>NC_067495.1:52022885-52622885 GCF_947179515.1 Apodemus sylvaticus | reverse complement strand
AATAATCAAAACCCCAAATGTACTAAACAAAGAAAGAATACTTAGGGCAGTAAGAGAAAAAGGGCAAGTAACATATAAAGGAAGACCTATCAGAATCACACCAGACTTCTCACCAGAGACCATGAAAGCTAGAAGACCCTGCGTAGAGCTCATGCAGACTCTAAGAGAACACAAATGCCAGCCAAGACTCTCAATCACTATAGATGGAGAAACCAAGATATTCCATGACAAAAAAAAATTACACAATATCTTTCCACAAACCCAGCCCTATAAAGGATAATAGGGGGAAAACACCATTACAATGAGGGAAACTATACCCTGGAAAAAGCAGGATATTAAGCTTCTTTCATCAAACTCAAAAGAAGATAACCACACAAGTATAAAATTAAAATCAAAAATGATAGGAAGCAATAACCACTACTCCTTAATATCTCTTAACATCAATGGACTCAATTCCCCAATAAAAAGACATAGACTAACAGACTGGTTATGTAAACAGGACCCTACATTTTTCTGCATACAGGAGACACACCTCAGTGTTAAAGGAAAAAAAACTACCTTAGAGTAAAAGGCTGGAAGACAATTCTACAAGCAAATGGTCCCAGGAAACAAGCCGGCGTTGCCATTCTAATATCAGATAAAATTGACTTTCAACCTAATGTCATCAAAAGAGACATGGAAGGCCACTTCTTGCTGGTCAAAGGAAAAATCCAACAAGAAGAACTCTCAATCCTGAACATCTATGCCCCAAATACAAGGGTACCCTCATTCATAAAAGAAACTTTACTAAAGTTCAAAGCACACATTACACCTAACACAATTATTGTGGGTGACTTCAACACTCCACTCTCACCAATGGACAAATCAGGAAAACAGAAACTAAACAGGGAGACAGTTAAACTAATTGAAGCTTTAGACCAATTGGATTTAACAGATATATATAGACCATTTCATCCTAAAGCAAAAGAATATACCTTTTTCTCAGCACCTCATGGTACCTTCTCCAAAAGTGATCATATAGTTGTTCACAAGACAGACCTCAACAAATATAAGAAGATTGAAATAATCCCATGCCTCCTATGAGATCACTATGGAGTAAAAGTGTTCCTTAATAACAATAAAAACAACAGAAAGCCCACATACACATGGAAACTGAACAATACTCAATGATACCTTGGTCAAGGAAGACATAAAGAAAGAAATCAAAGATTTTTTTAGAATTTATCTAAATTGAAGGCACAACATACAGAAATCTATGGGACACAATGAAAGCAGTGCTAAGAGGAAAACTCATAGCTTTGAGTGCCTCCAAAAAGAAATTGGAGAGAGTATACACTAGACGATTAACAGAACAACTGAAAGCCCTAGAACAAAAAGAAGCTAATTCACCCAGGAGGAGAAGAAGACAGGAAATCATCAAACTCAGGGCTGAAATCAATCAAGTAGAAACCAAGAGAACCATACAAAGAATCAACAAAACCAAAAGCTGGTTCTTTGAAAAAATCAACAAGATAGATAAACCCTTAGCCAGACTAACCAAAGGGCACAGAGAAAGTATCCAAATTAACAAAATTAGAAATGAAAAAGGAGATATTTCAATAGAAACCAAGGAAATTCAAAAATCATCAGATCCTACTACAAAAGCCTGTACTCAACACAACTGGAGAATATGGAGGAAATGGACATTTTCTTAGACAGATACCAAATACCAAAATTAAACCAGGATCAAATAGACCATCTAAACAGACCCATAACCCCTAAAGAAATAGAAGTGGTTATAGATAGCCTTCCGACCAAAAAAAAAGCACAGGACCAGATGGTTTCAGTGCAGAATTTTATCAGACCTTTAAAGAAGACTTAACACCAATACTCTTCAAACTATTCCACCAAATAGATACAGAAGGAACACTACCCAACTCCTTCTATTAGGCTGATACCAAAACCACACAAAGATCCAACTAAGAAAATTTCAGGCCAATTTCCCTTATGAATATCGATGCAAAAATACTAAATAAAATTCTTGCCCACCAAATCCAAGAACACATCAAAACGATCATCCACCATGATCAAGTAGGCTTCATCCCAGGGATGCAGGGATGGTTCAATATAAGGAAATCCATCAATGCAATCCACCACATAAACAAACTCAAAGAATAAAACCACATGATAATTTCATTAGATGCTGAAAAAGCATTTGATAAAATTCAGCATCCTTTAATGCTAAAAGTCTTGGAAACGACTGGAATTCAAGGCCCATACCTAAACATAGTAAAAGCAATAAATAGCAAACCGGTAGCCAACATCAAACTTAATGGAGAGAAATTTGAAACAATCCCACTAAAATCAGGGACTAGACAAGGCTGCCCCCTCTCTCCATATCTTTTCAATATAATTCTTGAAGTCCTAGGTAGAGCAATTAGACAATATAAGGAGGTCAAAGGGATCCAAATTGGAAAGGAAGAAGTCAAACTATCACTATTTGCAGATGATAAGATAGTATACTTAAGTGACCCAAAAAACTCTACTAGAGAACTCCTACAGCTGATAAACAACTTCAACAAAGTGGCTGGCAACAAAATCAATGCAAGCAAAGCAGTAACCTTTATATACTCAAAGGATAAGCAGACTGAGAAAGAAATTAGGGAAATGACACCCTTTACAATAGCCACAAACAGCATAAAGCATCTTGGGCTGACTCTAACCAAACAAGTGAAAGACCTATATGACAAGAACTTCAGATCTCTGAAGAAGGAAATCAAAGATCTCAGAAAATGGAAAAATCTTCCAGGCTCGTGGATTGGCAGGATTAATATAGTTAAAATGGCCATCTTGCCAAAGGCAATCTACAGATTCAATGTTACCCCCATAAAAATCCCAACCCAGTTCTTCATAGAGCTAGAAAGAGCAATACTCAAATCATCTGGAATAACAAAAAACCCAGGATAGCTAAAAATATTCTCAACAGTAAAAGAACTTCCGGGGGATTAAGTATCCCAGACCTCAAACGTTACTACAGAGCAATAGTGATAACAACTGCATGGTATTGGTACAATATAAGGCAAGCGGATCAATGGAATAGGATTGAAGACCCAGAAATGAACCAACACACCTATGGTCACTTGATCTTTGACAAAGGAGCTGAAAACATCCAGTGGAAAAAAGATAGTCTTTTCAACAAATGGTGCTAGTTCAATTGGAGGTCAGCATGCAGAAGATTGAGAATCAATCCATTCTTATCTCCTTGTACTAAGCTCAACTCCAAATGGATCTAGGACCTCCACATAAATCCTGACACACTGAAACTAATAGAAAAGAAACTGGGGAAGACCCTTGAGGACATAGGCACAGGGGAAAAGTTCCTGAACAAAACACCAATAGCTTATGCTCTAAGATCAAGAATTGACAAATGGGACCTCATAAAACTACAAAGTTTCTGTAAGGCAAAGGACACTGTCAAAAGGATAAAATGTCAACCAACAGATTGGGAAAGGATCTTCACCAACCCTAAATCTGACAGAGGGCTAATATCTAATATATACAAAGAACTCAAGAAGGTAGAACCCAGAGAACCAAATAACCCCATTAAAAATTGGGGTATGGAGCTAAACAAAGAAATTTCACATGAAGAACTTTGGAGGGCTGAGAAGCACCTTAAGAAATGTTCAACATCATTAATCACTAGGGAAATGCAAATCAAAACAACCCTGAGATTTCACCTCACACCAGTCAGAATGGCTAAGTTCAAAAAAATCAGGAGACAACAGGTGTTGGCGAGGATGTGGAGAAAGAGGAACATTCCTCCACTGCTGGTGGGATTGCAAGATGGTGCAACCACTTTGGAAATCAGTCTGGCGGTTCCTCAGAAAATTGGGCATGATACTTCCTGATGACCCTGCTATACCACTCCTGGGCATATATACCCAGAGAATTCTTCAGCATGCAGTGAGGACACATGCTTCACTATGTTCATCGCAGCCCTATTTGTAGTAGCCCAAAGCTGGAAAGAACCCAGGTGTCCTTCAACAGAGGAATGGATACAAAAAGTGTGGTATATTTACACAATGGAGTACTATTCAGCCATTAGAAACAATGAATTCATGAAATTCTTAGACAAATGGATGGAGCTGGAGAACATCATACTAAGTGAGGTAACCCAGTCTCAAAAGATCAATCATGGTATGCACTCACTGATAAGTGGATATTAGCCTAGAAACTTGGAATACCCAAGACATAATCCACATATTAAGTGAGGTCCAAAGAGAATGGAGGAGTGGCCCCTGGTTCTGGAAAGACTCAGTGCAATAGTATAGGGGAATACCAGAATAGGGAAGTGGGAAGGGGTAGATGGAGGAACAGGTGGAGGGAAGAGAGCTTATGGTACTTGCGAGGAGTGGGGACCCAGAAAAGGGGAAATCATTTGAATTATAAATAAAAAATATATCAATAAAGAAAAAATTAAAAAAATAAGAAGAAAAGCTAAAAATTTACATTGATATCTGTGAATATCAATGTACTCTGTTCTCTAATAAAAAGACATGGATTAACAAAAATGATCCACCTTTCTGTTGCATACACGAAATGCACCTCAATATCAGAGATAAACATTACGTTAGAGTAGAGGTTGGGAAAAAATTTTCCATTCAAATGGTTCTAAGAAAAAAGTTTGTGTAGCCATTCTAATATTTTAAAAATAGACTTAAAACCAAAGTTAATCAAAAGAGATGTCAAAGGTACTTTATATTTATCATAAAATAAATCAGCCATGATGATTTTTCAATTCTTAACATCTATAACACAAAGGTACCCACATTTTAAAGGAAATGCTACTAAATCTTAAATCACATCCTGTCACTCACACATTGATAGGAAACTCCAATAGCCTGCTGTCATCAATGGACAGGTCTCCCAGGCAAAATCTAAGGAGACAAATACTGGAGCTAATAGATATTATAAACAAAATACACTTAACAGATATCCACAGAACATTTCATGCAAGCAGAAAAGAATACACCTTCTCAACACCTCACAGAACATTTCCCCAATATACTCGGTCACAAAGTAAGTCTCAACAGATGCAAGGAAATTAAAATAATCACCTACATCCTATCTGACCTCCATGGTTTGAAACTGGATTTAAAACACAACAGAAATAATAGAATGTCTATAAACTTATGTTACCTGAGCAATGATGTACTAAATGATTATGTCAAAAGTCAGAAATTAAGAAAGAAATGAAAGATTTCCTAGAATTCAAAGACTAAGAATGTACCATATACCCAAACTTTTGGCACACAATGAATTCAGTACTAAGAGAAAAGTCCATAGCACTAATTGCCTACATAAAGAATGCTAGGGCAGTGAGGTAGGAGTAGGTAGGTAGGTGGGGGAGCACCCTAATAGAAGAGGTCTAAGAGAAGATGGGATAGAGGTTTTGCCGAGGGGAAACCAGGAAAAGGGATAACATTTGAAATGTAAATAAATAAAATATACAATTTAAAAAAGAAATTGGAGAGATCTCATACAAGCAAATTAATGGCATGCCTCAAAGCTGTAGAAAAAACAGAAGCAAGCTCATGCAAGGAGAGTAATAAATGTAATGTCTGAAATTAATGAAATGGAAACAAATAGAAAAATACACAGAATCAATGAAACACATAGTTTGTTCTTTGGGAAATTAGCAAGATAGAATAATCCTTATTGAACCTAACTATAAATGACAGAGAGAGACTAACCAAGTTAATAAAGTCAGAAACAAAAAGCGAGGACATAACAACAGACACAGAGGAAATACAAAGAACGATTAGATTGTACTTTTAAAAATGGTATTCCAAAAAAAGAAAAAAGAAAAAAATTGGCATTCCAACCTCTCTGCCCACATTCACCAGACCTGGGGATCCTAAAAACTACAGGTAATCTTTCTTTTCCCCATCTGTCTGGCCTCCTTGCTGAGTCCTGTAGGGCAAGCTAAGATGCCCTGAGCCACCTGCTATCACAGGGAGACCTCCATTCTCCTGCAAATTCTCCTCCCATCTCCATCAGATCTGAAGATCCTGAACCATACAGGTAAGCTTCCATTCCCCCACCCATCTTCCCTGCTTACTGAGTCTTCCAGGGTAAGCCATGTTACCCTGAGTAGCCATTATCCCAGGGGAACCTCCATTCTCCTGCTACCTGTGACTCCTAAACCATACAGACCTGCATATCATGAACTATACAGACCTGCTGATCTTGTACCATTCAGCCCCAAAACACCTATCCGAAGCCTGCCACACCAGGATGTTTAGAGGTTAACTCCCATCCTAATACATACTGCAATGTCAATATCCAGGGACCAGAGCTATTTATATGCCCTCAAAATAACACAATAAAGAAGAGAGCCAGAGCAAAATGACACCTTCAGAGAACAGCTACCCTTACAAAGCAATCCCTGGATATCCATATACAACTGAAGACAGGAAAATAACCTGAAATCTAGATAAAAATGATATAGGCCTTTAAAGAAAAAAATGAATAAATCCCTTGAAATCAGGAAAGTATAATCAAACAGGTTGGGTTCTTTAAAGAGGAAACAAATAAATCCCTTAAAGATATAAAAGAAAATACAATTAGACGGCTGAAAGAAATAAGTAAAACTGCAAGACCTGAAAGTGGAAATAGAAGCAATTAATAAACACAAACTGAGGGAATCCTGGAGATGGAAAACCCAGAGAAGAGAACAGTAACAGCAGATATAAGCACCACCAACAAAATGCAGAAGATGGAAGAGAGAATCTCAGTGATCAGATACAATAGAAGAAAAATACATCAGTCAAAGAAAATGTTGAAGCTTAAAAATTATTGACAGAAAACATCCATGAAATCTGAGATAACAAAAAAAAAAAAAACCAAGCCTAAGGTATAGAATAAATGAAGAAGATTCCCAGATCAAAGGCCCTGAAATATTTTTTGATTAAGTCATAGAAGAAAAATTTCCTAACCTAAAGTATACCATGCTTATAAAGGTACAAGAATATTGTACAACACCAATTAGACTAGACCAGAAAAGAAAATCCTGCCACGACACAATAATCAAAACAAAGATTACAGAACAAAGAATATTAAGAGATAAATGAAAATGCCAGGAAACATTCATAGGCAGACCTATCTAAGTTACTCCCTCCTTCTTAACAGAGAATCTAAAACCTAGAAGGGCCAGGACATATATCTTTCAACCTCAAAAAACCCCACAGAAACCAACCTAATTACTATATCCAGCAAACCTCTCAATCACCATGTATGGAGAAAACAAGATATATCAGGAGAATTACAAATCCAAACAATATTTTTCCTCAAATCCAGCTTTACAGAATATTCTATAGGGAGAACTCCAACACAAGGAGGATAACTGCATTCAAGAAAATACAGGATATAAGTAATTCCACACCAGCAAAAACAGGGAAAGCACATGTACACACACACACACACACACACACACACACACACTCACGACGCATGCACACACACATGCACATGCACATGCACACACACATACACTAAAAACAGCAACATCAAAATAACAGGAAATAGCAATCACTAGTCATTAATATCTCTCAATATCAAGGGACTCAATTTCCCAATAAAAATATACAGGCTCACAGAATGGAGGCAAATCAGGCTCTTTCATTCTGCTGCACTCAACAAACAAACCTCAACCATAAAGCTGGACATTACCTCAATGTAAAGGACTGAAAAAAAAAGGTATCCAAGCAAAAACACCCAAGAAGCAAGCTGGAGTGGTCATTATAATATCTGACATAATAGACTTTCAACCAAAAGTAACCAAAAGAAACAGGGAAGGACAATTCATACTGATCAAAATAAAATTCTACCAAGATGATATCTCAATTCCGAACATGAATGCTCCCAAAACAAGGATACCCCACATTTGTAATAGAAACGTTGATAAAGCAAAAAATTTCACATCAAACCCCATATAATAAATAGTGGGAGAATTTAAAACCCCACACTCAACAATTGACAGGGCATCCAACCAAAAACTAAACAGAGAAATAAGGAAACTAATAAACATTATGCATCAAATGGTCCTAACAGAAATCAATATAATATTTCACCCCAAAACAAAAGAATTTATTTCTTCTCAGTACTTCATGGATACTTCTCCAAACTTGACCACATAGCCAGCAACAAAGCAAGACTCAGCGAATACAAGAAAATTGAAATAATGCTTTGTATCTTATCAGACTACCATGGATTAAAACTGGACTTCAACAACAACAGAACCACAAGAAAGAATATACACTCATGGAAACTGAACAACTGTCTACTCAATGATCTCTGGGTCAGGGAGGAAATGCATAAAGAAATTAAAGAAAATTAAAGCAGTGCTAAGAGGAAAGTTCATAGCATTAATTGCCTTCATAAAGAAATTAAAAAGTTCTCATACTATCAATTTAAATGTAAACCTGGATGCTCTAGAAACTAGAGAAGCAAGCATGCCAAAGAGCAGTAGAATGCATGACATAATCAAAATCATGTTGATATCAACCAGTTAGAAACAAGAAAAACAACACAAAGAATCAATGAAACAAACAGCTAGTTCTTTGAGAAAATCAGCAAGATACAAAAACCCTTAGCCAAACTAACCAAAAGACACAGAGTATCCAAATAAACAAAATCAGAAATTAAAAGGGAGATATAACAATAGACAACTAGGAAATTGAAAGATCATTAGGTATTACTTGAAATGCCTTTACTTCACAAAACTGGAAAATCTTAACAAAATGGACAATTTTCTAGACAGGTCCTACATGGGAATGTTAAGTTAAAACCAGGTAAACAATTTAAACAGTCCCATAACCCTTAAATAAACAGAAGCAGTCATTATAAGTCTCCAAAGCAATGAAATCCCAGGGCCAGATGGTTTTAATGCAGAATCTACCAGACTTATAAAGAAGAGGCTAATGCTAATACTCCTCAAACTATTCCACAAAATGGAAACAGAAGGAACACTACCCAACTCATTCTATGAAGTCATGGTCACCCTGATACCTACGCCACACAAAGACTCAACAAAGTAAGAGACTTAAGACCAGTTTCTCCTCTGAACTTTGAGGCAAAGTTCAGATACAATAGTCAATACAGTACTCTCAAACAGAATTCAGGAACACCTGAAAAATGGCATCAATCATGACCAAGTAGGTTTCATCCCAGGGATGTTTCAATATATGAAAAAACATTTACATAATCTGCCATGTATACAAACTAAAACAAAAAACATCACATTTATTTCATTAGATGATTACAAAGCCTTTGACAAAATCCAACACCCCCTCATGTTTAAAGTATTCGAGATATCAGGGAAGCACGGCACATTCCTAAATATAATCAAAGCAATATACAGTAAGCCACAGACAACATCAAACTTATTAGAGAGAAAATTAAAGCAGTTCCACTAAAATCAGGAACAATTCAAGGCTGCCTACTCTCTCCCTATTTATTCAAAATAGTATTTGAAGTTCTAGCCAGACCAATAACTAAAGTAGATTGCTATTTGCACATGATATGATAGTATACAAAAGTGAACCCAAAAAATTCTTAAAGAGAATACCTACAAGTGATTAAAACCTTACCAAAGATTTTGGATACAAAATTAGCTCACATAAATCAATAGCCTTTCTTTCTACAAAGAGAAAGAAATTAGGGGAAAAAAACCACCCTTATAATAGCCACGTATAATATAAAACACCTTACTGTAACCCTAACCAAGGAAGTTAAAGATCTTTATAACAAGAACTTCAAGTCCCTGAAGAAAGAAATTGAAAATGATCACCTAAGATGGAAACTGAGTTCATGCTCATGGATTCATAGGATTAACTTAGCAAAAATGTCCATCTTACCAAAAGCAATTCCAATGCAATCCCCATCAAGATTCCAACACAAATTTTTATAGCCCTTCAAAGACCAGTTTTCAACTTCCTATGGAAAAACAAAAAGCCCAGGATAGTTAAAACAATCCTGAAAATAAAAGAACTTTGGGAGGAATCACCATCCCTGACCTTAATCTGTACCACAGAGCACTGTGATAAAAACTGCAATGTGTTGATACAGAAACAGCATGGTTTATCAATGTAATTAAATCAAAGACACAGAAATAAACACCCATACCTACATATACTTGATTTTTGATTAAGAACCCAAAACCATACAATGGAAAAAAGCAAACATTTTAAACAAATGGTACTGGGCTAATTGGATGTTTACACGTAGAAGAAGGCAAATAGATCCATATGTATCACTCTGCACAAAACTCAAGTCCAGGTGGATCATGGACCTCAACATAAAACTGGATATACCTCACAACTGTAAGAATGGCTAAGATAAAAAACAGATGCTGGCAAGGATGTGGAGAAAGAGAAACATCACTCCATTGTTGGTGGGATTGCAGGCTGGTATAATCACCCTAGAAATCAGTCTGGTGGTTCCTCAGAAAATTGCCCATAGTGTTACCTGAGGACCCAATCATACCAATCCTGGGCATATACCTAAAAGACACTCCAACATATAACAAGGACACATGCTCCACTATGTTCATAGCAGCCATATTTATAATAGCCAGAAGCTGGAAAGAACCCAGATGTCCATCAACAACTGAACGGATACAGAAAATGTGGTACATTTAGACTGTGGAGTACTACTCAGCTATTAAAGACAAAGAATTCATGAAATTCTTAGGCTTATGGATGGAACTAGAAACTATCATGCTGAGTGAGGTGACCCAGTCACAGAAGAATACATATGGTATGAACTCACTGATAAGCGGATATTAGCCCAAAAGTTTGGAATACCTAAGATACAATTCACAGAGCACAAGAAGCTCAAGAACAAGGAAGAACAAAGTGCGGATATTTTGGTTCTTCTTGGAATGGGGAATAAAATACTCAAGGGAAGAAATACAGAGACAAAGTATGGAGGAGCAGGACTGAAGGAAAGGCCATCCAGAGACTGTCCCACCTGGGGATCCATTCCATATACAGACTCTAAACACAAACTCTATTGTGGATGCCAAGAAGTACTTGCCGATAGGAACCTGATATAGCTGTCTCTTGAGAGGCTTTGACAGAGCCTGACAAATACAGAGGTAGATGTTCACAGCCAACCTTTGGACTGAGCACAGGGTCCCCAATGGAGGAGCCAGAGACAAGACCCAAGGAGATGAAGGGGTTTTCTTCCCCATAGGAAGAACAACATCAACCAACCAGACACCCCAGAGCTCCCAGGGATTAAACCAAGAAACAAGGAGTATACATGGAGGGACCTATGACTCCATCTGCTTATGTAGCATCAATTGGAGGCATCAGTTGTAGGAGAGGCCCTTGGTCCTATGAAGGCTTATTGACTCAGTGTAGGGAGATGCAAGGGCAGGGTGGCAGGAGTGGGTAGGAGGGTGGGTGAGGAAATATCCTCATAGAACCAGGGGGAGGGGAGATTGTATGGGAGGGTTTCAGGGGGGTGCGGTCAGGCTCTAAGATCAACAATTGATAAATGGGACCTCATGAAACTGAAAAGCTTCTGTAAGACAAAGGACACTGTCAGTAGGACAAAACATCAGACTACAGATTTGGAAAGGATTTTCACAAATTTTACATCTGACAGAGGGATCATTTCCAAAAATTTTAGGGAAATCAAGGAATTATATACTAACAACCCAAATAATCAATTAAAAATGGATTATAGAGATAAGCAGATAATTCTTAAAGGAGGGATCTTGAAATGCTGAGGAGCACTGAATGAAATGTTCAGCTGGTTCTCTTCTGCACTTGGGAGCCCACTGTACACAAATCCTGCCAGGAGAGAGCTGGCCTCTCAGGAGTGCTCTCACTCCTAAGCTCAGAGATGAGATTGCCACTTTCTCTTCAATAATTTTCCAAAGCAGGACCTGCAAGTATCCCACAGGGCCCAGCAACAGTGGAGCAGCTTGAACAGGACCATTTTCACCGGGGAGCTAAGGCTGTTCCACAGCCCTCTGTACACCAATCCTGCCAGGAGAGAGCTGGTTTCCTAGGTGTGTTCTCACTCCTAAGCTCAGAGGTAAGATTATCACTTTCTCTCTGATAAGTACAAAACGGGACGCCAGGAGCACAGAGGGCCCAGGAACAATGGAACAGCTGGGACAGGCTCCTTCTGGTCTCTATATACACCCCAGAACTGAGACTGTTCCACAACCATCCATACACAAAACCTGCCCAGGAGAGAACTGGTCTTGTGAGGAGAGCTGACACAGGCTTACAGGCCCACAAGAGGGACATGCTCCAGTCAGAGACAGCAAGACCAACTAAAACCAGAAATAACCAAATGGTGAGAGGCAAGTACAAGAACATTACCAAGAAAAACAAAGAGTATTTGGCATTATCAGAACCCAGTTCTCCCACCACAGCAAGTCCTGGATACCACAAAACACAGGAAAAGCAAGATTCAGATTTAAAATTCTATCTCATGATGCTGATAGAGGATTTTAAGAAAAATATAAATAATTCCCTTAAAGAAATATAGGAGAACACAGGGAAGCAAATAGAAGCCCTTAAAGAGGAAACACCAAAATCAGTTAAAGAATTACAGGAAAGCACAACCAAACAGGTAAAGGAACTGAAAAAACCATCCAGGACCTAAAAATGGAAATAGAAACAATATAGAAATCACAAAGGGAGACAACTTGACATAGAAAAGCTAGAAAAAGGATCGGGAGTCATAGATGCAAGCATCACCAACAGAAAATGAGAGATAGAAGAAAGAATCTCAGGAGCAGAAGATACCATAGAAAACTTTACAGAACTGTCAAAAAATGCAAAATGAATGAAGCTCCAAACCAAAAACATCCAGGAACTGCAGGACATAATGAGACAAACAAACCTAAAGATTATAGGTATAGAAGAGAGCGAAGATTCCCAAGTTAAAGGGTCAGTAAATATCTTGAACAAACTTATAGAAGAAAACTTCCCTAAACTAAAGAAAGAGATACCCATGAACATAAAAGAAGCCTACAGAACTCCAAATAGAGTGACCAGAAAAGAAATTCCACCCATCACATAATAATCAAAACACCCAATGCACAAAACAAAGAAAGAATATCAAAAAACAGTGAGGGAAAAAGGTCAAGTAACATGAAGGCAGACCTACCAGAATTACAGCAGACTTCTCACCAGAAATTATAAAAGCAAGAAGATCCTGGGCAGATGTCATACTGACCCGAGAAGAACACAAATGCCAGCCCAGGCTACTATACCAAGCACATTTTTTAATTAACAAAGATGGAGAAAACAAGATATTCCATGATAAAAACAAATTTACACAATATCGTTCCACAAATCCTTTAAAGGATAATAAATGGAAAACTCCAAAAACAAGGAGGGAAACTACACCCTAGAAAAAGCAAGAAAAAATGTTTTTTTAATAAAGCAAAAATAAGAGAGCCACATAAACATAATTCCACCTCTAACAACAAAAATAACAGAAAGCAGCAATCACTTTTCCTTAATATCTCCTAATATCTAAAGGACTCAATTCCCAAATAAAAAGATATAGACTAACAGACTGGATATGTAAACAGGACCCAACATTTTGCTGCATACAGGAAATGTACCTCAGTGACAAAGACAGACACTACCTCAGAGTAAAAGGCTGGAAATCAATTTTCCAAGCAAACAAGCTGGAATAACCATCCTAATATAGAATGAAATAGTCTTTCAAATCAAAGTAAAGCTATCAAAAAAGGTAAGGATGGCACTTCATATTCATCAAAAGAAAAAAATCTACCAAGATAAATCCAATTCAGAAGATCTATACTCCAAACACAAGTGTACCCATATTCATAAAAGAAATTTTACTAAAACTAAAACCACACATTGTACCTCATATAGTAAATGTGGGTGACCTCAACACCCTGCTCTTATCAATGGACACATCATAGAAATAGAAACTAAACAGAGAACAGGGAAAAATAACAGAAGCTATGAACCAAAGGGGTTTTAACCGATATCTATAGAACATTTCATCCTAAATCTTCTGAGCACTTCATGGTACCTTCTCCAAAATTGACTATATAATCAGTCATAAAAAAAGGCTTCAACAGACATAAGAAGATCGAACTAATCCCATGCCTCCTATCAGATCACTATGGAGTAAAGGTGGTCTTCAATAGCAACAAAAACAACAGAAAGCCTACATACACATAAAAGCTGAACAATGCTCTTCTCAATGATACCTTGGTCAAGGAAGAAAAAAGGAAAGAAATCAAAGATTTTTTTAGAATTTAATGAAAATGAAGGCACAACATACCCAAATTTATGGGACACAATGAAAGCAGTGCTAATAGGAAATCTCATAGCTCTGAGTGCCTCCAAAAACAAACTGGAGAGAGCATATACTAGCAGCTTAACAAAACACCTAAAAGCTCTGGTACAAAAAGAAGCAAATACACCCAAGAGGAGGAGAAAGCAGGAAACCACCAAACTCAGGGCTGAAATCAACCAAGTAGAAACATAAAGAACTATACAAAGAATCAACAAAACCAGGAGCTGGTTCTTTGAGAAAATCAACGAGATAGATAAACCCTTAAACAGACTAACCAGAAGACACAAGACAGTATCCAAATTAACAAAATCAGAAATGAAAAGGGAGACATAACAGATACCGAGGAAATTCAAAAAATCATCAGATCCTACTACAAAAGCCTGTACTCAACAAAACTGGAAATATGGATGAAATGGACAAGTTTCTAGACAGATACCAGGTGCTGAAGTTAAATCAGGTCAGATAAACTAAAACTGTCTTATAACCCCTAAGGAAATAAAATCAGTCATTAAAATTCTCCCAACCAAAGAAAGCCCAGGACCAGATGGGTTTAGAGCAGAATTCTATCAGACCTTCAAAGACCTAATAGCAATACTCTTCATAAAACCTGGCACACTGAAACTAATGGAAAAGAAACTGGGGAAGACCCTTGAGGACATGGGCACAGAGGAAAAGTCCCTGAACAGAACACCAATAACTTACACTCTAAGATCAAGAATTGATAAATGGGACCTCATAAAATTACAAAGTTTCTGTAAGGCAAAGGACACTGTCAAATGGACAAAACGTCAACCAACAGATTGGGAAAGGATCTTCACCAACCCTAAATCCAACAGAGGGCTAGTACCTAATATATACAAAGAACTCAAGAAGGTAGACCCCAGAGACCTAAATAACCAAATTAAAAAGTGGGGTACAGAGCTAAACAAAAAAATTTCACATGAAGAACTTCGGATGGCTGAGAAGCACCTTAAGAAATGTTCAACATCATTAGTCATTAGGAAAATGCAAATCAAAACAACCCTGAGATTTCACCTCACAACCAGTCAGAATGGCCAAGATAAAAAACTCAGGAGACAGCAGGTGTTGGCGAGGATGTGGAGAAAGAGGAACACTCCCCCACTGCTGGTGGGATTGTAAGATGGTACAACCACTTTGGCAATAAGTCTGGTGGTTCCTCAGAAATCTTGGCATGTCCCTTCCTGAGGACCCTGTTATACCACTCCTGGGCATATACACAGAGGATTCTTCAGCATGCAATAAGGACACATGCTCCACTATGTTCATAGCAGCCCTATTTGTAGTAGCCAGAAGCTGGAAAGAACCCAGGTGTCCTTCAACGGAGGAATGGATACAAAAAAATGTGTATATTTACACAATGGAGTACTTACTATTCAGCCATTGTAAACAATGAATTCATGAAATTCTTAGACAAATGGATGGAGCTGGAGAACATCATACTAAGTGAGGTAACCCAATCTCAAAAGATCAATCATAGTATGCACTCACTGATAAGTGGATATTAGCCTAGAAACTTTGAATACCCAGGAAATAATCCACATACCAAATGATGTCCAAGAGGAGCGGAAGAGTGGCCCCTGGTTCTGGAAAGACTGAGTGCAGAAGTATAGGGGAATACCAGAACAGGGAAGTGAGAAGGGTTGGATGGGGGAATAGGGGGAGGGAAGAGGGTTTATGGGACTTTTGGGGAGTGGGGAGCCAGAAAAGAGGAAATCATTTGAAATATAAATTAAAAAAATATGTAATTAAAAAAAAAGGAACACTACCCAATTTGTTCTATGAAGCCACAGTTATGCTGATACCAAAACCTCAAAAGAACCCAACAAATAAGGAGGAGAGATGGGCTAGGAGGTTTTCAGAGGGGAAACCAGGAAAGGGGATAACATTTGAAATGTAAATAAGGAAAATATCTAATTATAAAAAGAGATTTTCAAAGTCCTTAGTTATCAGGGAAATGCAAATCAAAACTACTCTGAGGTTCTTCTTTTATCCATCAGAATTGCTAAGATCAAAAACTTAAGAGACAGCACATGCTAGCAAGGATATGGAGCAAGGGGAACATTCCTCCATAACTGATGGAATTGCAAACTTGTACAAACGCTTTGGGGGTCAATTTGGGAAGGATTAAGTGGTATGAATTTGTTGGAGAATGTATGTCACTGATGTTGAGCTTTGAAGGAGGTTTCAAAAGCTCAGGCTATTCCCAGTTTCTCTCTCTCTCTCCCTTCTCTCCCCTCTCTCTCTTTCCCCTCTGTCACTTCTACCCCTCTCTCTCTCCTCTCCCCTCTCTGTCCTCCTGCTCCTTCTTTCTCTCTGTTTCTGTTTCTCTGTCTCTCTCTCTGTCTGTCTCTCTGTGTCTGTCTCTGTCTCTGTCTCTGTCTATGTCTATGTCTCTGTCGCTGTCTCTGTCTCTCTCTCTCTCTCTCTCTGCTTGTTCCCTGTAGATCAGGATGTATAGATGTCAGCTCCTACTCTAGTGCCATTCTTGTCAGCTTCTTGCTTGATGATAAGGGACTAACCCTCTCAAACTATAAGCAAGCCCCTGTTAAATCCTGTTTTATTATTATTATTATTATTATTATTATTATTATTATTATTATTATTATTATTATTTAACATGTACCAGTGGTTTAAAAATTCACAGGTCAAGAGAACTCTTTAGCAATGTTTCAAAAACAGATGTTCTTTCTTTTTATTATTCGATATATTTTTAATTTACATTTCATATGATTTCCACTTTTCTAGCCCCCCCACTCCCCGAAAGTCCTGTAAGACCCCTTCTCTCCCCCTGTCCTCCCACCCACCCCTTCCCACTTCCCCGTTCTGGTTTTGCCGAATACTGCTTCACTGAGTCTTTCCAGAACCAGGGGCCACACCTCCTTTCTTCTTGTACCTCATTTGATGTGTGGATTATGTTTTGGGTATTCCAGTATTCTAGGTTAATATCCACTTATTAGTGAGTGCATACCATGATTCACATTTTGAGTCAGGGTTACCTCACTTAGTATGATGTTCTCTAGCTCCATCCATTTGCCTAAGAATTTCATGAATTCATTGTTTCTAATGGCTGAATGGTACTCCATTGTGTAGATATAACACATTTTGTGCATCCACTCTTCTGTTGAGGGATACCTGGGTTCTTTCCAGCATCTGGCAATTATAAATAGGGCTGCTATGAACATAGTAGAGCATGTATCCTTATTACATGGTGGGGAATCCTCTGGGTATATGCCCAGGAGTGGTGTAGCAGGATCTTCTGGAAGTGAGGTGCTCAGTTTTCAGAGGAACCGCCAGACTGATTTCCAGAGTGGTTGTACCAATTTTCAACCCCACCAGCAGTGGAGGAGTGTTCTCTTTCTCCACACCCTCTCCAACAACTGCTGTCTCCTGAATTTTTAATCTTAGCCATTCTGACTGGTGTAGGGTGAAATCTCAGGGTTGTTTTGATTTGCATTTCCCTAATGACTAATGAAGTTGAGCATTTTTTTAAGATGATTCTCTGCCATCCGAAGTTCTGCAGGTGAGAATTCTTTGTTTAATTCTGTACCCGATTTTTTTAATAGGGTTGTTTGGTTTTCTGGAATCTAACTTCTTGAGTTCTTTATATATATTGGATATTAGCCTTCTTTCTGATGTAGGGATGGTGAAGATCTTCTCCCAATTTGTTGGTTGCCGATTTGTCCTCCTGATGGTGTCCTTTGCCTTACAGAAACTTTGTAATTTTATGAGGTCCCATTTGTCAATTCTTGATCTTAGCACATACGCTATTGGTGTTCTGTTCAGAAACTTTCTCCCTGTACCGATGTCCTCAAGGGACTTCCCCAGTTTCATTTCTATTAGCTTCAGAGTGTCTGGCTTTGTGTGGAGGTCCTTGATCCATTTGGATTTGAGCTTAGTACAAGGAAACAAGGATGGACGAATTCGCATTCTACTGCATGCTGACCTCCAGGTGAACCAGCACCATTTGTTGAAAAGGCTATCTATTTTCCATTGGATGTTTTCAGCCCCTTTGTTGAGGATCAAGTGGCCATAGGTGTGTGGGTTCATTTCTGGATCTTCAATCCTGTTCCATTGATCCTCCTGCCTGTCACTGTACCAATACCATGCAGTTTTTAACACTATTGTTCTGTAGTATTGCTTGAGGTCAGGGATACTGATTCCCCCAGACTTTCTTTTGTTTCTGAGAATAGTTTTAGCTATCCTGTTTTTTTTGTTATTCCAGATGAATTTGATAATTGCTCTTTCTAATTCTGTGAAGAATTGAGTTGGGATTTTGATGGGTATTGCATTGAATCTGTATATTGCTTTTGGCAAAATGGCCATTTTAAGTATATTGATTCTACCGATCCATGAGCATGGGAGGTTTTCCCATTTTTTGAGGTCTTCTTCCATTTCCTTCTTCAGAGTCTTGAAGTTCTTGTCATACAGATCTTTCACATGTTTGGTAAGAGTCACCCCAAGATACTTTATACTGTTTGTGGCTATTGTGAAGGGGGTCATTTCCCTAATTTCTTTCTCAGCCTGCTTATCCTTTGAGTATAGGAAGGCCACTGATTTGTTTGAGTTGATTTTATAACCTGCCACTTTGCTGAAGTTGTTTATCAGCTGTAGGAGTTCTCTAGTGGAGTTTTTTGGGTCACGTAGGTAGACTATCATATCATCTGCAAATAATGATAGTTTGACTTCTTCCTTTCCAATTTGTATCCCTTTGACCTCCTTATGTTGTCAAATTGCCCGAGCTAGTACCTCAAGTACAATATTGAAAAGATAAGGAGAAAGGGGGCAGCCTTGTCCAGTCCCTGATTTTAGTGGGATTGCTTCATGTTTCTCTCCATTTAGTTTGATGCTGGCTACCAGTTTGCTGTATATTGCTTTTACTATGTTTAGGTATGGGCCTTGAATTCCTGTTCTTTCCAAGACTTTAAGCATGAAAGGATGCTGAATTTTGTCAAATGCTTTTTCAGCATCCAATGAAATGACCATGTGGTTTTTTTCTTTGAGTTTGTTTATGTAGTGGATTGCATTGATGGATTTCTGTATATTGAGCCAACCCTGCATTCCCGGGATAAAGCTTACTTGATCATGGTGGATGATCGTTTTGATGTGTTCTTGGATTCGGTTGGCAAGAATTTTATTGAGTATTTTTGCATCAATACTCATAGGGGAAATTGGCCTTAAGTTCCCTTTCTTTGTTGGATCTTTGTGTGGTTTTGGTATCAGCGTAAGTGTGGCTTCGTAGAAGGAATTGGGTAGTGTTCCTTCTGTTTCTATTTTGTGGAATAGTTTGAAGAGTATTGGTATTAGGTCTTCTTTGAAGGTCTGATGGAATTCTGCACTGAAACCATCTGGTCCTGTGCTTTTTTTGGATGGAAGACTTTCTATGAATCCTTCTACTTCTTTAGGCATTATGGGCATCTTTAGATGATCAATTTGGTCCTGATTTAATTTTGGTATTTAGTATCTGTCAAGGAAATTGTCCATTTCCTCGAGATTCTCCAGTTGTGTTGAGTACAGCCTCTTGTAGTAGGATCTGATGATTTTTTTGATTTCCTCAGTTTCTGTTGTTATATCTCCCTTTTCTTTTCTAAGTTTGTTAATTTGCATACTTTCTCTGTGCCCTTTGGTCAATTTGGCGAAGGGTTTATCTATCTTGTTGATTTTCTCAAAGAACCAGCTCCTGGTTTTCTTGATTCTTTGTATGGTTCTCTTTGTTTCTACTTGATTGATTTCGGCCCTGAGTTTGATGATTTCCTGCCTTCTACTCCTCCTGGGTGAAATAGCTTCTTTTTGTTCCAGGGCTTTCAGGTGTGTCATTAAGCTGGCAATGTATGCTCTCTCCATTTTCTTTTTGGAGGCACTCAGGGCTATGAGTTTTCCTCTTAGCACTGCTTTCATTGTGTCCCATAGATTTGGGTATGTTGTGTCTTCATTTTCATTGTGTTCTAAAAAGTCTTTAATTTCTTTCTTTATTTCTTCCTTGACCAAGGTATCATTGAGTAGAATATTGTTCAGTTTCCATGTGTATGTGGGTTTTCTGTTCTTTTTGTTGCTATTGAAGACCACCTTTACTCCATAGTGATCTGATAGGAGGCATGGGATTAGTTCGATCTTCTTATATTTGTTCAGGTCTGTCTTGTGACCAATTATATGGTCTATTTTGGAGAAGGTACCATGAGGTGCTGAGAAAAAGGTATATTCTTTGGCTTTAGGATAGAATGTTCTATATATATCTGTTAAATCTAATTGGTCTAAAGCTTCAATTAGTTTCATTGTGTCCCTGTTTAGTTTCTGTTTTCCTGATCGGTCCATTGAGGAAAGTGCAGTGTTGAAGTCACCCACAATTACTGTGTTAGGTGCAATGTGTGCTTTGAGCTTTAATAAAGTTTCTTTTACGAAAGAGGGTGCCCTTGCATTTGGAGCATAGATGTTCAGGATTGAGAGTTCTTCTTGTTCTATTTTTCCTTTGACCAGCAAGAAGTGTCCCTCAGAGTCTCTTTTGATGACTTTGGGTTGAAAGTCAATTTTATCTGATATTAAAATGGCTACTCCAGCTTGTTTCCTGATACCATTTGCTTGTAAAATTGTCTTCCAGCCTTTTACTCTAAGGTAGTGTTTGTCTTTGACCCTGAGGTGTGTTTCCTGTAAGCAGCAAAATGTAGGGTCTTGTTTACGTATCCAGTCAGTTAGTCTATGTCTTTTTATTGGGGCATTGAGTCCATTGATGTTAAGAGATATTAAGGAATAGTGATTGTTACTTCCTGTCATTTTTGACGTTATTTTTTAAATTTGATTGGTTAACTTCTTTTGGGTTTGATGAAAGGTTACTATCTTGCTTTTTCCAGGGTGAAGTTTCCCTCCTTGTATTGGTGTTTTCCTCTTATTATCCTTTGTAGGGCTGGGTTTGTGGATAGATATTGGGTAAACTTGGTTTTGTCATGGAATATCTTAGTTTCTCCATCTATGGTGATTGAGAGTTTTGCTGGATATAGTAGTTTTGTCTGGGATTTGTGTTCTCTTAGAGTCTGCATGAGATTTGCCCAGCATCTTCTAGCCTTCATAGTCTCAGGTGAAAAGTCTGCTGTGATTCTGATAGGTCTTCCTTTATATGTTACTTGGCCTTTTTCTCTTACTACCTTTAATATTCGTTCTTTGTTTAGTACATTTGGTGTTTTGATTATTATGTGACGGGAAGTATTTCTGTTCTGGTCCAGTCTGTTTGGAGTTCTGTAGGCTTCTTGTATATTCATGGACATCTCTCTCTTTAGGTTAGGGAAGTTTTCTTCCATAATTTTATTGAAGATATTTGCTGGCCCTTTAAGTTGTAAATCTTCATTCTCATCTATGCCTGTAATCCTTAGGTTTGGTCTTCTCATTGTGTCCTGGATTTCCTGGATATTTTGGGTTACAAGCTTTTTGCATTTTGCATTTTCTTTAACTGTTGAGTCCATGGTTTCTATGTTTCTTCAGCATCTGTGATTCTTTCTTCTATCTCTTGTATTCTGTTGTTGATATTTGCATCTATGATCCCTGATTTCTTCCCAAAGTTTTTTATCTCCAAAGTTGTCTCCCTTTGAGCTTTCTTAGTTGTTTATACTTCTGATTTTAGATCCTGGATGGTTTTGCTCAGCTCCTTCACTTGCTTGTTTGTGCTTTCCTGTTATTCTTTATGAGATTTTTGTGTTTCAGCTTTCATGACCTCAGCCTGTTGACCAAAGTTCTCCTGTATTTCTTTAAGTGTTTTTGCATTTCCTCATTATTGGCTTTTGTATTCTCCTGGATTTCTTTCAATGATTTTTGTGTTTCCCTTGCAAGGGCTTCTAACTTTTGATCCATTTTCTCCTGAATTTCTTTAAGTATGTCCTTCATGTGTTCCTGTACCAGCATCATGACCAGTGATTTTAAATCCAAATCTTGTTTTACTGGTGTGATGGGGTATCCAGGACATGCTGGTAAAGGAGAATTGGGTTCAGATGTTGCCATATTGTCTTGATTTCTGTTAGTGACGTTCCTGTGTTTGCCTTTTGCCATCCAGTTGTCACTGGTGTTGGTTGGTCTTGTCAATGCTGGACTCACCAGTGCAAGCTGCCCCTTCGCAGGTGGCCTCTGGTGCACAGCTGACCTCCTGCACTGCCTGGAGACAGGGTGCTGTTGGCCAGGCTGTTCAGATCCCAAAGCAGATATCTGAAGGCTCCAGCTAGGGCCTGCTGGATTCACCGGAGCACACTGACTTCTCTCCACTGGCCGTCCGGAAGCCCCTCTTGCCTCTTGCAGGACCTGGAGATGTTGTGTTGCTGCCCAGGCTGATCTGGATCTGGAAGTGGAGAGGTCTGAGGGCTACTGCCAGAGGCCTCAGGTCTCTTGTTTTGTTTTGTTATTTCCGATGTATTTTTATTTTAAAATCCTGTTTTATTATAAGAGTTGCTTTGGTCATGGTTTGTCTTCACAGCAGTATAACAGTAACTAAGACTCTAAGTATATTTCTTTGATACAGCACATATATTAGGCTCCTTTTTAAAAATACAGGGCATATTGCTATGAGTTGAGGCCATTTACATTTGAGGTCATTATATAAAGCGGTTTCTTATTTTCTGTGAATTTGTCACATAATGTTATATTTTACTAGATTATTTTTATTTTTCTACTTGCATATTGATTTTAATGGTTTTCTGAGATTTTGTGTTGGACTCAATTGTTGCTTTTCTGTATAAGTAGTTTATCTGCAGTTAGGCTATCTTTAACTCTCCCCATAAAGAAGTCCACACACCAGTCAGAATGTCTAAGATTAAAAACTCAGGAGAAAACAGGTGCTGGCGAGGATGTGGAGAAAGAGGAACACTCCTCCACTGATGGTGTGGTTGCAAGCTGGTACTAACACTCTGGAAGTCAGTCTGGCAGTTCCTTAGAAAACTGGGAATGAAGTTCCTTAGAAAACTTCCAGAAGACCCTGCTATACTACTCCTGTGCATATACCCAGTGTATTCCCCAGCATGTAATAAGGATAAA
The DNA here is from genome assembly GCF_947179515.1 of Apodemus sylvaticus. Taxonomy (NCBI): domain Eukaryota; kingdom Metazoa; phylum Chordata; class Mammalia; order Rodentia; family Muridae; genus Apodemus; species Apodemus sylvaticus. The sequence continues at coordinate 52,599,515 of NC_067495.1, read as the reverse complement.
TGCTCCACTATGTTCATAGCAACCCTATTTATAATAGCCAGAAGTTGGAAAGAACCCAGATGTCCCTCAAAGGAGGAATGGATTCAGAAAATGTGGTATATTTACACAATGAAATACTACTCAGCAATTAAAAACAATGAATTCATGAAATTCTTAGACAAGTGGATGGAGCTGAAGAACATCATACTAAGTGAGGTTAACCCATTCTCAAAAGAAAACTCATAGTATGCACTCACTGATAAACGGATATTAGCCTAGAAGCTTGGAATGCCCAAGACATAATCCACACATCAAATGATGCCCAAGAAGAAGGAAGGAGTGGAAGTGTGGTTTTGTTATGCTGATTCTAATGAAACCTTGAAATTTGTTTTCCTCTAACCCTGCCTATTTGGAAGCCTATTACTTTCGATGAAACTCCTACTTCATTAGTCTTTCTTAAAATATCAGATACTTTATAGACACTGTATTCTCACGGTTGCAGTAAATATTAGGAAGTCATGGAAAATATGTCTGGATCTTATCACCTGTCTTGTGCTTTGAAGTGGAAATAAAAGCAGAAACTCCCATTTGTCCCTCATTTCTCTAAGATCACTGAAGATTTTGTTGCATGTCTAATATTTTAAAAACCATTGTTTCTGTATGTAATTTTCTTTTCATATATATGTATATGTACATGTACATGTATGTGTACGTGTATGTGTATGTGTACATGTATATGTATGTGTATGTGTATATATATACATACATATGTATATTCATACACACATTCACACACACACACACACACACACATATATATATATATGGTTAAAAATGCATCAAGCCCCAAATATAGCATTTTGTACCTAATTTTGAAGAAGGCCAACCAATTTTCCATCTCATGATTAGATTCCTGATGTTTCTTTCTAGTATGTTCTATATGAATTCATGATTCATAGTTGACATTTAATCTAACATCATTTAACTCATGGGTACTCAAAAAGATCCATTATTATTTTGTGCAATTTTGTGAGGTCATTAGTGCCCCTGAGTCCCAGGAGAGTTCAGAAGACGATGTTGTATCTTTTGGAACTAGGATTACCAGTAGGTTTGATCCACCTAATATGGGTACTAGAAACTGCAATCGCATCTTCTCCAAAAGAAGTACATGATTTTAATGAATGAGTCTATTTCTTCAGACCTATTAATTGATTTAGATGAAACTACCTTTTAAGAATCATTTAAACAGGATATGGTGGCACCCACCTGTAATGCCAGGAATTGGGAGGTTTAGGCATGCTGACTTTATATAACAAGATCTAAATTGACTTGAATTTCATAATAAAGTTTTATCTATCAAGTCCCAAAAAGAAATCAAAGCTACTAAAAGAATAAAACTGAAAAGCTGGACACTTCTTGGAAGAAGTTTTAAATTTAAAAGTTTTAAATCAATATAACATAGAAGTCATATACCTCAAGATGATAAGAATAATGTATTCCTAGGGGAAAGTTTTGTGGCATTCAGGAGTATAACACAGAACTCTTTTTCTAGTTGCTCACTTACTCTCTGGTCATCCTTAAGCAAAATCATTTTTGTGCTGAAAAACTTGAATGTGTAATTAATCTCTTCTTGATATGAGCTAATATCTCAAGATTAAAATACTGAGTAAAGCTTCTAATATGAAAGGAAGAAAATGAAACATAGGGAGAAAAATATTGCAGCATATAGAATCATGAATACAACAGAGAAATTTTAATAAATGGGATAATGCACTCAGGGAAATGAAAGGTTGCTGTGGTAGTATTTATTGGAGGTATGGCATAAATGAAAGTGGAAAATAACATATTAAGGAGAATAGACTGAAGAGCATATTCTTTGAAAATAAAACCAGCATTACCAAAATACAGATTAAATAAAGTCTCAATAAATAGGAAAATTGGTAGGAGCTGGAAAATAAGAGAAAAAAGAAAAGTCTCAAACCATCAAGTTTATATATATTGGTTTTTTCGTTTTGTTTTTCAAGACAGGGTTTCTCTGTGTAGCCCTGGCTATCCTGGAACTCACTCTGTCAATCTGGCTGGCCTCGAACTCAGAATTCCACCTGAAATCCACCTGCCTCTGCCCCCCAAGTGCTAGGATTAAAGGCGTGTACCATCACTGCCCAGCTCAGTTTTATATTTAATCCAGAAAACTTATATGGAAGAAATGGAGAATAGAAAAATAGCTAGAAATAAAATTTACCCCAAAGCATGAAAAACACAACAAAAACAAATATATATCCAGAAATCAAAGGCACAAACACAGAGATTAATGGGTGCAATGGTCCCGATTAGAGAATACTGAAGACCATACCAAGTACATGATTAAAAAAATACTAGCATGTGAGTATTAAGGAGGAAAACCATAAACTCTGTTAGGAATGTTTTCTAAGAAAGCAAAAAAACAGCTGAACATAGAACTGACAAAGATAAGGCACTTATAATGGCACAGGAATTCCCCATGTTAACATCTGGAAACTAGGAAACAATTAAAAACTATCTGTGACATTATGAAAAATAATATTTGAGATACAATGTTATAACTATTCAAGTCAGCAATTAACTTGGATGAGCAAATGTTATATATTGCCTCTTCTTGGCAACAATTTATTTTCAAAACAATTCATCATTTTTAATTGCTGTAAAGCAGAACAACACATAAGTTACAAAACTGAGATATCAAAATGTTTATTTTACTTAGTAATATGCAAGTAAATAGATGAAGTCAATACTTAGAATTGAAAATAATTACCTCTGGAGGGATGAAGTTTAAGGGTCAAGATGTGTGAAATAAAAATAAAACTCATTCTATTTTTAAATCTTTCAGATCATATGTTTGTTATAAAATGGTGTGCAAACATTATATTTATACAAATAATTAACAGAATAAAATATATAAACAGATTGTTGACATCCTATCCTATATTCCCTTGGTTCACATAGAATCTAGCAGCTATGGTAGATCATTCCGATATAGTTTGACAGCTCCTATCCTTAAGGACTTGAAAAGTCTTCTTTTCTCTATTTTAGGGTTTCCTTGCCAGTGGGAGCAAATGCTTGCTGCAAACTAGCTTGGTCTCAGTCTTCAAATTGTATAAATTACACTTGGTTAAATGTTCTAACATCTTAGTTATTTATAGAGAGATGGACCCCAGCAGATTGTTCCTAGAAGCCCATAATGATAATTTGCCAATTAATGAACTGTCAAATTTTATCATTTTCTTCTATCATTATCTTTCTATCTATACTTCCTGGGATAGTCTCTTAAATGGCATGTAACTATGGGTAAACGTAAATGAAGACAAATGTCTAAGGGATCCATTGGGTTTACCAGCTTAGTTTCCAGATGTCAAAGAGCAAAGTTACACCACATATCCTCTGGTATCTAAATTTCAAACTCACAGGATCTAGGTACAAAATAAAATGTGTTTCTTCCTGTTGCCATCATTAAACTCAATGCTTTACAGCTATGATCATTTATAAAAATTTGGAGGCCAGAACCAACTAGCATTTGATCAGATAAAACATGACTTTTTATAACTTAATGGCTGACAGAATGAGAGATGAAACTGTACATGAGGAATTGCTCATGCCTGTTAACAGTTTGGCCAATGACACCCAGGACAGGATCTAGGATTATACAAATAGACTATGTTTAAGTATTGTTCTTTATGTCTCAAAATCAATATATGATGAGTATAATTATATATATGTATATGTATGTGTATGTGTATGTATATGTATATGTGGTGAGTATGTACTGTAGAATCTAAATATTTACCTTACTTTATATTAATGAAAACCATAAGAAGTAGGTAAAATTATTTCCCTTATAATAAAGAGTATCTTGTGGTCTCTTTTAACAAAGAGGAAAACTCATAGCCCTGAGTGCCTCCAAAAAGAAGCTGGAGAGAGCATACACTAGCAGCTTAACAGTACACCTGAAAGTTGTAGAACAGAAAGAAGCTAATACACCAATGAGGAGTAGAAGGCAGGAAATCATCAAACTCAGGGCTGAAATCAACCAAGTAGAAACAAAAACTGCTATACAAAGAATCAACAAAAGCAGGAGCTGGTTCTTTGAGAAAATCAAAAAGATAGATAAACCCTTAGCCAGACTAACCAAAGGGCACAGAGACAGTATCCAAATTAACAAAATTAGAAATGAAAAGGGAGATATAACAACAGAAATGGAGGAAATTTAAAAAATCATCAGATCCTACTATCTTTAGCCAGATGTTAACCAGAGGGCACTGAGAGAGTGTCCAAATTAACAAAATTAGAAATGAAAAGGGAGATATAACAACAGAAACTGAAGAAATGCAAAATATCATATCCTACTACAAAAGCATATACTCAACACAACTGGAAAATCTGGATGAAATGGACAATTTCCTAGACAGATACCAAATACAAAGTTAAATCAGGATCAGATAGACAATGTAAACTGTCCATATCTGCTAAGGAATTGGTCATTGAAAATCTCCCAACCAAAAAAAGAACAGGACCAAATTGGTTTATTGCAGAATTCTATCAGACCTTCAATGAAAACCTAACACCAATTTTCTTCAAATTATTCCACAAAGTAGAAACCGAGGAAACACTGGCCACTTAGTTCACTGAAGCCACAATGACACTGATAGCCAAACCATACAAAGATCCAACAAAGAAAGAGAACTTCAGACCAATTTCCCTTATAAATATTGATGCAAAAATACTCAATAGAATTCTCACCAACAAAATCCAAAAACACATCAAAACAATCATTCACCACCATCAAGTAGGCTTCATCCCAGGGATGCAGGGATGGTTCAATATAAGGAAATGCATCAATATAATACACTACATAAAGAAACTCAAAGAAAAATGCAAATTGTCATTTCATTCAGTGCTGAAAAAGCATTTGACAAAATTCAACCTTCTTTCGTGTTAAAAGCTGGTACAACCATTCTGGAAATCAGTCTGGTGGTTCCTCAGAAAACTGGGTATGATACTACTGAAGGATCCCACTATACCACTCCTGGGCATATACCCAGAGAATTCCCCAGCATGTAATAGGGATACATGTTCCACTGTGTTCATAGCAGCCCTATTTATAATAGCCAGAAGTTGGAAAGAACCCAGATGTCCCTCAAAGGAGGAATGGATTCAGAAAATGTGGTATATTTACACAATGAAATACTACTCAGCAATTAAAAACAATGAATTCATGAAATTAGGCAAGCAGGTGGAACTGGAGAATGTCATCCTGAGTGAGATGACCCAATCATAAAAGAACACACATGGAATGCAGTCACTGATAAGTGGATATTAACCCAGAAGCTCAGAATACTCAAGACACAATTCACATATCAAATGATGCCCCAGAAGAAGGAAGAACAAAGTATGGATACTCTGGGCCTTCTTAGAATGGGAAACAAAACACCCACAGAAGATACAGAGACAAAATGTGGAACAGAGTCTGAGGGAAAGACCATCCAGAGACTACCCTACCTAGTAATCTAGCCTATATATAGTTAAAAAATCCAGATCCTATTATTGATGACCACAAGTGCTTGCTGACAGGAGCAGGATATAGCTGACACCTGGGAGGCTCTGCTAGTGTATGACAAATACAGAGGGGACACTCTCAGCCAGCCATTGAACTGAGCACAGGGTTTCCTGTGTGGGAGCTAGAGAAAGGACCCAAGGAGCTTAAGGGGTGTGCAGTGAGATAGGAGGAACAACAATATGGGCCACCCAGTACTCCCAGAGCTCCCGAGGACAAAAACTTCAACCAGATAGTACAAATGGTGCTACCCATGGCTCCAGATGCATAGGCAGCAGAGGATGGCCTTGTTGGACATCAAAGGAAGGAGAGGCCCTTGGTCCTGGAAAGGCTAGATGCAGCAGTGTAGGGGAATATCAGGACAGGGAAGTGGGAGGGAGTTGATTGGGGAACAGGGGTGTGGGGAGATTGCTTATGGGACTTTTGAGGGTAGGCGGGACCAAGAAAGGGAAAATCATTTGCAATGTAAATAAAGAATATATCTAATAAAGAAAAAAAAAAAAGAATGTCCCTGTGGGTTGAGAATGGAACTTGGCCTATCCTTGACCCCAGGTAGTAAGGGGAAGCTGTAATCTGGGAAAGCCCCATAGGGTCTCTCAGCAGTTTCTTCAGACAGGAATACTTCTGGATCAGAGATTTTGGCTGTGGGATAGCAACCTCATCCCTCTACTTGAGGTCCTCTGCTCCCTCCACTGATTGTGAACTCTACAAGTACCTCCTCCCTACTATAGAGCACTTCAACCAAGTTCCTTCCTTTTGAGTCCTGAGATTCTCTCTCACCTCCCAGGTCTCTAGAACATTTTAGAGGATTTCTGTGCCTCCTAACTCCCAAGTTTGTCTGTTTCCATTCTGTTCGTTGACCCTCTGCTTGGGGATTCAATCCTGTTCCCCCCCACCCCCACCTGATCATGTTCTCCCCTTCCCCTCCCAGTCCTCTTTCCAGCCTAGTTCCCTTTATGGAGAGCTTTTGAGGCTGTCTAGTAGAAATTTTACAGGAATTTGACTTTTGGCTAGGACTCAGGAAATAGGCTCAGATAAATAATATTTACATTTGGGCTAATGCAAAGTTCAGAGCAGTCTCAGCCAAGGAATGTGTGGTATTCCTTTTGTCTTGGTCATCCTGATAAGCCCCTAGAAATAGTGTTTACTAGACTTAATTTATTGCCTTATTTGTTATTTGACCTAGAACTGACCTTATTATTTGAATGTACATAAATTGGTATAAAAGCAGTCTGGGTAAAAATAAACAGGCTTCAGCCTCAGAACCCCTTGAGGTCGTGTTACAGTGTTGTCTAGTTGTTTTTTTTTTCTTTTTAATCCTTGCTCCCTCTGTGCCAACTCCCCCATGATTGCTTTCTTCTCCTTCCCATGTAGGATTGAAGCATCCTAACTTGGGCCCTTCAGGTTGTTAACCTTCCAATAAGAAGAATAAATATTTAATTCTCATATTTTCTCTCTCTCAGTTTCTTAGTGCTTATAATTATTCAGTTCAGTTTTTTTTTTAATTTGGTGGGCTCACAGTTTTTTTTTTGTATACTAATGCACATTAGTTGTTTTTTTATTCGATATGTTTTTTATTTACATTTCAAATTATTTACCCTTTTCTGGTCCCCCACTCCCCGAAAGTCACATATGCCCCCTTCCCTCCCTCTGTACTCCCACCCATCCTTTCCCACTTTACTTTAATTTTTCTGGCTTTTTTTCAGTTCAGTTTTTAAGTAAAGGAAATTGGATGATATCTATACAGATTTTGTCAAAATTTTATCTCTTAAAGCATTTGTGACTCACATGACTTTCAACCCCAAATTTATCCTGTCTAAAAGAAATGCAGACACAGAGTAAGAAGTAGAGACTGAGCGAATGGCCAACTAATAAGCAAACTAGCTTTAGACCAATCCCATGGGCAATCAACAATACCTAACACTATTAATGATACTCTGCTATGCTTGCATATAGGAGCATTTTGTCCCTTGAAAGGCTCCATCTAGCAGCTGACTCAGAGATATACAGACACCCACATTCAAACAGTTGATGGAACTTGGGGACTCTTTTGGAAGAACAGGAGGAAGGATTGCGGGCCCCAAAGGGGAGAGGAATCCACAGGAAGAGTCTACTAACCTGGACCCTTAGGACTCTCACAGTCTGAAACTCCATCCAAAGAACATACATGAGCTGCATTAAGGCCTCCCCACACATATGTACCAAATGTGTGGCTTGGTCTTCATGTGGTTCCCTAACAACTGGAGCAGGGGTTATCCCAAAAGCTGTTGCCTGTTTGTGGGATATGTTCTTTTAGCTGGGCTGCCTTGTCTGACCTCAGTGGGAGAGGAAACACTTACCTAGCTTCACAAAGACTTGAGTTGCCAAATGTGGAGGAATACATGCTCAGAGGAGGAGGGGAGGATGGATGAAGGAAGTATTGTGGGAGAGGTGAACATGAGGACAGCAGTGAGCAGGATATAAAATGAATAAGTGAAAACATATTAAATTAAAAAATCATTTGTGGAGCAAATATATCCCCAACACTATACTGAAACCCTGAGATCAATATACATACACACATAGCACACACACACACACACACAGAGAGAGAGAGAGAGAGAGAGAGAGAGAGAGAGAGAGAGAGAGAGAGAGAAAGAGAAAAAGAGAGAGATGGAGAGACAGAGAGAAAGAGAGAGAGACGGAGAGACAGAGAAAGAAACAGAGAAAGACAGAGAGAGATACAGGCACACACACACCCAAAACATTTTGAGGAATGCATAAGCAAAGAACAAAAATAAAATTGTTTCTAATATTGGCAAATAGAAGTCAATTGTGTTTTTTTTAAGATCAGCAAGCTGATTACAGTCATCTTTCAAATCGTATTTATCTATAATGCTGTTTGTCAAAGTCATGTACCAAGAATTAACTACGGATAGAACAAATGAAAATAATTTTAATTATTGTTTATAAAACCACATGGTCATTTCATTGGATGCTGAAAAAGCATTTGACAAAATTCAGCATCCTTTCATGCTAAAACTCTTGGAAAGAACAGGAATTCAAGGCCCACACCTAAACATAGTAAAAGCAATATACAGCAAGCCGGTAGCATAGCATCAAACTAAGTGGAGAGAAACTTGAAACAATCCCACTAAAATCAGAGACTAGACAAGGCTGTCCCGTTTCTCCTTATCTTTTCAATATTGTACTGGAGGTACTAGCTCAGGCAATTAGACAACATAAGGAAGTCAAAGGGATAAAATTGGAAAGGAAGAAGTCAAACTATAATTATTTGCAGATGATATGATAGTCTACCTAAGTGACCCAAAAAACTCCACTAGAGAACTCCTACAGCTGATAAACAACTTCAGCAAAGTGGCAGGTTATAAAATCAACTCAAGCAAATCCATAGCCTTCCTATACTCAAAGGATAAGCAGGCTAAGAAAGAAATTAGGGAAATGACCCCCTTCACAATAGCCACAAACAGTATAAAGTACCTTGGGGTGACTCTTGCCAAACATGTGAAAGATCTGTATGATAAGAACTTCAAGACTCTGAAGAAGGAAATAGTGGAAGACGTCAAAAAATGGAAAAACCTCCCATGCTCATGGATCGGCAGGATTAATATAGTTAAAATGGCCATTTTGCCAAAAGCAATATACAGGTTCAACGCAATACCCATCAAAATCCCAAATCAATTCTTCACAGAGTTAGAAAGAGCAATCCTCAAATTCATCTGGAATAACAAAAGAAACCCAGCATAGCTAAAACTATTCTCAACAATAAAAGAAATTCTGAGGGTATCAGTATCCCTGACCTCAAGCAATACTACAGAGCAATAGTGTTAAAAACTGCATGGTATTGGTACAGTGAAAAGCAGGCAGATCAATGGAACAGGATTGAAGATCCAGAAATGAACCCACACACCTATGGTCACTTGATCCTCGACAAAGGGGCTGAAAACATCCAATGGAAAAAAGATAGCATTTCCAACAAATGGTGCTGGTTCAACTGGAGGTCAGCATGCAGAAGAATGCGAATTGATCCATCCTTGTCTCCTTGTACTAAGCTCAACTCCAAATGGATCAAGGACCTCCACATAAATCCAGACACTCTGAAGCTAATAGAAAAGAAACTGGGGAAGACCATTGAGGACATCTGTACAGGGGGAAAGTTCCTGAACAGAACAACAATAGCTTATGCTCTAAGATCAAGAATTGACAAATGGGACCTCATAAAATTACAAAGTTTCTGTAAGGCAAAGGACACCATCAAAAGGACAAATCGGCAACCAACAAATTGGGAGAAGATCTTCACCATCCCTACATCAGATAGAGGGCTAATATCCAATATATATAAAGAACTCAAGAAGTTAGACTCCAGAAAACCAAATAACCCCATTAAAAATGGAGTACAGAGTGAAACAAAGAATTTTCACCTGAAGAACTTCGGGTGGCGGAGAAGCATCTTTAAAAATGCTCAACTTCATTAGTCATCAGGAAAATGCAAATCAAAACAACCCTGAGATTTCACCTTACACCAGTCAGAATGGCTAAGATTAAAAATTCAGGAGACAGCAGATGTTGGCGAGGATGTGGAGAAAGAGGAACATTCCTCCACTGCTGGTGGGATTGCAAATTGGTACAACCACTCTGGAAATCAGTCTGGCGGTTCCTCTGAAAACTGGGCACATCACTTCCAGAAGATCCTGCTATACCACTCCTGGGCATATACCCAGAAGATTCCCTAGCATGTAATAAAGTTACATGTTCTACTATGTTCATAGCAGCCCTATTTATAATTGCCAGAAGCTGGAAAGAACCCAGGTATCCCTCAAGAGAAGAGTGGATGCAAAAAATGTGATATATACAATTAGGGCTGCTATGAACATAGTGGAGCATGTGTCCTTCAAAGGAGGAATGGATACAAAAAATGTGGTATATTTACACAATGGAGTACTATTCAGCCATTAGAAACAATGAATTCATAAAGTTCTTAGACAAATGGATGGAGCTGGAGAACATCATACTAAGAGAGGTAACCCAGTCTCAAAAGATCAATCATGGTATGCACTCACTGATAAGTGGATATTAGCCTAGAAACTTTGAATACCCAGGACATAATCCACAAATTAAATGATGTCCAAAAAGAATGGAGGAGTGGCCCCTGGTTCTGGAAAGACTCAGTGCAAGAGTATAGGGGAATTACAGAACAGGGAAATGGGAAGGGGTGGATGGAAGAACAGGGGGATGGAAGAGGGCTTATGGGACTTGCGGGGAGTGGGGACCCAGAAAAGGGGAAATCATTTGAAATGTAAATAAAAATATATCAATAAAAAAAGAAAAAATGTGATATATATACACAATGGAGTACTATTCAGCCATTAGAAACAATGAATTCATGAAATTCTTAGACAAATGGATGGAGCTAGGGAACATCATACTAAGTGAGGTAACCCAGACTCAAAAGATGAATCATGGTATACACTCACTAATAAGTGGATATTAACCTAGAAAACTGGAATACCCAAGACATAATCCATACATCAAATGAGGTACAAGAAGAACAGAGGAATGGCCCCTTGTTCTGGAAAGACTCAGTGAAGCAGTATAGGTCTCTATCAGATATAGGGTTAGGGAACTCTTTTCCCAATCTGTAGGTTGCAATATACATTTACTCTTATAGGTTCTAGCTGTCATATTTTTCTAGCTTAGTTGCCAGTTTTCTTCATAGGCAAATTGAAAAGAAAAAACACATACTGTCTATGTTGTAGCGATACCATTCATGTTTTCCTATGCTGCAAATAACAAATATTGAACAGAAAAAGAAAATCACATTTTAAGTACTCTGACTGCAGTTGATCAAATGTAAACAGTAAGAAACCATCAAATCCACATGCAACTAATTTTATCTTAGGGTAGGCATTGGGATTTTTGAGGTTCACCGTGTTTTATTTTCTAAACTGAAACATTCTCTGTGGGAGAGAGGAAAATGGTCATGAGTGTTGAGTGGTAAACCAAAGCTCACAAGTTTAAGATAAAAAATGTGTAAGGCCTCTCTCCAGCACTGTAAAAGGGATAAACAGTTGCTGAGGAATGTAGAACTTTGATCACCCTAATTGCATTGAGAAAATATACTCATACTGTCTGCTGAACTTGTTTGCAAGCTGTGCAGAGAACTCCAGAGTAAAAATTTCTGAGTTATGTGAGTAATGTGTTTTAATGTGGGCTTTATGCTGGTGCAGCTGATTATGAGGCACCTCTGTTCCTTTTAGTAATTCTGACCCAAGTTAATTGGTTCACAAAGCTAGACATCCATGCAGTCATCACTTCGGTCTGTAGTAAGTTTCCTTTTTATGGTGAATAGACACAGACACATTTGTTGTGTCTACCCAAGGAAAGTCTATCATACACTACCAAGTATGAGCTGAGAGTCTGACTCTAGTAAGTTAATTTTCCATGCAGAAATGAAAAATCTGAAAAAAGGTTAATGTCAACCCCCCCCTTTTTTTTTTTACTTTCCCTCCCCTCACATCCCTGAAGGACAAGTTAGAGGCATCCCAAATCAGAAACTAGGTACTGAAAAAGAAGCTTCAATTAGTGTGACACATCTTATATTATGTGTTCTTATTCTTCTTTGGGAGTAGGATTTTCTTTTTTTATTCTAAAACAGAATTATGCTGGGGCGAAAAGACTTAATTTTCTTTAATTTCTTTGGAGGAAATATAAATCTTTAGGTGAATGTTTCTGTAATTATTTATGAGGATGCTTGATATGATCTCTCCAATATAGTTTTTAAAAAGTAAATAATAAAAAAATAAAATGATCTACTAAATTTAAATATTCAATGAAATTGATGATAGAAAAATAGGCATACAAAATAGATATGAATTCAAATGTAAAAACATTAAAAATAAATCTAAACAGCCCTCAGTTGTGGATTTATGCAAGATTTGTCTCCTATGTTTTGTTTATATTCTGATGTTCAAAGCAATTAGCATATTTTGCAGATATTCAAAAATATAGGTGCTTAAAATATGTATTGCATTATTTAATTAATCTCAAAAGAAAATAATGTGAAATACACTATAGGAAAATATTTTCTTTATAGGATGTTTCACTATTTCATAATTAGAATATAGAGAAAAATCTATTTTGATAGTGCTGATAAGTGGCCTTAAAGTTTGTACCAAAATAATAGACAGAAAAACTCTGCTATCCTAATAGCAACCTTCACTTTCATATTAGAACCATGCAGAGGCAATTCTGACCATCAGTTTCTTGCTTGCAATGATTACTTTCCCAGTGTTCCCCAAGGCATATCATGTCTTTTTTTTTTTTTTTAACTTCAGTTAACTAATTTATGCCAATTTCTTTAATGGTCCCCTAAGACAGGTTTCCCTTACCTATATAGAGTCTAATAGAGGTACTCTTATAGGTTTTCCTTTGTACTGTTTCTCAAAAATCCCATTAACAAGGTCTCCATTGTAATGCTCATCTAATTATAACCTGCTCCTTGCTGAGCTCACAGGGCAAGTGTTGTAATAAAACTGCAGTTCCATACTGAGAAATAGAAAGAAATCCCTGTCATTTCCACTTCAGTAGGAAGTTTTCACAAATTAGAGTCTTCAGAATTTTAAATCCAGTTGTCAATGGTAAAGTGAAATGATGAACCTACTACTGATTTGGGAGTGAGCTCTTAATGTATAAATAACTTGCTTTGACGTTAACAAGACTTACAGTGCTTTTAAAAGCAATCTTGTAACCTAGATTGATATCGCAAAAACTATACATATCTAATGTAAATGTCTGTATTACTTGAAGAATAAATAAATAATAAATAACAAATATATGTGTATGAAGTCATAACATATCCATAATCGATCAAAATTCCCTTCTTTTATTCTCAATCAGGGGCTTCTAAACTGAGTTTGATCATTCCATTCCCACACAGAAGACACACCAGTTTTACAATTTTAATAAGCATTTATTGGCCCTAGAGGTGGGCAAATATCTATCCTCCATATGTTTTTTATTCGATATATTTTTTATTTACATTTCTAATGATTTCCCCTTTTCTAGACCCCCACTCCCCAAAAGTCCCATAAGCCCCCTTCTCTCCCCCTGTCTTCCCACCCACCCCTTCCCACTTCCCCGTTCTGGTTTTGCCCTATACTGCTTCACTGAGTCTTTCCAGAACAAGGGGCCACTCCTCCATTCTTCTTGTACCTCATTTGATGTGTGGATTATGTCTTGGGTATTCCAGTTTTCTAGGTTAATATCCACTTATTAGTGAGTGCATACCATGATTCACCTTTTGAGTCTGGGTTACCTCACTTAGTATGATGTTCTCTAGCTCCATCCATTTGCCTAAGAATTTCATGAATTCATTGTTTCTAACGGCTGAATAGTACTCCATTGTGTAGATATACCACATTTTTTGCATCCACTCTTCTGTTGAGGGATACCTGGGTTCTTTCCAGCATCTGGCAATTATAAATAGGGCTGCTATGAACATAGCAGCATGTATCCTTATTACATGGTGGGGAATCCTCTGGGTATATGCCCAGGAGTGGTATAGCAGGATCTTCTGGAAGTGAGGTGCCCAGTTTTCAGAGGAACCGCCAGACTGATTTCCAGAGTGGTTGTACCAATTTGCAACCCCACCAGCAGTGGAGGAGTGTTCCTCTTTCTCCACACACTCTCCAACAACTGCTGTCTCCTGAATTTTTAATCTTAGCCATTCTGACTGGTGTAGGGTGAAATCTCAGGGTTGTTTTGATTTGCATTTCCCTAATGACTAATGAAGTTGAGCATTTTTTAAGATGCTTCTCAGCCATCCGAAGTTCTTCGGGTGAGAATTCTTTGTTTAACTCTGTACTCCATTTTTTTAATAGGGTTGTTTGGTTTTCTGGAGTCTAGCTTCTTGAGTTCTTTATATATATTGGATATTAGCCCTCTATCTGATGTAGGATTGGTGAAGATCTTTTCCCAATTTGTTGGTTGCCGATTTGTCCTCCTGATGGTGTCCTTTGCCTTATAGAAACTTTGTAATTTTATGAGGTCCCATTTGTCAATTCTTGATCTTAGAGCATACGCTATTGGTGTTTTGTTCAGAAACTTTCTCCCTGTACCGATGTCCTCAAGGGTCTTCCCCAGTTTCTTTTCTATTAGCTTCAGAGTGTCTGGCTTTATGTGGAGGTCCTTAATCCATTTGGATTTGAGCTTAGTACAAGGAGACAAGGATGGATCAATTCACATTCTTCTGCATGCTGACCTCCAGTTGAACCAGCACCATTTGTTGGAAATGCTATCTTTTTTCCATTGGATGTTTTCAGCCCCTTTGTCAAGGATCAGGTGACCATAGGTGTGTGGGTTCATTTCTGGATCTTCAATCCTGTTCCATTGATCTGCCTGCCTTTCACTGTACCAATACCATGCAGTTTTTTAACACTATTGCTCTGTAGTATTGCTTGAGGTCAGGGATACTGATACCCTCAGAATTTCTTTTATTGTTGAGAATAGTTTTAGCTATGCTGGGTTTCTTTTGTTATTCCAGATGAATTTGAGGATTGCTCTTTCTAACTCTGTGAAGAATTGATTTGGGATTTTGATGGGTATTGCGTTGAATCTGTATATTGTTTTTGGCAAAATGGCCATTTTAACTATATTAATCCTGCCAATCCATGAGCATGGGAGGTTTTCCCATTTTTTGAGGTCTTCTTCCATTTCCTTCTTCAGAGTCTTGAAGTTCTTGTCATACAGATCTTTCACATGTTTGGTAAGAGTCACCCCAAGATTCTTTATACTGTTTGTGGCTATTGTGAAGGGGGTCATTTCCCTAATTTCTTTCTCAGCCTGCTTATCCTTTGAGTATAGGAAGGCCACTGATTTGCTTGAGTTGATTTTATAACCTGTCACTTTGTTGAAGTTGTTTATCAGCTGTAGGAGTTCTCTAGTGGAGTTTTTTGGGTCACTTAGGTAGACTATCATGTCATCTGCAAATAATGATAATGCGACTTCTTCCTTTCCAATTTGTATCCCTTTGACCTCCTTATGTTGTCAAATTGCCCGAGCTAGTACCTCCAGTACAATATTGAAAAGATAAGGAGAAAGGGGGCAGCCCTGTCTAGTCCCTGATTTTAGTGGTATTGCTTCAAGTTTCTCTCCATTTAGTTTGATGCTGGCTACAGGTTTGCTGTCTATTACTTTTACTATGTTTAGGTATGGGCCTTGAATTTCTGTTCTTTCCAAGACTTTAAGCATGAAAGGATGCTGAATTTTGTCAAATGCTTTTTCAGTATCCAATGAAATGACCATGTGGTTTTTTTCTTTGAGTTTGTGTATGTAGTGGATTGCATTGATGGATTTCCGTATATTGAACCAACCCTGCATTCCCGGGATAAAGCCTACTTGATCATGGTGGATGATTGTTTTGATGTGTTCTTGGATTCGGTTGGCAAGAATTTTGTTGAGTGTTTTTGCATCGATGTTCATAAGGGAAATTGGTCTGAAGTTCTCTTTCTTTGTTGGATCTTTGTGTTCTACCCTCCATATTAATATGTCTACTTCCCTGCCAATAAGCCCAAAATATGACTTGCCTTGTTCTATTTGATCTGTTCTTAACTCCAATTGCCTAGCCCTCTTGGCCATGTCTTCATGATTTACCTACCCCTTGGCCTCTTCCTCCTCTCTTCATCTTCTTCTCTCTACTTCCTCATAGTCCCTGACTTTGACCCTCAGCCCAGGAACAAAAATCGCTGTCTAACTTCTGGCCAGTATGGGCTGTAGGCATCCATTCACCAATCAGGGATAACTTGAGGGACAAAGTTACACAGTGTCACTTGGTTCTATATGCTCATTCTCTTTTTCCTGGAAGCAACCAGGACCTGGGGACCAGTATTTAAGCACTATAATACACCGCAAAACACCAAGCCTTAACGTTCCCTCTCTGTAGCCCTGACCACCATCCATTTGATAATAGGCATTCTCACATATGTGAATTGATGTCATTATGCATTTGCATATTATTTGGATTACCTTTATATTTAGGGATGATGAGCCCATTTTAATGTACCAGTAATTCTTTTTATTTATTGCCTTTTTTTGCTGCACAAAACTTTTTTGTTTTAATGTAATTCTGTCACATGACCTTTCCTAAGGAGATGTAAAAATTGTTTATTCACACCAGATAGGACACAAATGGCTGACTAATGAGAAGATTCTATCCACTTCTACCTCAGGGCACCAATGTGTTTATTGGAGTGGCTTACTAGAGCATGGGGGAAGGGTTACTCAAAAAGAAAAGTGTCATATGTTTTCTCTTTTATATGGAATCCAGTTTTAAAATTATGTGAGTCTTTTTCTTCCTGCTCACCGCAGTGTGTGCTTGTGTGTGTATAATAATTATACTTTATAGTAATTCATTCTTCTCCAGTTTACATACATACACACACACACACACACACACACACACTCACTCACGAAGATGGCATAATGTTTAATTTAGAAAATAAGTGATGATAAAAGGAAGGAAAGAAATAAAGGTGAAGCAAAACAAAAGTGATAAGTGATCAATAACTAATAAAAAATTTAATATCCATCCTGATGCTTTTATTTTATAAACATAATTAACAACATCACTTATTATTAAAAGAGCAGAAGAAAGATTTTCATCTAATATTAGAAGTCCCTCCATTATGCTTTCTTTTTCAATTAAATAATTTTTATAGAAACATTTTTAGACTATCCAGGCTTTCTAGATTATCAGGCCTGGAGCACAAAAGGCAGTACTGGGGTAGAGACAGCATGACAAATATGTTGTTATAGGAGTTCCACATTTAACATATACTGATCCTATACCCTGAGAAAGAGTTATCTCTATCATATAGCTTAAGTCATACATGCCTCCCTCTCCTACCTCTATCATTGGTGATTGCATTCTTAAATTCCAATTCTTCTCTCAGTAACCTGTAGAATTATCTAGGTTGATTTGCCTTAGTCACTTGTCTCAAATCCCATGTAATTCCTTCAGCTTTGTCATCACTTTAATTTTCATGAAATATTTCTCCTTATAAAAGTTTTAATGCTATTGTAATATATGAATTGGATTCTCTATTAGCAAATCGTGTGCTGAACAAACTATTTTAGTTTAGGTTCTACTGTAACAACCTGATTTCTGCAATATGAAAATGCTGGAGAAGTTATGATACAGCTGTCAGTCTGTTTGATGTTAAATCAAGACAAAGTTCTTTATCCAAGGAGACAGTGCACAATAGAATTTAATAAAATGTCAACACTTAGAAGCAGAAAGAAACGAAAATGGCTTATTCTTTGCTGATAATTATGTGGGAATCTTGAATACTTTGATTCTAAGCATCAATTTCATAACATAATTTGGAAACAACTTTAAATTGCAGCATTATTGTCATAGTAAAATAATAAAATAAAACTGTAATTCAAGAACATTGCTTACTATTATTTTATAATTTTTTACAGTTGAGTATATATAATTATCACACATAGATAAGTTTGATGTTTTAAATTTAAAATCCTATGAAATCAAAAAGATTTTAAGTTGCTAATTAAAAAGTAACTTTATAGCTATGTCTGTGGTGACTCACTCATGTAATCTACTCCCTGTATTCTAAGGTAGTAAATTAAAAGCCCTAGTTATATGGTATTACTCTGCATCAATGGTTAAAAATGACTTTTTAAATTTCTATCTTCCTTCCCTCCCTCCCTTTCTCCCTCCCTCCCTCTCTCCCTCCCTCCCTCCCTCTCTTCCTCCCTCTCTCTCTCTCTCTCTTTCTTTGTCTTTCTCTTCTTTCTTTCTCTTTCATTCATTCTCTTCCTTCCTTCCTTCCTTTCTTCCTTCCTTTCTTTCTTTCTTTCTTTCTTTCTTTCTTTCTTTCTTTCTTTCTTTCTTTCTTTCTTTCTTTCTTTCTTTCTTTCTTTCTTTCTTTCTGTCTGTCTGTCTGTCTGTCTGTCTGTCTGTCTTTCTTTCTTTCTTTCTCTTTCTTTCTTTCATTCATTCATTCATTCATTTTCTTTTCTTTTCATCTCAAATTTTGCCCCCATCCAGTCTCCTCTCAAAGATTTCCTACCCACTTCATCCTCCCATTTACTTCTGAGGTTGTGCCCACCCCCATATCCCCAGACCCTGGTGCATCAAGTCTCTGCAGGATTAGACACATCCTCTCCCACTGAGGCCAGACAAGTCATCCCTCTGCTATATAGGCCAGAGGCCCTTGGACCAACCCATGTATGTTCTTCTATGATTGGTGGCTTAGTCTCTGGGTACTCTCAGTGGTCCAAGTTAGTTGACCCTATTGATCTATCTATGGGGTTGCCACTTCTTTGAGGGCCTTCAATACTTTCCCTAACTCTTCCATAGGACATCCTGTACTCAGTCCAATGCTTTGCTGAGAGTATCTGTGCCTGTCTCACTCAGATACTGGGTAGAGCCCTCAGAGTATAATCATGCTATGTTCCTGTCTCCAAGCACAACATAGCATCATTAATAGTGATAGGGATTGGTACCTGCCCATGCGATTGGTTTCAGAATGGGTCAGCCACTAGTTTGCTATTTCTTCAGTCTCTCCTCTCTTTGTCCTTGCAATTCTTTTAGACAGGACCAATTTGGAGCCAAAAGTTTTGTAGGTTGGTGGATGTTCCCATTTCTCCACTGTGGGTCCTGTATGGCTACTAGAGGTGGCCTTTTCAGGTTTTATATCCCCACTGTTTGACATGTCTGCTAAAGTCAACTGCATTGATTCCTGAGAGCCTCACTTATCTTGGACCTCTGGAATTTCCCAGAGAATCACTTCACCTCCACCCCAGCCCTGGTAAGTGAATATTTCCATTCATTCTCCTGGCCCTCTGGTACTCATACTTGTCTCTCCCCATGCCTGATCCTGCCACCACTATCCCCCCTCATTTCCCACTCCAACCCAGATCCCTTCCTCCCTCTACATCCCATGATTATTTTGTTCCCACTTCTAAGTGGGATTGAAGCATTCATGCTTGGACCTTCCTTCTTGTTTAACTTCTTTGGATCTGTGGGGTTAGATCATGAATATTATGAATTTTTTTGGCTAATATCCACTTATCAATGAGTACATACCATGTCCTTTGGGGTTTGGGTTACCTCATTCAGGAAAATATTTTCTTGTTCCATTCGTTTGCCTGAAATTTTCATGATGTCCTCATTTTTAATAATTAAATGGTATTCCATTGTGTAAATGAACCACATTTTCTGTAAACATTCTTCCATAGAGGAACATCTGGGTTGCTTCTAGTTTCCAGCTATTATACACAAATCTGCTATAAACATAGTGGAGAATGTGTTTGTGGGTATGGTAGAGCATCTTTTGGGTATATGCCCAAGAGTGGCATAGTTGGGTCTTCAGGTAAAACTCTTTCTAATTTTCTGAGAAACTTCCAGATTGCTTTTCAGAGTAGTTTTACAAATTTGCCTTCCCACCAGCAATGAAGGAGGGTTCCTCTTTCTCCACATCCTCTCCAGTATGTGTTGTTACCTGAGTATTTGATATAGTCATTCTGATTGGTATAAGGTGGAATCTTAGGTTCATTTTTATTTGAAGTTTGATGTTGACTAAAGATATCTAACATTCCTTTTTAATGTTTCTCTGGCATTCAAGATCCCTCTGTTGAGAATTCTTTTTTTAGTTCTGTTCCCCATTTTTGATTGTGTTATTTGGTTTTGGGAGTTTAATTTCTTGAGTTACTTATATATTTTGGATATTGGTGGCCCTCTCTTAGATGAAGCATTAGCAAAGATCTAATCCCAATCTCTAGGCTGCCATTTTGACCTGTTGACAGTGTCCTTTGCCTTATTGAAGCATTTCTGTTTCCTGAGGTCCCATTTATTAATTATTGACCTTAGCACCTATTCTGTTCAGGAATTTTATTACTGTGTTAATGCTTTCAAGGCTGTTTCCCACTTTCTCTTCTATTAGATTTAGTGTATTCGGTTTTACATTGAGGTCATTGGCCCATATTGAATTGAGCTTTATGTGGGGTGATAAATATGGATATATTTGCATTCTTGTACATAGAGACATCCAATTAGAACATCACCATTTGTTTAAGATCCTCTCCATATTCTGCTGTATTTTTTTTTTATTTTTCCTTTGAGTATTATGTGTCCTTCCTATCACTTTTGATTGCTTTTGGTTAGAGTCTGTTTTATTAAATATTAGAATGTCTACTCCAGTTTGTTTCTTGGGTCTGTTTACTTGAAAACATTTTACTAGCCCTTTATAATGAGATAGTCACTAACCTTTTGGCTGAGTTGTGTTTCTTGTAAATAGCAGAATGATGATTTCTGTTTATGCATCCATTCTGTTATCCTGTGTCTTTTTATTGCAGAATTAAGTCCATTGATATTGAGAGATGTTAATTACCAATGATTGTCACTTCCTGTAATTTTGATATTTGTGGTACTTAAGTGTGTGTGTTTTCTCTTCTATTTGTTTTAATGTTGTTAAATTATTTTTTTCTTGTGTTTTCTTGAATCAGTCTCACTGGGCTGGAGTTTTCCTTCTAGCATCCTCTGTAGCACTGGGTTAATGGAAAGGTATTGCTTGAATTTGGTTTTGTCATGGAATATCTTGGTTTTTCCATCTATGGTAATTGAAAGTTTTGTGGGATATAGTAGTCTGGGCTGACATATGTGGTTTCTTAGCATCTAGAGGACCTCAGCCCAGTCCCTTCTAGCTTTTAGAGTCTCAGATGAGAATTTAGATGTAATCAGGATAGGTGTCTCTTTATAAGTCATTTGGCCTTTTTCCGTTGCTGCTATTAAAATTCGTTTTTTCTGTGTATTTAGTGTTGCAATTATTATGTGATAGGAGTATTTTCTTTTCTGCTCTAGTTTGTTTGTTGTTCTGTAAGCTTTTTGTACCTTTGTATCTCTTTCTTTAGGTTAGAGAATTTTTTTTCTGTGATTTTGTTGAAGAAGTTTTTCGGGTCTTTGAGCTGGAAATCTTCTTCTATACATATTATTCTCAGGACTATTTTTTTTCAGTGTCCCAAATATACTGGATGTTTGTGTCATGGACTTTTTAGATTTTGTACTTTCTTTGATATATTGATTTCTTCTTTTGTATCTTCCACACCTGAGATTCTCTCTTTCATCTTTCATCTGTGTTATGTTGGTAATTCTTATATTTGTAGCTCCTGTTCTGTTTCTTAGGTTTTCCATCTCCAGGATTGCCTTAGTTTATGCTTTCTTTATTGCTTCTATTTTCCTTTTCAGTTCTTGGACAGTTTTATTCTTATTCTTCACCTGTTTGATTAAATTTTCATATATATAATTTCTTTATACTTATTTGCTTCCTTTTTTAATGTCTCTATCTGTTTGACTATACTTCCCTGCATTTCCTTAAGGGATATATCCATGTTCTATTTAAAGACCTTTACCATCTTTCTAAGATCCTCTTCTTGTGCTTTAGTTTCATTATGAAATTCGGGGTTCGTTATAGCAGGATATCTAGACTCTCGTGGTGCCATATTAACTTAGGTCTTACTTGTGTTCTTCTTCTATCTTTTAGGCGACTGGTTTTCCCTAGCACTGGATGAATAATCCTGATGGCAAGCAGTACTTATGGCCATGAGCCATACAATCGATATCAGGAAACCTAACCTCCTTTGTTGGCTGTGCTTCATGCAGACCCCACTCTGCAGGCTGTGTTTAGGGTAAACTCTACTCTGCATGTTATCTCCCAGTTAGATCCAGCTGAGGAGGTGGTTGGGTCCAACGTTGCAGGCTGTTCCAAGCAGACCAGTTGGCTTGGTAGGCAGATCCAACTAGGATGGATGGTCTTGCAATTTTCCAAGATGGTTAGTTTTAGGGCCTCTGAAGGTTTCCGTGTAAGGAATAGGCAGGATACTCTTGGGGTAATGGAATGCACTTTCAGATGGGGAGCCAGGCCAGAGAGAGACAATAGGGCTCCATTGATTGAGCTAGTCATGTACCTCTACCTACTGGGGTAGCAAGAAGATCTAATTAGTATGGGTGTCAGACAGGATTCCAAGATGGGGTCCTTGAATGTTTCCACTGGGAGGTAAGATGCTCATGGTGTCCTGCAACTCTCCTCCCTAAAACTGACTATTTTAAAATACTAATCTTTTATGGCAAAAGTTCCTATTTTACTTGAAACTAGGAGTGTATGGACATGAAATTTATGTCTAAATAACAGAATAACAGAGTGCTAGACAAAGGGCCTAATCTTGTGGTGACAGGAAGGTTTAATAGACTAGATACAGTAACTTGACCCCAAAAATTAAAGAATAAAGAATGAGGGAAGCAAGATCATGCATGGTTAGAGGGCCTTGACAAATTGTCCTGATTGACCATTATTTCAAAATAGACCAAGAGTTCAAACAGCTACCAGAAAGTTGCTGTTGCTTTGGGCTTAGTTTCATTTTTATTGAAAGGTATGTATTGATCAAATTTATTTTTTTCTAGAATGCAATGTGCCTTTAAGAGAGACCAATTCAAATAAGAATGATGCAGCAAAAGTAGAGTCTTTGAGATCCACAGATTCAGGGGTACTGACTCAATTTATGTAAATGGTGAAAAGGGTAGCAAGAAACCAGATCAGGAATAATAACCTTTTTTTGGCCAAGACTGATCCAAGGACACTACAAGCTTTTGGTCAAGGACATGGACAAGAATTAGGAGTGCTCACTTTCAGCATCCCTGTCCTGATACTATCTGACCAGTTTCTATCTCCAATTCCTATCAAAAAAGATAAGCTAGTAAGGCAAATTTGGCTGTTTTCCTTCAGACTCTGAAGACTTCTAGCTCTCATGGAGAAAGGACACTGTAAAAAATGCGTAATAATGTATTGAATGATTGCAAATACTTAACCTCAACTATTGATTTTTACCTTAGACATCTTGAAAGTGGAAAATCACCAGCTTTAGATGAACACACCTTTCATGGCTTACATGTTTGTACATAGAGTTAAGCAAAGATTCGACCTAAAATTTAATATAGCAAGAAGAATGATATAAAATGAAAGTGAAAAAGAAATAGGGAAACATGGGGATGAGAGATGACAGTTTTTATGCTCTTAATCCACGAAACCACTCAAACACAATTTGTTTGCCTCCTCAGAATTATATTAAATGTGTTTTCCCTCTATATTATTGTAAGAAAAACACAAAACAAACCTCACCAGGCACAGGATAAGAGCAGATAAGTCTCTGGATTGAATTGATCAATGATCTGTATCTTTCCTGAGAAAATTCCCTTGATACATGAGGAAGAAATTCTAAAATAATACTTACTGAGGCAGGAAGGAAAGATGAGGAAAATTAAGAGGACAAGTTGAGAGAAATCAGGCCCTCACCCTTGGATCTATCCTACCTTTCTTGCTGATAGAAGATCAAGAAACCACAACACAGATGATAATGGTAAAATTGTCAACAGAGGTAATATGTGTTTGTGCAAATACACACACACACATACACACACACACACACACACACACACACACACACACACCTATAGAATCAGAGTATCAGAAAATAAGAAAGTACAGTTTGTGTTGTTTATTCCTCATCTCCATTCTGAGGACTCTTTTATATCAGATGGTATTGCAAGGTTTTCTTTCAATTATTGTCATATGTTTAATAGACATGTATTAAGCGTATTTTCTTGAGAGACAAAACTCCATTTTAGGATTGGACTCCATCTTAAAAGAAAAAACAAACAAACAAACAGACAAACAAACAAACAAACAAGAAGTTTGAGAACTTGACCTACAGCTGAACCCTCCCAGATGGTGGTGTCTCACAAGCTTGAGACCCTAGTGTGATTGCATCAGAATCTGCTCCTTGGTTGTCTTTTGGGGTTCACAAATGCTTCCTGGCACAACAGTATCATACAAAATGTTGCTTAATCCTTGTTGTGTTGAAGCATCAATGTGGTGAAAGGCTCTCTAAAACTTTTTCTTTCTATTTTCACTATTCATTTAAAAATGTATACCTTGAGGCTGGAATGATTGCTCAGTGGTTAAGAATAATTGCTACTCTTTAAGAAAAACCAAGATTGGTTCCCAACACTCAGATTGGGTTGGTTACAACTACCCACAGCTGTGGCTGCAGGGGATCTGATGCACTCCTCTTGACACCTGCCCACTCATTGCATATACACATGCAGATCCTCACATATACATATAAAGCAAAATAATCTTTTAAAAAATCTGTACCTTCATATTGTTACTTTTATCTCTTCCCATTTTATTTTCATCCATGTTTGGTCCAACATCAGCACAAATAAGAACTTGTTATAGATGCAAATTCTTATGACCCTAGTTATACTTGCTGGTTCAATTTGTTTAGCAGGCAAGATAACAGTGTGCTAGAACAAATCCTCTACTTTAAAAGAACGTGCTGTTTTGGTGTAAAATAACTAACACTATGTGGCAACAAGAACAGATGGGCTCTTGCATAGAGTGACAAAATATAGCTATTACAACACCTCTCCTTTCTGACAGAAAAATGTTCTGTTTTATGTTTGCTGTTAGAAGAGATATTTAATTACTGTAATACAAGATTTTGTAGAATTTGTAGAACAAACTGTAGATACAATAATGTTTTATAGGTTTTAAAAAGTGAAAAGAGAATAAAATGTTTCTTCGAGTTAAAAAATAGACAGTTAGCACTGTATTTGTAGAAAGTAGAAATTTAATACCAAATGCATTTTGTCTGTGGTTTGTACAGGGCAGCTTTTGGGGGGTGAATTTATCTCGGACAGAACCATTTCTGCCTGTGCTTTCTCTAACCCTTTTAAGATTCCTCATTTTTCACTTTAGAATTTTAAATTCTAGAGAGGTCCTACTGAGAACTAAATGATCTAGACATTGAAAATGATTTTTGTTATATCCCTTTGTCATCTTCAGTTCAGTGCAGCAACTAACATAGAACATGTGAATGAAGTTGCAGGAAAGTAATGTATCTGTTTTAAATTACCCACAAGAGGTCACAGATCCTTTGCACTGTGGGCAAGAGAGAAAAAGACTAACTCCTTGATGAGGGAAACCTTGTTTAACATAGAAACTTGGATCTATTGTCTTAGTGTATCTCCTTTGCCTCCCCATAAAAGCTTTTTCTGTTCATCAGCAAGTTCTTGAATAGAGATTTGACTTGACAGATCTTCTGCTTTCTCATTATTAACTGTTCTTGACTTAACATGATTCCTTCCTACTATTCCTAACCTCTTTTTTCCAAATATTACTTCTATCAGGAGTGGTTAAGAGCTTCCATACTTGTTTCAGTATTATTTAATGATTAATGGAACTTGACCTTATATTTTAAGTAATTATTAAAAGTTTACTATGGTAACATGTTCAGAAATGTAATGGTATATATATAATTTGTGTGCATGGTTCTAGAGCCTGTAAATAAAATAAAATATATCTTTTTATATTTTAATTATTTGAATTCAGGGCAAATAATTTGTATTACCATGATTATTACAGCCGTAAGTATAGTAACATGTTTAATTCTACCAGGCCAATAATAATAACAGACAACCTATCCAAGTGATTTTCTATTTATAGGCAAAAAGTAATAGTTAATTAACACAGAAGAAATTTTAAACTGAGCCAGAAGAAAAGTTGCAAGACAAAAAATTCAAATGACACCTCTGCTGATTAAATCTGAATAATGATAAAATGCTGAATAATGATAAAATTTAATGTTCTAATATAGAAAACACTAAAGTGATTTTCAATTTTCAGACCTTTCAGATATTTACTCTGAAGCATGCCATTTTTTACTTAGTCTTTTAAATTTTTCCTCTAGGTAATGAAGAAAAAAACCTAAAATTGGACCCTTTAACTAAAAAATGAAAGAGGGTGTTAAAGTCAAGGTAGAATTAAACACAGATCAATTGCTTAGCAAGAGTTTTGTAGTGTAGGCATTCTGAGGAAGTTACAATTAATTTGCAAGTCATGATCTTGGGAAGTATCACATAAATGAATTAGTTAAATTAAAAGAAAATTAATCAAAAGTAAAAGAAACAGCCAAAAGAAGTATGGTAGGGCTATATGCTAATCTAAACACCATGATTTCTCTTCTACAAGTAGAAATTGAAATAAATTGTAAAAGCCAATGAGGCAGGAGAGAGATGGTTGACCATAAACCCAAGCTAATGTCCTAGATATGTCATTTTCCATGAAAGGCATGCTGTTTGGTGTTGCATTTTCCATTAACAAATAGGGCAGCAGAACATCAATGTATGTATGTGCTTTCCTGACTCATTTGCATGGCACCATTTATAACTTTACACTGCCCTGTGGCATTGCAGCACTTTCCTTCCAAATGAGGAATATGTGGCAGTAATAATTTTTTGATAACACCCTCGTAATTACAATACCCTTGAAGGGCTTCTTTTCAAGTTTTAAAATTCACGTTCCGTTCCTTGAATGTGAATCTAATCTAATTTGGGCTTTGAACCTAGTTACTAACTTTTTTTTTTTTTTGACAAATATAGTGTATGATGGTAAAATAAGGCCAAAAGGAAAGAAGTGGCAACCAATAGATTGCTTCAAGTAACTTAATGAATAAAAATAATTGCCTGTCTGAGAAACCCATTCTCCCAACTGGGTTGCTGTTTCTTGCCCCAGTGCGGATGGGCTTAGCCCTGAACGGACTTGTACTAGGGTGGAAGGATAGCCACAGGGGTTCCCCACCCTTTCAGAGAAGAAGGGGAAAGAAGATGGGGGAGGTGAAGGACTGTGTGAGGAGGGACTTAGAGGCAGGATGTAAAGTGAATAAATAAATAAACCTTTGCTTCAGAACAAAAAAATGTAAAGAAAATAAAGTAGTCTTAGTAGTCACACAAAAAGGTCTATGATTATTTTCTCAGTAGAATATATCTTATTCTAAGTGAAAAAATATTGTCTTGAAGATGTAATATTATAGTCAGCAGCAACAACAAAACAAGTCTACTACTGTATTTTATATGTAAACACTTGTATGCTTCAGATTTAATTGGCAGTTGCAGTTACATAGGTTTGCAAATATCCTCTTGATTTCTCTTTCAAGATATACTTTTATCTAAAGGAAACAGTATGGTTGCAATAGACAACAAAGAAAGAGAACTTCAGGCCAATTTCTCTTATGAATATTGATGTAGAAATACTTAATAAAATTCTTGCCAACCAAATCCAAGAACACATCAAAACGATCATCCACCATGATCAAGTAGGCTTCATTCCAGGGATGCAGGGATGGTTCAATATAAGGAAATCCATTAATGCTATCCACTACATAAACAAACTCAAAGAAAAAAAACCATATGATCATCTCATTAGATGCAGAAAAAGCATTTGACAAAATTTAGCATCCTTTCATTCTAAAAGTCTTGGAAAGAACAGGAATTCAAGGCCCATAACTTTAACATCGTTAAAGCAATATACTGCAAACTGAAAGCCAACATCAAACTAAACAGAGACAAATGTGAAGCAATCCCACTAAAATCAGGGACTAGACAAGGCTTTCCTCTCCATATCTTTTCAATATAGTACTTGAAGTTCTAGCTAAAGCAATTAGACAACATAAGGAGGTCAAGGGGATACAAACTGGAAAGGAAGAAGTCAAATTATCACTATTTGCAGATGACGTGATAGTCTACTTAAGTGACGTGAAAGGCAGGAGCCTCCAGGTGTCTGCTTTGGGATGTGAACCGCCTGGGCCACAGCACTTGGTCTCCAGGAAGTGCAGGAGACCTGGTGTGCACCTGGAGGCAGACTGGGAGCGCACAGCTTGCTCCAGTGGCGCGGAACTTAGGTTCCAGTCCTGAGGACTCTGGCAGGAGCACTCAGATCTCTCCGCTTCCGGATCCAGATCAGCCTGGGTGGCAATGCCACATCTCCAGGTCCTGCAAGAGGCAAGAGGGGTATCTGGGCGGCCAGCTGGGAGGAGTCAGTGTGCTGTGGTGAATCCAGCATGCCTCAGCGGGAGCCTTCAGGTGTCTGCTTCGGGATCCGAACAGCCTGGGCAACAGCACCCTGTCTCCAGGCAGTGCAGGACGTAAGCTGTGCACCAGAGGCCACCTGGGAAGGGGCAGCTTGCACTGTTGAGTCCAGCATTGACAAGACCAAGTAACACCAGTGAGAACTAGATGGCAAAAGGCAAACGCAGGAACGTCACTAACAGAATTCAAGGCAATATGGCAACATCTGAACCCAACTCTCCTTTACCAGCATGTCCCGGATACCCCATCACACCAGTAAAACAAGATTTGGATTTAAAATCACTGGTCATGATGCTGGTACAGTGTAGCCGCCCGCGGCCACATGTGAACTGGATACCTGGAAGAGAATTCTGGGGATAAACGGGAAGGGGACGAAAGAGAAATGAGTCAAGATGACAGTTGCCGATAGAGACTGACTTTACTATTATTTAGCCAAAATATATAGTCTTTAGAAAACAACCCTGCCTCCCAAATGGCCGAGAACTCCTTGGTTCTTCTTCTCAGCAGGTCGCCTGCTTCTAGTCACGCAGGTTTTCTGCTGGTCTCCAGGTGAGACTGCCCTGAGGCAGCCTTGGTTGTTAAGGTGAAAGCGGCTGTATTGTTCCCAACGGAACAAGGGCTGGAGATAACACCAGGGGAAGGGCGGAGGCTGCCGGCCGTGAATGTCACAGCTTGAATAGGATGGGCTGAGAAGTCCAGCTAAATGCTGTGGGGGAAGGGACAATTCCCCCTTAATTATTAATTTTTAACAACTCAGTGGATATAAATATATTCGTCCAATGGACGACGGGCTTTTACCAGTGAGGGAAAAAACAGAGGTCCGACCCCCTTAAACATTAAACGACATCTTTTTTTCAGGGGAGGGGAAATAGACTGCCTTAATAATTTAAGGACAGTCTCTCAATGTCAACCCCTATGCAGCCGGACATGCTTTTCAGGGAAATTCGGAAGCAGGATTTTTTCCTTTTTCCTTGCAGTGCCTCGCCTCATACCTCAAACTGATTCCCATGTTTGTTATATTAACAAACATGCATAGTTCCGAATACTATGCAGCCTCATTTTTGAGGATCCACTGGTAAAGTAAATGTTCTGTGAATATGAGCTGGCTGGCTGGCCTTTATAACCACCCATCCTCATCCTGGCGGCCATTGCTGTAGAGACTGATCTTCTGAGTGTTGAATCTGAGAGATACCTGCTTGAAGCACAAAAGGAGATTAAGAGAAAAAACCTGTTTGGTCAG
Source organism: Apodemus sylvaticus (assembly GCF_947179515.1). Lineage (NCBI taxonomy): Eukaryota > Metazoa > Chordata > Mammalia > Rodentia > Muridae > Apodemus > Apodemus sylvaticus. The sequence goes on along the minus strand of NC_067495.1, from coordinate 52,569,710 downwards.
TATCAGAGGGCCCAAGGCATTCAATTTGATTGCAAATTTGTGGCTCAGGCAAGAGGCCTGGCTTGCAAATTAACTGCAAGAACACAAAGGAACCTTTCTTCCCAAGTAAATTAGAAACTGCTTAGGGAATGCCTTTGTGAATTAATTATAATTACCAGCAGCTTTAGGGTGTATTTACCTGTCTTACCAATCTCTCTGGCAGCCATCGTGCTCCATCTTCTCCTTGAGAAAAAATAAAAACTGACCCTCTCCCCCAAATTAAAACTGGGTATGGACCATTCCATGTATTAGTTAAAGGGTCCCGCCACTTAACCATGGCATAGGAATTGGAACTGGTGGGGTGCCAGTTTTTAAGGGTGCGATGAGCACGCTCCATGATTCCTTGACCCATTGGGTTATAAGGAATTCCAGTTTTATGTTTAATACCAAATTCTTTACAAAATGAGATAAAGTTCTTACCAGAGTAGTCTGGTCCATTGTCTGTCTTAATGACCTTGGGTAATCCCATGGTATTAAAGGCTTGTAAACAATGATCGATTACATTTTTGGAGGCTTCTCCCGAATGTAGAGAAGCAAAACGGAATCCTGAACAGGTATCAATGCAAACATGTATATATTTTAATTTTCCAAATTCTGGATAGTGAGTTACATCCATTTGCCAAATTTGATTAGGTAAGTGAGGCACTGGTGTTGAGGTAAGGCAATTAGGGCATTGTTTTATAGTCATTCTTGCTTGCTCCTTTGTGATCTTATGACGGAGTCTTAATGTGTGGCTAGAAAGATGAAATTTATCATGATCACGTCTAGCCATTTCTACAGGTTCTAAAACTAAAGCCTCTCCTATAAGAGCTCTGTCAATGCGCTCATTACCCTGAGCCAAAGGTCCAGGAAGACCGGAGTGAGCTCGTATATGGCCAATATAAAAGGGATTTTTTTTCTAGCAAGAATGATACTTTGCAATAGTGAAAACAAGGATCCAGCTGGCCTATTAAAATTAAATGTGCCACAGGTTTCTAATAAGGGGACAGATTCGGCAACATACAAACTGTCTGTAAAAAGATTAAAGGTTGAATCTATAGATTGAAAGACACACAACACCGCTGTCAGTTCTGATGACTGAGCAGAAAGCCCAGGGGTCTCTATAACCACCTGTTGATTATTAACAAGATATCCAGCTCTTCCTTTGGAAGAGCCGTCTGTGAAAATTAAAAGAGCGTTATGCAACGGCTGTAAAGATGTCATTTTAGGAAATATAACCTCATGCATATTTAAAAACTTTATCAATTTGTCTTGAGGATAATGGTTATCTATATTCCCCTCAAAGCCTATTTGAGCAAGCAACCAATCTGTGCTATGCTGTTTTAACCAAGCATCTTGATCTATGTTATAAGGCTGAATAATAACATCTGGTTCTTTGCCAAAATAAGTTAGCGCCTGCTTTCTTCCAAGCACAATTACTTGGGCTACTGCCTCATAATATGGCAAGATATTATGCCTTGAAGACACCCTCAAATGAATCCACATCAGAGGAGCCTTTTGCCATAATAAATCTGTAGGCGAATGAGTCGTATTAAAAATTAGCAGATGCAAAGGTAAAGAGTAATCTATATAGGTAACAAATTGATTTTCAATAGCTTTCTCCACTAGCTGTAAAGCCAAAAGTCCTTCTGAAGTTAATAATCTAGAGGATGTAGGATCAGCATTCCCCTTTAGAATATCAAATAAAGGTCATAATTCTCCTGTAGTAAGCTTTAAATATGGCCGAAGCCAGTTAATGTCCCCCAGTAACTTCTGAAAATCATTTCAAGTTTTTAAATTGTCCCTGTGAATAATTATCTTCTGGGAAAAAACAACTTGATCTGTAAGTTTGAGACCCAGATAATTATACGGATCCTGGGTTTGTACTTTTTCTGGAGCTATTTGCAATCCTTTAGCGGCTAAAGCTTGCTGTAAATCTTTAAAACGTAAAAGCAAAGTCTGAGGATCTTTTCCTGCAACCAGATTCATCTGTGATAAAAGGTCTCTCCCCCACACTTAGGACAGATTTCTGTGGAGCAAACTGATTGCCTGCTTATAGCACCCCTGTTATTAGGGCAATCACTTTTAAAATGACCCAGACTACCACATTTAAAACAACTTTTATTTCCTCGTCTCTGCGAAAGTATTCCCTGGATGGTGGTTCCCTGCAATGCTGCAGCCATTGCTAGACCCTGATTATACGAGGAACCAATTTCAGAACAGAGACGAATATAACCATCCAAGTCTGTCTTCCCCCTGTGAGGTCTGATGGCCTCACGGCAGGCTGCATTAGCATTTTCATAAGCTAGCTGAGTAACCAACGGATTTTTCTGCCTGAGAATTTCCAAAATTTCTATTAGCTGTTTTTAACAATCTATCCACAAAATCCTGAAAAAGCTCATCAGGAGCCTGTTTGACACCTGTTAAGTTTCCACTAGGATCTCCCTTTGATGGTAAAAGATTCCAAGCACGGTGGGCAGCCATCACAATCTGCACATATATTGCGATGGGAAACCCAATCTGATTAGTATTTCCTTCATATACACCTTCTCCCAATAACATATCAGCATTCCATTCTGGATGGCCTGCCTGAGTATTTACGGTGGCAGTTCTTTTGCTAGCCTCACGCCATTCAGAACTCCAAAGCAAGAAATCTCCTCCTGATAAAGTAGCCTTACACAAAGTTCTCCAATCCTGTTGAGTTAAATTTGACTCTATCACAGTATCCAATAAAGCTTGTGTAAAAGGGGCTGTAGGGCCATACTGAGCTACACGTGCCTTTAATTCTTTTATCACTTTGAATTCCAATGTCTGATATTGTCTAATCCTATTCTCCTGGTCTGTGATCTCAAGGACAGGAAAAGCTAAGAGTTCTGACATATCCTGCCCTTCTCCACCAGCCTGGCTTATCGCTCTTTCTAGTGGCGATTAGCCCATCTCAGGATCATCGTTCTCTCTAGTATTTGATACCCTTTTTAGCTCCTGTAATTCATTAGTCAATTTCTGCAATTTAATTTCAAACTCCAACTTTTGTAACTGCATATCTCTCTGGATCTCGTCTCCTGCCGTCAAAGTCATAGGCGGAGCAGATGGCAGGACAGGGGCCCATTCTTCCCCATGAGATTCAGCTGTTCTCTTTTTAGGATGAGCTACCTTTTCTATAATTAGCTGATCAGCACTATCTCTGCGTTTTTGTAACTTAGGGTGGGGAGTCAAACCCTATCCCTTTCGCCTGAAGCAGCCCTAGGATGCTGTGGGGCACAAGTTTCCGCGCGAACTTTCCTATTTCATTTTGTCCCTATTTATCTATCCCAAGCAGCTACTATGCTGGGTCAGCACAATTCTGCTTGCCTAACCGTATCCATCTGCACCCACAACAATAGTTTCAAAGGATAAAATTTTACACTAGCACTAGCATTTAACTCCTATAGTTGTTTACTGTGCGGATACCATCTTCTTTCCATTTTTTCTGCGAAGCTTCGCCAGATAGGGTCACCTCAGGAAATTCTCCCTTATCAGGTCTGTCCGTGTTCAAGGCACCATTATGTAGCCGCCCACGGCCACATGTGAACTGGATACCTGGAAGGGAATTCTGGGGATAAACGGGAAGGGGACGAAAGAGAAATGAGTCAAGATGACAGTTGCCGATAGAGACTGACTTTATTATTATTTAGCCAAGATCTATAGTCTTTAGAAAACAACCCTGCCCCCCAACGGCCGCAAATTCCTTGGTTCTTTTCAGCAGGTCGCCTGCTTCTAGTCACACAGGTTTTCTGCTGGTCTCCAGGTGAGACTGCCCTGAGGCAGCCTTGGTTGTTAAGGTGAAAGCAGCTGTATTGTTACCAATGAAACAAGGGCCGGAGATGATACCAGGGGAAGGGTGGAGGCTGCCGGCCATGAATGTCACAGCTTGAATAGGATGGGCTGAGAAGTCCAGCTAAATGCTGTGGGAGAAGGGACAGTACAGGAAGACATGAAGGACATACTTAAAGAAATTAGGGAGAAAATGGATCAAAAGTTAGAAGTCCTTGCAAGGGAAACACAAAAATCATTGAAAGAAATCCAGGAGAATACAAAAGCCAATAATGAGGAAATGCAAAAAACACTTAAAGAAATACAGGAGAACTTTGGTCAACAGGCTGAGGTCATGAAAGAGGAAACAAAAATCTCTTAAAGAATTACAGGAAAGCACAAACAAGCAAGTGAAGGAGCTAAGCAAAACCATCCAGGATCTAAAATCCGAAGTAGAAACAACTAAGAAAACTCAAAGGGAGACAACTTTGGAGATAGAAAGCCTTGGGAAGAAATCAGGGGACATAGATGCAAATATCAACAAGAGAATACAAGAGATAGAATAAAGAATCTCAGATGCTGAAGATACCATAGAAACCATGTACTCAACAGTTAAAGAAAATGCAAAATGCAAAAAGCTTGTAACCCAAAATATCCAGGAAATCCAGGACACAATGAGAAGACCAAACCTAAGGAGTATAGGCATAGATGAGAGTGAAGATTTACAACTTAAATGGGCCAGCAAATATCTTCAATAAAATTATGGAAGAAAACTTCCCTAACCTAAAGAGAGAGGTGCCCATGAATATACAAGAAGCCTACAGAACTCCAAACAGACTGGACCAGAACAGAATTACTTCCCGTCACATAATAGTCAAAACACCAAATGTTCTAAACAAAGAAAGAATATTAAAGGTAGTAAGAGAAAAAGGCCAAGTAACATATAAAGGAAGACCTATCAGAATCACAGCAGACCTTTCACCTGAGACTATAAAGGCTAGAAGATCCTGGGCAGATCTCATGCAGACTCTAAGAGAACACAAATGCCAACCAAAACTACTATATCCAGCAAAACTCTCAATCACCGTAGATGGAGAAACTAAGATATTCCATGATAAAACCAAGTTTACCCAATATCTATCCACAAACCCAGCACTACAAAGGATAATAGGAGGAAAACACCAATACAAGGAGGGAAACTTCACCCTGGGAAAAGCAAGATAGTAACGTTTCATCAAACCCAAAAGAAGTTAACCAATCAAATTTAAAAAATAACGTCAAAAATGACAGGAAGTAACAATCACTATTCCTTAATATCTCTTAACATCAATGGACTCAATGCACCAATAAAAAGATATAGACTAACCGACTGGATTAGTAAACAGGACCCTACATTTTGCTGCTTACAGGAAACACACCTCAGGGTCAAAGACAAACACTACCTTAGAGTAAAAGGCTGGAAGACAATTTTACAAGCAAATGGTCTCAGGAAACAAGCTGGAGTAGCCATTCTAATATCATATAAAATTGACTTTCAACCCAAAGTCATCAAAAGAGAGTCTGAAGGACACTTCTTGCTGGTCAAAGGAAAAATACAAAATTAGGAAAAGATATTCACCAACCCCACATCTGATAGAGGGCTAATATCCAATATATACAAAGAACTCAAGAGGTTAGACCCCAGGGAACCAAATAACCATATTAAAAATGGGGTAGAGATCTAAACAAAGAATTTTCACCTGAAGAACATCAGATGGTGGAGAAACATCTTAAAAAATGCTCAACTACATTAGTCATTAGGGAAATGCAAATCAAAACAACACTGAGATTTCACCTTATACCACTCAGAATGGCTAAGATTAAAAATTCAGGAGACAGCAGGTGTTCGCCAGGATGTGGAGAAAGAAGAACACTCCTCCACTGCTGGTGGGGTTGCAAATTGGTACAACCACTCTGGAAATCAGTCTGGCGGTTCCTCTGAAAACTGGGCACCTCACTTCCAGAAGAACCTCCTATTCCACTCCTGGGCATATACCCAGAGGATTCCCCACCATGTAATAAGGATACATGCTCCACTATGTTCATAGCAGCCCTATTTATAATTGCCAGATGCTGGAAAGAACCCAGGTATCCCTCAACAGAAGAGTGGATGCAAAAAATGTGGTATATCTATACAATGGAGTACTATTCAGCCATTAGAAACAATGAATTCATGAAATTCTTAGGCAAATGGATGGAGCTAGAGAACATCATACTAAGTGAGGTAACCCAGACCCAAAAGATGAATCATGGTATGCACTCACTAATAAGTGGATACAAACCATAATCCACACATCAAATGAGGTACAAGAAGAAAGGAGGAATGGCCCCTTATTCTGGAAAGACTCAGTGAAGCAGTATTCGGCAAAACCAGAACAGGGAAGTGGGAAGGGGTGGGTGGGAAGATAGGGGGAGAGAAGGGGGCTTATGGGACTTTCGGGGAGTAGGGGCCTAGAAAAGGGGAAATCATTTGAAATGTAAATAAAAAAATATCTAATAAAAAAAAAGAAAAAATGAAAAAAAAAAAAAAAGAAGTTAGACCCCAGGGAACCAAATAACACTATTAAAAAATGGGGTACAGATCTTAACAAAGAATTTTCACCTGAAGAAATTCAGATGCCCGAGAGGCACCTTAAGAAGTGCTCAACATCATTAGTCATTAGGGAAATGCAGATCAAAACAACCCTGAGATTTCACCATACACCAGTCAGAATGGCTAAGGTCAAAAACTCTGGAGACAGCAGGTGTTGGTGAGGATGTGGAGAAAGAGGAACACTCCTCCACTGCTGGTGGGGTTGTAAGATGGTACAACCACTGTGGAAATCAGTCTGGAGGTTCCTCAGAAAACTGGACATGATACTTCCAGAGGACCCTGCTATACCTCTCCTGGGCATATACCCAAAGGATTCCCCCCGGCATGCAATAAAGACACATGCTCCATTATGTTCATAGCAGCCTTATTTATAATAGCCAGAAGCTGGAAAGAACCCAGATGCCCCTCAAAGGAGGAATGGATACAGAAAATGTGGTATATTTACCCAATGGAATACTACTCAGCAAATAGAAATAATGAATTCACAAAATTTTTAGGCAAATGTTTTGATCTGGAAAATATCATCCTAAGTGAGATAACCCAGTCACAAAAGAATATACATGGAATGCAATCTCTGATAACTGGATATTAATTATCCCAGAAGCCCTGAATACCCAAGGCGCAAATCACAAAACAAATGACTCCCATGAAGAAGTTTGGAGAAGGTCCTGGTCCTGGAAAGGATTGATCTTGCATTGGAGGGGAAGATAAGGACAGAGTAAAAAAGGAGGGAGGTGATTGGAGAATGGATGGAGAGAGAGAAAGATTTATGGGACATATGGGGAGGGGGGATCCGGGAAAGGGGAAATCATTTGGAATGTAAACAAAGAATATAGAAAAGAAAAATATTTAAAAAAAATTCAGGAGACAGCAGGTGTTGGCAAGGATGTGGAGAAAGAGGAACACTCCTCCACTGCTGGCGGGGCTGTAAGATGGTACAACCACTTTGGAAATCAGTCTGGCATTTCCTCAGAAAACTGGACATGACACTTCCAGAGGACCCTGCTATACCTCTCCTGGGCATATACCCAAAGAATTCCCCGGCATGCAATAAAGTCACATGTTCCATTTTGTTCATAGCAGCCTTATTTATAATAGCCGGAAGATTGAAAGAACCCAGATATCCCTCAAAGGACGAATGGATACAGAAAATGTGGTATATTTACACAATGGAATACTACTCAGCAATTAGAAACCATGAATTCACAAAATTTTTAGGCAAATGGATCGATCTGGAAAATATCATCTTAAGTGAGGTAGCCCAGTCACAAAAGAATACACATGGATTGCAATCTCTGATAAGTGGATATTAATTAGCCCAGAATCTCTGAATACCCAAGACACAAATCGCATAACAAATGACTCCCATGAAGAAGTATGGAGAGGGTCCTGATCCTGGAAAGGATTAATCTAGTATTTGAGGGGAATATAAGGACAGAGAAAAAGGAGGGAGGTGATTAGAGAATGGATGGAGAGAAGAAGGTTTATGGGACATATGGGGAGGGGGGATCTGGGAAAGGGGAAATCATTTGGAATGTAAAAAAAAGAATATAGAAAATAAAAATATTTTTTTTAAAAAAAAGAAGATATTGACACAATGGTCTAAGAAAGCATGAAGCATAAACAACTCCTAAACCAAGACATCCAGGAAATCTAGGACACACACACACACACACACACACACACAAATACCAAACTCAAAAATAATAGGAATAAAAAGTTGCAAAGCTCAAAGGGCCAGAAAACATCTTCACCAGAATCATAGATGAAAACTTCCCCAACCTAAAGAAAGAGATGGCCATAAATGTACAAGAAGCCTATAGAACACAAAATACATTGGACCAGAAAAGAAAATCCTCCAGTCTCAGAATAATCAAAACACTAAATGCACAGAAGAAAAAAATTAAGCGCTGTAAGGAGAAAAGGCCAAGTAAAATACAAAGGCAACCCTTTCAGAATTATACCAGACTTGTCAACATAGATGCTAAAATCCAGAAGATACTAGGAAGATGGTATGCAGACCCAAAGAAAACACAAATCCCAAACCAGGATACTGTACTCAGCAAAACTCTCAATCATCAAAGATGGAGAAATCAAAATATTCCATGACAAAACCAAATTTAAATGATACAGAGTATTCTAGAAGGAAAACGCCAACACAAGGAGAGTATCTACACCAAAGGAAAAACAAGAAATTAGTAAACTTACAACAAACCCAAAAGGAGAGAATCGCCAACACCTAATTCCAATTCCCACAACAAACATAACAAGCACTATCAATCATATGTCTTTCATATCTCTCAACATCAATAGACTCAATTCCCCAATAAAAAGACATAAGCAAATAGACTGGATAAGCAATCAGGACCAAGCATTTTATAGCATTCAAGAAATGTACTTCAATGACAAAGACAGACACTAAGCACAATAAAATGGTGGAAAAAGGTTTCCCAAGCAATTGGTTCCAAGAAGAAAGCTGCAGTTGCCATTGTAACACCCAATAAAATAAATTTTGCCCATACCTAAACAGTAAAACAATATACAGCAAACCAGTAGCCAGCATCAAACTAAATGGGGAGAAACTTGAAGCAATCCCACTAAAATCAGGGACTATACAGGGCTGCACCCTTTCTCCTTTTCTTTTCAATATTGTACTTGAGGTACTAGCTCGGGCAATTAGACAACATAAGAAGGTCAAAGGGATACAAATTGGATAGGAAGAAGTCAAACTATCATTATTTGCAGATGATATGATAGTCTACATAAGTGACCAAAAAAACTCCACTAGAGAACTTCTACAGCTGATAAACAACTTCAGCAAAGTGGCAGGTTATAAAATCAACTCAAGCAAATCAGTAGCCTTCCTATATTCAAAGGATAAGCAGGCTGAGAAAGAAATTAGGGAAATGACACCCTTCACAATAGCAAACATTATAAAGTAACTTGGGGTAACTCTTACCAAATATGTGAAAGATTTGTATGACAAGAACTTCGAGACTCTGAAGAAAGAAATGGAAGAAGACCTCAAAAAATGGAAAAACCTCCCATGCTCATGGATTCACAGGATTAATATAGTTAAAATGGCCATTTTACCAAAAGCAATATACAGATTCAATGCAATACCCATCAAAATCCCAACTCAATTCTTCACAGAGTTAGAAAGAGCAATTCTCAAATTCATCTGGAATAACAAAAAACCCAGGATAGCTAAAACTATTCTCAACAACAAAAGAAATTCTGGGGGAATAAGTATCCCTGACCTCAAGCAATACTACAGAACAATAGTATTAAAAACTACATGGTATTGGTACAGTGACAGGCAGGCGAATCAATGGAACAGGATTGAAGATCCAGAAATGAACCCACACACCTATGGCCATTTTATCCTCGACAAAGGGGCTGAAAACATCCAATGGAAAAAAGATAGCCTTTTCAACAAATGGTGCTGGTTCAACTGGAGGTCAGCATGCAGAAGAATGGGAATTGATCCATCCTTATCTCCTCTAAGTTCAACTCCAAATGGATCAAGGACCTCCACATAAAGCCAGACACTCTGAAGCTAATAGAAAAGAGACTGGGGAAGACCCTTGAGGACATCAGTATAGGGGGAAAGTTTCTGAACAGATCACCAATAGCGTATGCTCTAAGATCAAGAATTGACAAATGGGACCCCATAAAATTGCAAAGTTTCTGTAAGGCAAAGGACACCATCAAAATAACAAATCGGCAGCCAACAAATTGGGAAAAGATCTTCACCAATCCTACATCAGTTAGGGGGCTAATATCCAATATATATAAAGAACTCAAGAAGTCAAAGAAAATGCAAAATGCAAAAAACATGTAACCCAAAACATCCAGGAAATACCGGACACAATGAGACAAACAAACCTAAAGATTATAGGTATAGAAGAAAGCAAAGATTTAAAACTTAAAGGTCCAGTAAATATCTTTAACAAAATTATGGAAGAAATCTCCCCTGACCTAAAGAGAGAGATGCCCATGAACATACAAGAAGACTACAGAACTCCAAAGAGACTGGACCAGAAGAGAAATTCCTCCTGTCACATAATAATCAAAACAACACATGTGTTAAACAAAGAAAGAATATTAAAAGCAGTAAGGGAAAAAGGCCAAGTAACATATAAAGGACGACCTATCAGAATTATACCAGATTTCTAACCAGATACCATGAAAGCAAGAAGATCCTGGGCAGATCTCATACAGATTTAAGAGAACACAGATATCAGCCCAGACTACTATGCCCAGCAAAACTCTCAATCACCATAGATGGAGAAACCAAGATATTCTATGATAAAACCAAATTTACACAATATGTTTCTACAAATCCAGCCCTTCAAAGGATAATAGAGGGAACATACCAATATAAGTAGGAGAACTGCCCCCTAGAAAAAGCAAGATAGTAATCTTCTTTCAACAAACCCAAAAGAAGAAACCACGCAAACATAAAAATTACATTAAAAAATAGGAAGCAACAATCACTATTCCTTAATATCTCTTATCATCAATGGACTCAATTCCCCAATAAAAAAGACATAAAAAAGACATAAACTAACAGACTGGATATGTAAACAGAACCCATCATTTTGCTGCATAGAGGAAATACATCTCAGTGTCAAAGACAAACACTACCTCAGAGTAAAAGGCTGGAAAACAATTTTCCAAGCAAATGATTCCAGGAAACTAGCTGGAGTAGCCATTCTAATATTGGATAAAACTGACATTCAACCCAATGTCATCAAAAAAGCCACAGAAAGACACTTCTTACTCATCCTAGGAAAAATTTACCAAAAAGAACTCTCAATTCTGAACATCTATGTTCCAAATGTAAGGGCACCCTCATTTGTAAAGGAAACTTTACTAAAGCTCAAAGCATATATTGAACCTCACACAATAATTGTGGGTGACTTCAACACCCAACTCTCATCAATGGACAGATCAGGGAAGCACAAACTAAACAGAGACACTGTGAAGCTAACACAAATTTTGGACCAAATGGATTTAACAGATATGTATAGAATATTTCATCCTAAATCAAAAAATATATAACTTCTTCTCAGCAACTCATGTACCTTCTCCAAAGTTGACCATATAATTGGTCACAAAAGAGACCTCAACAAATATAAGAAGATCTAACTAATCCCATGCCTCCTATCCGATCACTATGGAGTAAGGGTGGTCTTCAATAGCAACAAAAACAACAGAAAGCCCACATACACATGGAAGCTGAACAATGCTCTACTCAATGATACCTTGGTCAAGGAAGAGATAAGTAAAGAAATGAAAGACTCTTTAGAATTTAATGAAAATGAAGGTACACCATACACAAATGTATGGGACACAATGAAAGCAATGCTAAGACAAAAACTCATAGCTCTGATTACCTCCAAAAAGAAGCTGGAGAGACCATACACTGGCTGCTTAACAGCATACCTGAAAGCTCTAGAACAGAAAGAAACTAATATACACAAGAAAAGTAGAAGGTAGGAAAGCATCAAATTCAGGGCTGAAATCAACCAAGTTGAAACAAAAAATAATTATACAAAGAATCAACAAAACCAGGAGCTGGTGCTTTGAGAAAATCAGTAAGATAGAAAAACCTCTAGCCAGACTAACCAGAGGGCACAGAGACAGTATCCAAATTAAAAAAAAAAAATCAAAAATGAAAAGGGAGATAAAACAACAGAAACTGAAGAAATTCAAAAAATCATCATATCCCACTACAAATGCCTATCCTCAACATACTGGAAAATCTTGAGGAAATGGACAATTTTCTGGAAAGATACCAAATACCAAAGTTATATCAAGATAAGAAAGACCATCTAAACAGCCCCATAACCTATAAAGAAATAGGATCACTTATTGAAATTCTCCTAACCAAAAATGTACAGGACCAGATGGTTTTAATGCAGAATCCTATCATACCTTCAAAGAAAACCTAACACCAATACTCTTCAAACTATTCCACAAAATAGAAACAAAAGGAACACTACCCAACTCGTTCTATGAAGCCAGAATTAAGCTGATACCAACACTACACAAAGATCCAAGAAGAAAGAGCACTTAAGACCAATTTCTCTTATGCAAATCAATGCAAAAATACTCAATAAAATTCTTTCCAACCAAATCCAAGAATACATGAAAACAATCATTCATCACGATCAAGTAGGCTTCATCCCAGGGATGCAGGGATGGTTCAATATAAGGATATGCATCAATGTAATACACTACATAAAGAAACTCAAAGAAAAAATGCAAATGGTCATTTCATTAGGTGCTGAAAAAGCATTTGACAAAATTCAGCCTTCTTTCATGTTAAAAGTGTAGGAACAAATGGGAATTCAAGCCCTATACCTAAGCGTAATAAAAGCAATATACAGCAAACCAGTCCCAACATCAAACTAAATGGAGAAAAACTTGAAGCAATCCCACTAAAATTAGGGACTAGAAAAGGCTGTCCTCTCTCTCCTTATTTATTCAATATTGTACTTGAAGTTCCAGCTAGAGCAATTAGGCAACAAAGGAAGTTCAAAACGATACAATTTGGAAAGGAAGAAGTCAAATTAACACTATTTGCAGATGATAGGATAGTATACTTAAGTGACCCTAAAACCTTCACCAGAGAATTCCTACAGCTGATAAACAACTTCAGCAAAGTGGCCAGAGATGAAATTAACCAAATCAGTAGCCTTCTATACTCAAAGGATAAACTGGCTGAGAAAGAAATTAGGGAAACGACACCCTTCACAATAGTCACAAACACTATAAAGTATCTTGGTGTGACTCTAATCAAAGAACTGAAAGATCTGTATGACAAGAACTTCAAGTCTCTGAAGTAGAAAAAAAATTGAAGAAAACCTCAGAAAATGGAAATATCTCTGATGTTCCTGCATTGGTAGGATTAATATAGTAAAACTGTCCATCTTGTCAAAAGCAATATGCAGATTCAATACAATCCCCTTCAAAATCCCAACTCAATTCTTCATAGTGTTAGAAAGAGCAATTCTCAAATTCATCAGGAATAACAACAACAAAAAATAACCAGGATAACTAAAATTATTCTCAACAGTAAAAGAACTTCTGGAGGGAAACAGTATCCCAGCCCTCAAGCAGTAGTATAGAGCAATTGTATGAAAAACTGCATGGTATTGGTACAGTGACAGGCAGGTAGATCAATGGAATAGAATTGAAGACCCAGAAATGAACCCACACACCTATGGTCTTTGACACTTGATCTTTGACAAAGGAGCTAAAACCATCCAGTGGAAAAAAATATAATTTTCAACAAATGGTGCTGGTTTAAATGTCAGTTAGCATGCAGAAGAATGCAAATGGATCCATTCTTATCTCCTTGTACTAAGCTCAAGTCCAAGTCCAAGGACCTAAATATACAATCAGAAACAGTAAAACTGATAGAGAATAAACTGGGGAAGAGCCTTGAGCACATGAGCACAGGGGAAAAGTTCCTGAACAGAACACTAATAGCTTATGCTCTAAGATCAAGAATTGGCAAATGGGACCTCATAAAATTACAAAGTTTCTATAAGGTAAAAGACATTGTTAATAGGACAAACCAGCAACCAACAAATTGGGAAACTATCTTTACCAATCATACATCCCACAGAAGGCTAATATCCAATATATACAAAGAATTCAAGAAGACTCCAGAGAGACAAATAATCCTATTAAAAATGGGACACAGAGATAAACAAAGAATTTTCAACTGAAGAATATTGAATGGCTGAGAAGCACCTACATAAATGTTCAATATCCTTAGTCATCAGGGAAATGCAAATCAAAACAACTCTGAGATTCCACCTCACACCAGTCGGAATGGCTAAGATAAAAAAAAAAAAAACTCATAGCACAGCAAATGATGGAGAGGATGCAGAGAAAAAGGAACGCTCCTCCACTGCTGGTAGGATTGCAAGCTGGTACAACCACACTGGAAATCAGTCTGGTGGTTCCTCAGAAAACTGGGCATGATACTACTGGAGGGCCCTGCTATATCACTACTGGGCATATACCCAGAGGATTCCTAAGCATGTAATAAGGACACATGCTCCACTATGTTCATAGTAGCCCTATTTATAATAGTCAGAATGTGTAAAGAACCCAGATGTCCCTCAAAGGAGGAATGGATACAGAAAATATGGTATATTTACACAATGAAATACTACTCTGCTATTAAAAACAATGAATTCATGAAATTCTTAGGCAATTGGGTGGAACTGGAACATATTATCCTGAGTGGGGTAACCCAATAGCAAAAGAATACACATAGCATGCACTCATTGTAAGTGGATATTATCCCAGAAGCTTGCAATACCAGAGACTTGATTCATATATCCTATGAAGCTCAAGAAGAAGGAAGAACAAAGTATGGATACTCTGGTCCTTCTTAGAAGGGGGGAACAAAATATCCATAGGAGATACAGAGACAAAGTGTAGAGCAGAATCTGAGGGAAAGACCATCCAGAGACTACCCTACCTAGGGAATCCATTCCATATACAGCTATAAAACCCAACACTATCATGGATACCCACAAGTGCTTGCTGACTAGAGCTGGATATAGCTGACACCAGGGAGGCTCTGCTAGTGCATGACAAATACAGAGTTGGACACTCTCAGCCAGCCATTGAACTGTGCACCAGGTCCCAGTAGAGGAGCTAGAAAAAGGACCCAAGGAGCTGAAGGGGTTTGTAGCGCCGTAGAAGGAACAACAGTATGAAGCACTCTGTTCTCCCAGATCTCCCAGGGACAAAACCATCAACCAAAGAGTACCCATGGCTCCAGACACATAGGGAGCAGAGGATGGCCTTGCTGGACATTAATGGTAGGAGAGGCCCTTGGTCCTGGGAAGGTTCCATGCCACAGTGTAGGGGAATATCAGGTCAGGGAAGCAGGAGAGGAAGATTGGGGAACAGGGGGAGGGGAGATTGGTCATGAGACCTTGAGGGAGGGCCAGGAAAGGTAGTAACATTTGAAAGGTAAATAAAGAATATATATAATTAAAAAACACACTCTGCAGGCTTGCTCACAGGATAATCTTAGGGGGACATTTTCTCAATTAATATTTACTATTCCCAGATATACTAAATTGTGTCAAGTTAAATAAAATCAACTAGCACAGATCCCCCCAAAAAAATATCTTAGTGCTTTTTCATGGCATAAGATGGACATAATATATCTAAGTGGATATAACATGTGTGCTTGAGATCTGTAGCTGTTGGGTATACTGTTCTAAAAATATTTAGCAAAACTGGACAATTAAAATATTTTATGTCCATTCAAGTTTTCTATTCAGATGTTTTTTTAAAATATCAAAAAGATGTGTCAAATTTGCAACTTTAGTCAGAAGAATATCTACTTTTTTGTTTTGTTAGTGCCTGTTTTGTACTTTAGATCCATAATTAGCCACAGAATTAATATTTTTATATTCTTAACAAATATGTGGTCTTATTATTGAGAAAAATGCTCTTTAACTCTAATTAGACCCTTCATCCTAATTTCTACTTTGATTGTTATTAATGTCAATTTCAATGTCATAATTATTTACATATTATGCTTATCTTTCATATTTAAACTATACTGTAATAACAATATTCAAATAAAAGCTATGCTGATGTTTTGTGACGAATATGCTCTTAAGACTTATTTTTATTTTCATATATTCTTGTAATTTTAGCGTTTTAAAATTGTTTTGTTTTTTACTATATTCCAAATTTTGCTCCCCTTCTTGGTCCCTTCTCCATCCCCCAACCCATTTGCCTCTGATAGGGCATTTCCCCACACCATTAACAGAGCAAAAACCTTTGGTTAGACAAGTCATAATCCCTAAGATAGAACATACTACTATTATTTTGCAAAACTAGCATACTATTAAACTGACTCCTTATAAAGTTTCATTATATACATACTCCAATGCATAGCACAAACTTCATCTGAGATACTTGTATTTTAAGTAGTCGGTGATTAACACAGAGACCCAAGATGAGCCAAGATGCACAGAATGAGACTACAAAATGCTCAGCTATACATGGAATATATAAGTCAGAACCTCTCCTTCCAGTGCTCAGGGATCATTGCAGAAGAGGGAGCAGAAAAAGTACAAGAGCTAGAAGCAATGGGTGACAATAAGAAAACAGTATCCTTTGGACATATCAGGTTCATCTATCCATATAAATTCACATCAGTTAGGGAAGCATGTACCAAAAACTCTATAAGCCGATGTCACACCAAACCCAAATATTGCAGTGAAAGCAGGGAAGGAAATTCTACCACGAGCTGTAGAGGTGTGGGTAACTGCTAGCTGCTGGGAAAGGAAGAGACCATCTTCTCTAAGAGTGTAGCATCTGGTTAATCAACTATGCTCCAGTGGAAGGAAGGCCACAGACCTATGCGTATTTGAATGGTACAGTTCTCTCTTTTTTTTTATTCGATATAATTTTTATTTACATTTCAAATGATTTCCCCTTTTCTAGCCCCTCCATTCCCCGAAAGTCACATAAGCCCCCTTCCCTCCCCTTGTTCTCCCACGCACCCCTTCCCAATTCTCTGTTCTGGTTTTGCCTTATACTGCTACACTGAGTCTTTCCAGAACAAGGGGCCACTCCTCCATTCTTCTTGTACCTCATTTGATGTGTGGATTATGTTTTGGGTATTCCAGTTTTCTAGGCTAATATCCACTTATTAGTGAGTGCATACCATGATTCACCTTTTGTGTCTGGGTTACCTCACTAAGTATGATGTTCTCCAGCTCCATCCATTTGCCTAAGAATTTCATGAATCTATTGTTTCTAATGGCTGAATAGTACTCCATTATGTATATATACCACATTTTTTTTATCCATTCTTCTGTTGAGGGATAGCTGGGTTCTTTACAGCTTCTGGCAACTATAAATAGGGCTGCTATGAACATAGTGGAGCATGTATCCTTATTACATGCTGGGGAATCCTCTGGGTATATGCCCAGAAGTGGTATAGCAGGATCGTCTGTAAGTGAGGTTCCCGGTTTTCTGAGGAACCGCCTGACTGATTTCCAGAGTGGTTGTAGCAATTTGCAACCCCACCAGCAGTGGAGGAGTGTTCCTCTTTCTCCAAATCCTCGCCAACACCTGCTGTCTGCTGAGTTTTTAATCTTAGCCATTCTGAAAGGTGTAAGGTAAAATCTCAGGGTTGTTTTGATTTGCATTTCCCTAATGACTAATGAAGTTGAGCATTTTTTTAAGATGTTTCTCTGCCATCCGAAGTTCTTCAGGTGAAAATTCTTTGTTTAACTCTGTACCCCATTTTTAATAGGGTTATTTGGTTTTCTGGAGTCTACTTCTTGAGTTCTTTATATATATTGGATATTAGCCCTCTATCTGATGTAGGGTTGGTGAAGATCTTTTCCCAATCTATTGGTTGCCGATTTGTCTTTTTGATGGTGTCCTTTGCCTTACAGAAACTGTGTAATTGTATGAGGTCCCATTTGTCAATTCTTGATCTTTGAGCATATGCTATTGGTAATCTGTTCAGAAAATTTCCCCCTATACCGATGTCCTCAAGTGTCTTCCCCAGTTTCCTTTCTATTAGCTTCAGAGTGTCTGGCTTTATGTGGAGGTCCTTGATCCATTTGGAGTTGAGCTTAGTACAAGGAAACAAGTATGGATCAATTTGCATTCTTCTGCATGCTGACCCAGCACCATTTGTTGAAAAGGCTATCTTTTTTCCATTGGATGTTTTCAGCCCCTTTGTCGAGGATCAAGTGGCCATAGGTGTGTGGGTTCATTTCTGGATCTTCAATCCTGTTCCATTGATTCGCCTGCCTGTCATTGTACCAATACCATGCAGTTTTTAACACTATTGCTCTATAGTATTGCTTGAGGTCAGGGATACTGATTCTCCTAGAATTTCTTTTGTTGTTGAGAATAGTTTTAGCTATCCTGGGTTTTTTGTTATTCCAGATGGATTTGAGAATTGTTATTTCTAACTCTGTAAAGATTTGAGTTGGGATTTTTTAGGGTATTGCGTTGAATCTGTATATTGCTTTTGGCAAAATGGCCATTTTAACTATATTAATCCTGCCGATCCATGAGCATGGGAGGTTTTTCCATTTTTTGAGGTCTTCTTCCATTTCCTTCTTCATAGTTTTGAAGTCATAGAAATCTTTCACATGTTTGGTAAGAGTCACCCCAAGGTACTTTATACTGTTTGTGGCTATTGTGAAGGGTGTCATTTCCCTAATTTCTTCTCAGTCTGCTTATCCTTTGTATATAGGAAGGCTACTTATTTGCTTGAGTTGATTTTATAACTTGACACTTCGCTGAAGTTGTTTATCAGTTGTAGGAAGTTCTCTAGTGGCGTTTTTTGGGTCACTTATATAGACGATCATATCATCTGCAAATAATGATAGTTTGACTTCTTCCTTTCCAATTTGTATCACTTTGACCCCCTTATGTTGTCTAATTGCCGGAGCTAGTACCTCAAGTACAATATTGAAAAGATAAGGAGAAAGGGTGCAGCCCTGTCTAGTCCCTGATTTTAGTGGCATTGCTTCAAGTTTCTCTCCATTTAGTTTGATGCTGGCTACCGGTTTGCTGTATATTGCTTTTACTATGTTTAGGTATGGGCCTTGAATTCCTGTTCTTTCCAAGACTTTAAGCATGAAAGGATGCTGAATTTTGTCAAATGCTTTTTCAGCATCCAATGAAATGACCATGTGGTTTTTTCTTTGAGTTTTTTTATGTAGTGGATTGCATTGATGGATTTTCGTATATTGAATCAATCCTGCATCCCTGGGATAAAGCCTACTTGATCATGTTGGATGATCTTTTGAAGTGTTCTTGGATTCAGTTGGCAAGAATTTTATTGAGTATTTTTGCATCGATGTTCATAAGGGAAATTTGTCTGAAGTTCTCTTTCTTTGTTGGATCTTTTTGTGGTTTTGGTATCAGCATAATTGTGGCTTCATAGAAGGAATTGGGTAGTGTTCCTTCTGTTTCTATTTTGTGGAATAGTATGAAGAGTATTGGTGTTAGGTCTTCTTTAAAGGTCTGATAGAATTCTGCACTGAAACCATCTGGTCCTGTGCTTTTTTTGGTTTGAAGACTTTCTATGACCCCTTCTATTGCTTTGGGGCTTATGGGCATGTTTAGATGATCTATTTGGTCTTGATTTAATTTTGGCATTTGGTATCTGTCAAGGAAATTGTCCATTTCCTCCAGATTCTCCAGTTGTGTTGAGTATAGGTTTTTGTAGTACGATCTGATAATATTTTGGATTTCCTCAGTTTCTGTTGTTATATCCCCCTTTTCATTTCTAATTTTGTTAATTTGGATACTTTCTCTGTGCCCTTTGGTCAGTCTGGCTAAGGGTTTATTTATCTTGTTGATTTTCTCAAAGAACCAGCTCATGGATATGTTGATTCTTTGTATGGTTCTCTTTGTTTCCACTTGATTGACTTCAGCCCTGAGTTTGATGATTTCCTGTCTTCTATTCCTCCTGGGTGAATTGGCTTCTTTTTGTTCCAGGGCTTTTAGGTGTGTCATTAAGCTGCTAGTGTATGCTCTCTCCATTTTCTTTTTGGAGGCACTCGGGGCTAAGAATTTTCCTCTTAGTACTGCTTTCATTGTGTCCCAAAGATTTGGGTATGTTGTGCCTACATTTTCATTATATTCTAAAAAGTCTCTGATTATTTTCTTTATTTCTTCTTTGGCCAAGGTGTCATTGAGTAGAGTATTGTTCAGCCTCCATGTGTATGTGGGCTTTCTGTTCTTTTTGTTGCTATTGAAAACCACTCTTACTCCATATGATCTGATAGGAGGCATGGGATTAGTTCGATCTTCTTATATTTGTTGAGGTCTGTCTTGTGACTAATTATATGATTTTGGAGAAGGTACCATGAGGTGCTGCCAAAAAGGTATATTCTTTTGCTTTAGGGTGAAATGTTCTATAAATATCAGTCAAATTCAATTGGTCCAAAGCTTCAATTAGCTTTACTGTGTCACTGTTTAGTTTCTGTTTTACTGATCGGTCCATTGAGGAGAGTGAATTGTTGATGTCCCCCACAATTATTGTGTTAGGTGCAATGTGTGCTTTGAGCTTTAGTAAAGTTTCTGTTACAAATGAGGGTGCCCTTGCATTTGGCGCATAGATGTTCAGAATTGAAAGTTCTTCTTGGTGGATTTTTCCTTTGACCAGCAAGAAGTGTCCTTCTGTGTCTCTTTTGATGACTTTAGGTTGAAAGTCAGTTTTATCTGATATTAGAATGGCTACTCAGGCTTGTTTCCTGAGACCATTGGCTTGTATAATTGTCTTCTAGCCTTTTTCTCTAAGGTGATTTTTATCTTTGACACTGAGGTGTGTCTCCTGTATGCAGCAAAATGTAGGGTCCTGATTCCTTATCCAGTCTGTTAGTCTATGTCTTTTTATTGGGGGAATTGAGTCCGTTGATGTTAAGAGATATTAAGGAATAGTGATTATTACTTCATTTTTTATGTCACGTTTGATGTTATTTTTATTTGTGTGGTTAACTTTTTTTGGGTTTGATGAAGGAAGGTAACTATCTTGCTTTTTCCAGGGTGTAGTTTCCCTCCTTGTATTGGAGTTTTCCTTTTATTATTCTTTGCAGAGCTGGGTTTGTGGAAAGATATTGTGTAAATTTGGTTTTTATCACGGAATATCTTGGTTTCTCCATCTATGGTGAATGAGAGTTTTGCTGGGTATAGTAGTCTTGGCTGACATTTGTGTTCTCTTAGAGTCTGCATGAGATCTGCCCAGGATCTTTTAGCTTTCCTGGTCTCTGGTGAGAAGTCTGGTGAAATTCTGATAGGTCTTCCTTTTTATGTTACCTGGCCTTTTTCTCTTACTGCCTTTAATATTTTTTCTTTGTTTAGTGCATTTGGGGTTTTGATTATTATATGACAGGAGGTATTTCTGCTCAGGTCCAGTCTGTTTGGAGTTCTATAGACTTCTTGTATATTCACGGGCATCTCTCTCTTTAAGTTGGGAAAGTTTTCTTCCATAATTTTGTTGAAGATATTTGCTGGCCCTTTCAGTTGTAAATCTTCACTCTCATCTCTACCTATAATCCTTAGGTTTGGTCTTCTCATTGTGTCCTGGATTTCCTGGATGTTCTGGGATACAAGCTTTTTGCTTTTTGCATTTTCTTTGACTGTTGAGTCAATGGTTTCTATGGTATCTTCGGTTTCTGAGATTCTTTCTTCCATCTCTTGTATTCTGTTGTTTATATTTGCATCTATGGCCCCTGATTTCTTCTCAAGGTTTTCTATCTCCAAAGTTGTCTCCCTTTGTGATTTCTTAGTTGTTTCTACTTCTGTTTTTAGATCCAGGATGGTTTTTCTTAGTTCCATCATTTGTTTGTGTTTTTCTTTAATTCTTTAAGAGATTTTTGTGTTTCCTCTTTCATGACTTCTGCCTGTTGACTCAAGTTCTCCTGCATTACTTTAAGTTTTTTGGAATTTCTTCTTTATTGGCTTCTATCTCTTGAGCCTTATTCTCCTGAATTTCTTTAAGTGCTTTTTGTGTTTCCATTATATGGGTTTCTAGCTTATTCATGTTCCCCTGTTTTTCTTTAAGAGATATATTTATGTCCTTTTTGTGTTCTTCTAGCAGCATCATGACCAGTGATTTTTAAATCCAAATCTTGTTTCTCTGGTGTATTGGCATAACCAGGACTTGCTGGTGATGGAGAGTTTGATTCAGACGCTGCCATATTGCCTAGATTTCTGTTAGTAGTGTTCAAGCATTTGCCCTTTTCCATCTTGTTCTCTGGCATTAGTTGTTCTTGTCTCTGGCTGGTGTTTGAGCCTCCTGTGAGGCTCTAGGGCTATTTCTGCAACACTGGATGGCTGGGTTTCCCCTGTTGCAGATTGCTGATGTGCTGTCCTCCTCTTGGGTATCCTTGGAACCCTAGTGTGCCTTGCCCCAGGTTGTCTCTGTGAACCAGGTGGTGCCCGTTTCCTCCTTCAATGAGTGCTGGTGGTCTATGCTGTGGGACCTTTTTTGAGTGCTGATCACTCTGCTGGGCACCCAAACTCCTAACTGGGTTGGTGCACACAAGGCTAGCCTAGCTGCTAAGGCCCTGAGTCTAGGCCAAAGCCTGGCAGGCCAAGTTCCGAGCAAAGTTGCCCTCAGGCTATTAGTGTTAATTGGGTCTGTCAGGTGGCCAAGATGGCGGAGTAGGAGTGTGTGTGCAGTCCCTGAAAGTGCCGGGAGAGTCTGCTGGGCTAACAACCTCCTGGCCAGGTTGGCACACAGATAACCCACAGAGCAGCCCAGGTCTTGGGGGCAGTCCAGGGACTGCCAAGCCTAGACCCCCCCCCAACCACTATGTTAGCCTCGGGCTATGCCTGTTAGCCGGCTTTGCCTGCTAGAGCTCTCTGGCAATCTGTAGGCAAAATGGAGGCGTGCCTGATCTGGGCAAACAATCTCCTGGCCAGGTTGGCACACCAATGGCCCCCAGAACAGCCCAGGTCCTGGGTGCAGGCCAATGCCCGTCAGGGTTAAACCCCTGCGATGTTGGCCTCAGGTTATGTTTGCGTACCTCAGTCTGTCTGATCATGATGGAGGTGAGTTTCTTGTAACTGACTGGCGGGAGGCAGATTTCTTCGATATATTTTTTATTTACATTTCTAATGATTACCCCTTTTCTAGACCCCCACTCCCCAAAAGTCCCATGAGTCCCCTTCCCTCCCCCTATTTTCCCACCCAACCCTTCCCACTTCCCTGTTCTGGGAGGCAGATTTCTGATGTAGCTTCTGTGCAGTGAAAGGTGCTGTAAATCTGCTGCCGCTTGCAGCCCTGCTGGCCAGTAATGGCCAGTGGTCATGGGCTCAGGGCCTGCCTGGACCCTGTCACCTTGGTTCCACTGCTGATGGCCCTTCCTCTCAACCAGCCGCTGCTGCTGTTGTTGCTGCTGCTGTCACAGCCACCCAGCTCTCTCTTAATGAGTTATAAAACCCCACAAAGTTGGAAAAGAGTGGAGGCTGCTCTGGAAAGACATACAGGAAGTGAATATGACCAAAATATATTGTATGAAACTCTCAAAGAACTAACAAAAACATACTTGAGTTTTAAAAGAATTTTTAATACTTATAACACTAAGAAAGGATATGTATCTGGGGTAGTAATACACCAGTTATCTTTTTTCCCCTCTTTTTATTAGGTATTTTATTTATTTACATTTCAAATGTTATCCCCTTTCCTGGTTTCCCCTCTACCAGTAATCTTGATCTGATCATTACATATTGCATACATGTATTAAAATGTCATGCTGGACTTCCTAAATATGTACAGTTAGAATGTGTCAATTAAATATTTAAAAATTGAGTTAGGGAGATGTCTCCCTGCTTAATGTTTCAAGTAGCAAGTAGATGGATCAGAGTTAGGTCCCCAGAATCCACATAAATTCTGGATAGCCTGCCATAATCCCAGTGGGAGGAAAACAAAGACAAGGAATTCCTGAAACAACCTGATTAGCTAAACTAGACTTATTGGTAAGCTGTGGCTTAAGCTGAGACATGCTGCTTTGATCAGTACTGTACAGAGTAATCAAGGCAGACTCCTGACATCCATCTTGGACACTCATACATGTGCATTCACACACATTGGAACAGACAGGCATATGCTCACCACACACACACACATACACACACACACACACACACACACACACACACACACACACACACCACAGAAACTTTAAAAATAAAGCAATAATTTAAGATGTATTTTCCAGGGCTGGAGAGATGACTGACCACTTAAGAACACTGGCTGCTCTTCCAGAGGATATGGTTCCAATTCCCAGCAAGCACATGGTAGCACACACCTATCTGTAATTCCAGTTCCCAAGAATCTGACAGTCTCTTCTGGCTTCATTGGGCACTCCACACAGTACACAGGCATACATTCAAGTAAAACCCTTCTCTGCATAAAATAAAATGTTTAAATTTACTTTTCAATAAAAATAAAAAAGGAAAATATCAAAATTTTAAATGCTTAGCAAATTCTGACCTGCTGGTATTGCAGCACAAAAGTTCTATGAAGGGAAGGAAAGGAGTTTTCATTCCTTAATGTGTCTGCTCCAAGCACTGAGAACAATGCACAATATATAGTAGTTGTTCACTGATGTTTACTAAATGAGAGACAAAAGAAACTACTACAAACATATCCTTAGGACCATCTTTTAAAGCTGCTGAAATAAAATCCAGAAACACATATATTTGCTTTATCTGTTCGAGGGCTTATGTGAAATCTGCAATTCACCAGCAATGCAGTGTGCTTAGTCTTATCGTTTTCACTTATGTTTCCCCATATGATCATGAAGTCTTTTATTATATAAACCACTTATCATGTTTGCAACAGAAATATATCTTTAATTGTGTTAATGTTTTAATTTATTACCAAAATGCTAGTAATAAAGTAGTAAGCATTTTATGTAGTAAACAGGAGAGGTGGCAACTTTTATCAGTGCTGAAGCCACTGTGCCTTCAATCATAGAGTCCCTTATTCTATTCAGCCAGTCTGTAAATATTAGTTATGTGTCAGCAACTCTCAAATTATGGTTGAATACTAGAATATGAACTGCCAATTTTATTAAGAAGCATTCCTTAGGGACTGGGGAGATGGCTCAGCAGTTAAGAGTAGTTGCTGCTGTATAAGTGTTACAGTTCAGATGGAAAGGTAACCTGGCAATCAGAGCCAAGGAATACTACAAAGTCACACCACACAACAAACCTCACACTAGAGATTTCATGGGAGAGGAAAACCCAGGAGGCTGGCTGCCTCTGCTCAGGTGGGAAGCAGCAGAGAACTAAACAGAAAACAGGGTTTATATAGGGTCTCTTGGGGGTATGGGGCAGGGCTTTACAGGGTGGCCTGATTTGTGGGCAAGCTTGGGGACTGGTGTTTTTCTGTAGGGTAGGGTCTGGTTACTCTCCTGCCTGGGGGTGGGGGCTGTGAGTGGCGGTAATGGCACTTTGAGAAGTCTGGGAGTGGGGCCTGGCCAGTGAAGCTCCTCAGGCAGGGCCCTGGAAGCTCCTGTGCACCAAGAGCTTAGGCCTGGCTTGAAGGGGTCCCTGCCACCAAAGTCGTCGTTGAGAAGCCTGGCAGCAAGAGGTCACTAGGGACAGGACTGACAAGGAGTCAGTAAGTAGGACAGGGAAAGCCCTCCTGTCACCCAGTTGTCATGAATAGAATAGTCAACAAACTGCTCTCACAGAGGACCCAGGATTTGGCTCCAAGCATCCACATAAGTGGCCCACAATGCTCTGTAATTCCAGTTCCAGGAGATCCTTTAGGGACCTTGCACATACATGCACATAAGCTTACACAGGCATAAATTAAAGAAAACCAAAATTTTAGAAAGGTATTCCATATATATATATATATATATATATATATATATATATATATATATATATATATATATAACCAAGGAGTGTCTCAAGACAACATAGTAACATTAGTTTTCTTCTTATAAGGTTATAATTCTCTCTGGTTTCTCTCTTGTCCCTGCTCTGGCTCTGTCCCCTCGCCCCTTACCCCTCTCTTCCCATTCCCCTTCTCCCTCTCGCATGCTCATGGATGGCTTCTATTCCTATACTCACCTACCCTTCTACTTCTCTACTCTGTCTCTGACTGGCTCTGCCTCTACTACCATCTTAGCTCCCCTCCCCATGCCCTGAATAAACTCTGTTCTATACTTTTAAAAAAGGTTATAATTCAAACATACGAGACGATATACTGATTGGATAAGACCTGGTCCTAAAAGATTAAATACAAAATAAAACATACCAAATTAAAATAAAAGAGAAAGAATAGTGTCAGTTCCAATAATACTCTAGCCAGAGTTTAAGAACAAATAAGGCAAAGTGACTTAGTCATGGTTTCTATTCCTGCACAAACATCATGACCAAGAAGCAAGTTGGGGAGGAAAGGGTTTATTGAGCTTACACTTCCACGTTGCAGTTCATCACTAAAGGAAGTCAGGACTGGAACTCAAGCAGGTCAGGAAGCAGGAGCTGATGAAGAGGCCATGGAGGGATGTTTCTTACTGGCTTGCTTCCCCTGGCTTGCTCAGCTTGTTCTCTTATAGAACCCAAGAGCACCAGCCCAGAGATGGTACTACCCACAAGGGACCCTCACCACCTGATCACTAATTGAGAAAATGCCCCACAGCTGGATCTCATGGAGGCATTTCCCCAACTGAAGCTCCTTTCTCTGTGATAATTCTAGCCTGTTTCAAGTTGGCACACAAAATCAGCCAGTATACAATCATAGTCTTTGAGACTGGCCTTTTTATCCCAATCCTTGTCTATAAATGGAAAACCATGTGTCTTAGGGTTACTCCTGCTGCAACCATGACCAAAAGCAACTTGAGGTGGAAAGGGTTTATTTGGCTTACACTCCCACATTGTAGTTTTGTCAATGAAGGAAGTCAGGATAGGCACTCAAGCAGGGCAGGCATCTAGAGGCGGGAGCTAATGAAGAGACCATGAAGGGCTGCTGCTACTTCTCATGGCCTGCTCATCCTGCTTTCTTATAAACCACCACCCCAGAGGTAACACCACTCAGAATAGGCAGGGCCTTCTCACATCAATCACTAATAAAGAAAATGCACTCCTCCTCCGCTGCTGGTGGGGTTGCAAATTGGTACAACCACTCTGGAAATCAGTCTGGCGGTTCCTCCGAAAACTGGGCACCTCACTTCCAGAAGATCCTGCTATACCACTCCTGGGCATATACCCAGAGGATTCCCCACCATGTAATAAGGATACATGCTCTACTATGTTCATAGCAGCCCTATTTATAATTGCCAGATGCTGGAAAGAACCCAGGTATCCCTCAACAGAAGAGTGGATGCAAAAAATGTGGTATATCTACACAATGGAGTACTATTCAGCCATTAGAAACAATGAATTCATGAAATTCTTAGGCAAATGGATGGAGCTAGAGAACATCATACTAAGTGAGGTAACCCAGACTCAAAAGGTGAATCATGGTATGCACTCACTAATAAGTGGTTATTAACCTAGAAAACTGGAATACCCAAAACATAATCCACACATCAAATGAGGTACAAGAAGAAAGGAGGAGTGGCCCCTGGTTCTGGAAAGACTCAGTGAAGCAGTATTCGGCAAAACCAGAACAGGGAAGTGGGAAGGGGTGGGTGGGAGGACAGGGGAAGAGAAGGGGGCTTACGGGACTTTCGGGGAGTAGGGGGGGCTAGAAAAGGGGAAATCATTTGAAATGTAAATAAAAAATTATATTGAATAAAAAAACCAAATAAACAAACAAACAAATTAAAAAAAAGAAAAGAAAGGAAAATGCACCACAGGCTTGCCTACAGACCCATCTTATGGAGGCATTCTCTTAATTGAGGTTCCCTCCTCTCTGATGACTTTAGCTTGTGCCAAGTTATTATAAAACTAGCAACACTCCTCCATCACTGGTGGGATTGCAAACTGGTACAACCACTCTGGTAATCAATCTGGAGGTTCCTCAGAAAATAGTAAATAGTTCTACCTGAAGACCCAGCTATACCTCTTCTGGGAATATACCCAAAACCTGCTCCACCATTATAATGAACTACAATCAAGAAGTGGACAGCACAGCAAGGGAACATGCTCCACTACATTCATAGCAGCCTTATTTATAACAGCCAGAAATTAGAAGTAACCAAGATGTCCTTCAACTGAAGAAAGGATAGAGAAAATGTGGTACATTTACACAATGGAATACTATTCAGCTATTAAAAACAAAAACATCATGAATTTTTCAGGCAGATGGATGGAACTATAAAGTATCACCCTGAGTGAGGTAACACAGACCCACAAGTACATCCAGGTATGTACTCACTGATTAGCGGATATTTCCCCAAATGTACAGAATACCCATAATATACCCCACACACCATAAGAAGTTAAATGAGAAGGAAGGCCCAAGTGAGAATGCTTCAATCTCACTTAGAAGGAGGAATCAAATAATCATGGGAGGTAGAGGGAGGGAGCGATCTGAGTGGAAGAGGGGAGGAGAAAGTGGAGGCCAGGATTAGATATGGGGAGTGTGATGGCTATTCTTAGTTGTAAAGTTGACTACATTTGTAATGAACTACAATCCACGGGTGTGGAGGGCACACCTGTGATCCAGATCTTGAGGCTGGAAGACACAGACTTCTGACCCAGATCTTGAATTGGATATCTTGAGGTATCGTGGCTATGAAAAACTTAGGCCCAGGCAAAGTAGTACATGCTTTTAATCCCAAAAGACTGAGGAAAGCAGATCTCTGGTGTCAAGGTCAGCCTAGAACAATGCAAGTTCTAGATCCAAGTGTGGTGGTACACACCTACTCCAACAAGGCCATACATCTTAATAGTGCCAGTCCCTAGGAGCCAAGCATGTACAAACCATCACAGGGGGAAACAGGAGAGAAGCCCATGGGGACAGGAGAATGAATGAAAGTATGCAGCTGCTAGGGGTGGAGATGGGGTGGGGGACCTCTAGTAAGGTCAAGAGATATGGAATGTGAGAGGTACCCAGGACTCAGTGTGGGAGACCTTAGCCAAAATGCCCAACAGTGGGGAGATGTAACCTGAAGAGCTCATCTTCAGCAGTTAGACAGGGCTCGCAGTGGAGGCATGAGGACACCAACCCACCTTCAAAAGTTTGACCTAGAATAGTTCCTCTCTAAAAGAAATTCAGGGACAAAATGGAGCAGAGACTGAAGGAATTATGGACCAGTAACTGGTCCAACTTAGGACCCATCTCACTCACAGTGATGTACAAAAGCCGGACACTATTACTGAAACTATGTTGTCCTTACAGACAGAAGCCTAGCATGGCTGTCCTCTGAGAGGCTCTACCAGGAGCTGACTGAGACAGATGCAGATACATATAGCCAGCCAATGATTAGACTGAAGTCAGGGAGTCCTATGCAGCTGAAGGGGATGGCAACCCCATAGGAGGACTAACAGTTTCAACTAACCCGGACCCCTGGTAGCTCCCAGAGGCTAAGACACCAACCAAAGAGCATACACCGGCTCGCCCAAGGTCCCTGACACATATGTAACAGAGGACTGAATGCCTTGTCTGGCCTCAGTGGGAGAGGATATACCTAATCCTATAAAGACTTGATGCCCAAGAGAAGAAAGGGGGATGGCCAAGGGGGACACTCTCTCAGAGGAGAAGGGAAGGGATAATTGGGTCAGGAACTCTGGGACACAGGGATTGTGACGGGGACAACATTTGAGATGTAAATAAAATAATTAAAAAAAAAAAAAACTAGCCACCACAACATGTAACCAAAAATGTCAGTTTTGAATGTCAAATTCACCAGGTAGGAAGATATTCATTTGTGAATATATTCTTTTTTTTTTTTCATTTACAGGGTGAGTCACATATACACTGATACTTCAATCATTTTGGAAGAATTTTGAATTAAAGTTGGAAGGTATAATATGCCAAAAGTCTACTTAACTGTTAATAACTAAGGAGGAGACATGACAGAATGAACCATTGAAATGTGGGAGGGGGGTCCGGAAGAGTTCATGGGGGCAAACCCTCTGCCACATGTTCTATCACAACTGAAGATGGGAATATAAAAAAGGTTGGCATAAGCCTCTTGGAGATGTTCTAAAAACATCCAGTCTGTATCTAGACACTATTGCCTTGCTAGCATCTCCCCCAACCAGAGTGATCACCACCCCAGTGCCTGCTCCCACCAGGCAGCAAGGTGCTTTGTGATGTCAAAGCAACTCCTCAGCCACTCTTAGCTCAGAAGGATCTTACTGACCAATCAGGGCTCAGGGGTGTGGCCTCCCATTGTTCAGGGTGGGTTCATAAGAGCGTGCCTCTGAGCACTCTGGACCAGACCTCAGGCAGACAGCAAGATGGCTAAAGCTACTAAGAAGTCTAAAGAGCATCCCACACCAGATGATGAGCCAACGACCTCAAATTTAAAACCCAAAAGAATGAAGACATGCCATCATCTCCCAACGACAACTGAGGACAAGAAGAATCGTCGGTCCAATTCCAAATCTAGCAAGAAGGTAAGAAGGCCCAAGTGACGACCATAGTCCTTTCCCTGGAGATTTCCCCTCCCCCAGCACTGCTAACCCTTTCTTAGCCTGGCATTCACCCCCTTCTCAACCCATAGCCCTTTTCCTACAGTCCCCTTCACATACTCCAGCTTTTCAAAGACTCACATGCCCTTGTCACCTTACTCTGTTGAACTTCCAGGTACAAACGTCTACCAGGAAGAGCAAGAAAACCCTGACAAGGACCGCGAAAGGGAAGATGCCTGAACAAACCACAACACCTACAAAAGTGACAAAGAAGGGGAAGGGGGAAGAACAATTTGGTCACCGCCACCACCTAATGGAGGAGATATCAACTGGAACTGGTTCAGAACCAGAGAACAGTAGCGGTGAGAGCTCCAGCCCTTCATCAAGTGATCAAGAGAGCCCGTAGCCTCACTATGCCACTGAAAGATCTGTTCACAGGTCTGCAGCTGAGCATTGTCGAACTGTTTATTCTTACCACGCAGTGCACTGACACTGACGAAAATAAAATCAAACTGATTTGAAAACTGTGTGTCCCTGAGAATCTCTGACGGAACAAGGAAGGAAGGAATGGGAGGGAAAGGGGCCTGGGGAAGGAGGAGGGGGTGGGAGGGAAGAAGGAAGAAACACAGGTATACCAGAAGTGGGAAGTATTGGGTCCTACAGGGGTGGGAGCCAGACATGAAAATCTAGCGTCCAGCAGACAATGAAGGATTATGACTGAGCTTGCCTGGAGTACTGAAGAGGGTCTTTCTCCTGATGCTTTCTCTCACGGGCCAAGGATGAAGAGGGTTGGGTATTTCTTGGGTGGGGAGGTTGCACATATGTGAATATGGAGGTGCACGTGCCCATGTCCATTCATGAATAGGTCAGAGCCAATTCAGAGAGGCAATCTCTGGGACTTTCCTCTCCCCACTCCACAATGCTAGGTTACTGACATGGTGCCTGTGGGTGCTGGGGATTTGAATTCAGCTCCTTATGTATGAAGAGCAAATGCTTTAGCTGCCGAGCCATTTTCCCAGCCCTCAGCGTTGAGTGTTTCTATGTGTGTTCTGGCAGGGTGCAGAAACACTGCTTCAGGAAATGGACTATAGAACCTACAGAAGGAAAGATATGGGGCCATCAGTGTCACCCCAAGAAATAGCATATCATTAACATATATGACACATACCTCCTAGTGGTGTTTCTTATACCTTACCCTACATTAAGCAATTAAAAGACCTTCCCAATGGCCAAGCACCCTATAAAACATATCAGTAGAAGCTGGGCAATATAGCTTGCCTAGCATGCATGAGACCCTAGGTTAGAACCCCGGCAATGCATAAACTGGCTGCATATCTAGAATCCCAGAAACACGCTTATAAAGTAGAAATAGCGGGACCAAAGCAAGTTCCAGGTCAGCCTGGATACATAAGAACCTGTCTAAATAAAGTACTTAATAGCACCAACCCCAAGGCAAATAATAGTGTTTTGAGGCTGAAAAACAAAACAAAACACAAAAAACGTGGCACTGATAGACCAAACCCTTCAAAACTTTGGACTTTCAATAGGGATTGATCTGCCTCCAGTGCTTCCAATAAAGCAAAAAGCATGAGCTACAGTCTATGGGGAACTTTAAAATATTGGCCTGCCTTTTCAAATATCTTTACCTTTTAATTATTTTTATTTTTTTCATCCCTAGAGTTGGTGACATCTTAGAAAAAGAAAACAACAAAATAGGCAGGCTTACAAAATATGTATTGCTTGATGCATTTTGTCATATATAGATACTGAGGGGAAAATGCCAAAAGAATGAGAGTGAAAAATCTTATTTCAAAAGATAAGAGTTTAATTTTATCAAATTACTTAAATCATGGAACTTCTCAAATATTTATGTATTCTATCCACACTTTAACTAATTTAGGGAATGTATAAATTAGTTGCCTATAAAGTTACAAAATGAGAGCATATAAAGAAACTAAAATTGTTTACATTGTAAAAAAAAATCCATCAGAGTCCCTCTTACTATCCATTGCATGCACAGTTACCTCCCTTCTCCACTCCTGGGATTTAGGAAGCTCTCTTGTTACTGTAACTGTGGTGTTCCAAAAGGGTTACACAAGGGAACACTTGACTTTGTAACCCAACATCAGTCTTTTCATCCAGTACAAGTCCTCTGAGGCTCACTTAAGACACAGTTGTAGGGAGAAGGTGTGTATTTTGTTTTTGAGTAGTAGTACAAGCTATCCATGTATCATAGCTTATGTTTATTTATTTAAGAAAAGATAGAGTCATGTTATATAGCCCAGTACAGCCACAAATCACAATCCTCCTGCCTCAGCATCTGCAGACTGTAAGTATAAGCATGGATTATCACACCCAAGCCCATTACTCATTGAAGGACACTACATTATGGTTCTCTGGTGGTGGGGTGGGGAGATAAGACTTATTAAAGCAATTCACTCATTCTATTTGAGTAACTAAGATTACTTGGAACATCAGTCACTTTATTTTATTTAAATTAGAATGCACGACATTAGATTCGTATTAGATTATGATATTTTCAAACAAAAATTGGTCTTATTGCTTTTCCTTCCTCATCTTCTCTCCTGACTTAGAGTTTCTCTTGCTGTGCTAGAGCACCATGACTAAAAGTAACTTGGGGAGGAAAGGGTTGATTTCAGCTTATAGCTTAAACTTCCTCATGAAGGGGAATCAGGACAGGAGCTCAAGCAGACCAGAAAACTGGCAGCCAGAAATGAAGCAGAGGCTGTTGAGGAATGCTGCTTAATGGCTTGTTCCTCGTGTCTTTTGTGGCCTGTTTTCTTATACCACCAGGACCACCAGCCCACAGTGGTACTGATCATCATGAGCTAGCCCAACCCCACAAACACAGTAATCAATCAAGAAAATACACCCACCACAGGCTTCCCTACAGGTAAATTTGGTGAGTCCATTTTTCTCCAATGATATTTCTACTGCATCAGATCCTGCTTTCAGTTTCCTGCCTTGAGATCCTGTGCTGACTTCCTATGATGATGGACTATGATGTAGGAATGCAAGGGAAGTAAACCCTTCCCTCTCCAAGTTGCTTCTGATCATGGTGTTTTATCACAGCATCCACTACAACTGTCGATAATGTAACAAATTATCAACTTAGAGTATGCATTATTTAGTTACATATTTGTGTTTAATATCACACAAATTATAAGTTAAATATTAATAAGTATATATTGCTTTCCTCCTCTTAATTTTGTATACAACAACTTAATTCTCTTTATTTCTGTGCTTGTGACCATCAGAATCATGTTTGGATCTTCACAAAGTGAGATTTGGAAATCGTGTTCAAGAGCATAAAATCCCAAGAAAAGTGATATATATATATATATATATACATATATATATATATATATATATGTATATATATATATATATATATGCGGAATAAGGTAAGGACCTTCCAATCATCACATGGAGGCAAATTGGAAAGAAATTTCTAAATGTTTTCTTGTTTTTGTTGTTTTGGTTTTTTTGCTTTTTGTTTGTTTTGTTTTTGTTTTGTTTTGATCAGTGGAATAGAACCGAAGACCCAGAAATGAACCCACATATCTCTGCACACTTGATCTTTGACAAAGTTGCCAAAACCAAACAATGAAAAAAAAAAAGAGAGAGAGAGCCTCATCCACAAATGTAGCTGGTCTAACTGGCAGTCTGCATGTAGAAGAACATAAATTGATCTATATATATCACCTTCTACAAAGCTCAAGTCCAAGTGACTCAGGATCCTCAACATAAACCAGATACACTGAATCTAATTGAGGAGAAAGTAGGAAATAGTCCCAAACTTATTAGCACAGGGAAAATTTTCCTGAACAGAACACAAATGGCTCGGGCTCTAAGATCAACAATTAATAAATTGGACCTCATGAAACTGAAACGCTTCTGTAAGGCAAAGGACACTGTAAATTGAACAAAATGGCAACCTACAGATTGGGAAGATCTTTACCAACCCTACACCAGATAGAGGGCTAGTATCCAAAATATATAAAGAATTCAAGATGTTAGACTCTAAAAAACCAAATAGGCCAATTTAAAAATGGGGTACAGAGCAAAACAGAGAATTCTCAACAGAGAAATCTCAATGGTTGAGAAGCATTTAAAGAAATACACTCTTTTCTAATATTAACCTTTCCAAAGTACAGCCATGATAAAGGAACAGGTTTCCATGTCTACTTGCCCTTTCACAATTTGGCCTTCTGAAATTTACCCTAGTAAATTTCCTAAGTTGTCCCCAATGTAAAAAGTATATGATACCAAAAAGGGAAACTTTCAAATACGGTGCACACTTGCATTAGTGAATGGAAAATAACAGAACTTCAAGGCACAGTAACACATTGCTTGTCAAGTAAAGTTACTTCAAGTCTTTGCTTTGAGCAAAATTAAATGAGGATCAGAAATGGAGTTGTCAGCTCTTAGATATTTGTTAGTTTCTTTGTTTGTTTGCAGTACAGGGTATCGATTATCCTTGTGAAAGACAGGCAAGCACTTTATCACCTGACCGTATTCTAACCATTTTTCACTGTTTTAAAAGACAGGGTTTCTGGACATGTTGGTGCATGACTGTAATCCCAGCACTTGTGAGGCAGAGGCAGGCGGATTTCTGAGTTCAAGGCCAGCCTGGTCTACAGAGTGAGCTCCAGGACAACTAGGACCACATACACAGAGAAACCCTATCTCGAAAAACCAAAAAAAAAAAAAAAAAAAAAAAAAAAAAAAAAAAAGACAGGGTCCCACTGTGCATCCTTGGCTGTCCTGGAATTGCTATGTAGAGCAAGCTGACCACAGACCCACAGAGGAACTTGTGCTTGTGCCTCTGGGAGTATTGGGGTTAAAGGTGTGCGGGTCCTATTGGCTACACCACTAAAGGAAATCTCTCTCCCTCCCACAGCATTCACTGACTGCATAGAGATTCTCAGGGAGAATTATACAGCCTGAGACCCTCCCCTGATAACAGATATTGGTCTATAAATCTTTAGGAGATGAATGGAGGGGCCACATAAACCCTTCCCCCACAGCTCAGGCCCTTACTATTTATTGAAATAGCATTTCAGTAATCTGCCAGTGCCGACCTTGAACTAGGAAATCTATGAACTTATAATTTTTCTGGCTCAGCCACCTGGGTAGCTGGAGCTACAGGCCTGGGCCACCAAACCTAATTAATAGCTATAATTTTATGATAAATTACCATGCATTTTTACATTTAACAAGGGGAGAAATCAGAGAACTAAGTAGTATGATATAAACGAAAGTATGCTGGTTTTGTGTGTGTTCGGTTAGGTTTGGTTTTGAGACAGGATCTTGCTCTATAGCTCAGGTTGTCCTAGAACTCATGATGCTCTTGCCTCTGTGTCCTTAGTGTAGAGATTATAACTTTACATCACCACATAGAGATTATTACTTTATATCACCCATGCTCAAGAAAAATGTTCCATCTCCAATTGTTCTTTAATTTTTGGTATTCGTTCATGTGTGTGTGTGTGTGTGTGTGTGTGTGTGTGTGTGTGTGTGCGTGTGTGCATGTGCCCAAGGATGTCAAAGAGGTTCTGGCTCCTGAAGCTGATTCATGGTAGTTTTAAGTGGCCTAATGTGACTGCTGGAATCAAACTTGAATTCTTAGCAAGAAAATATGCTGTTAGCCACTGGGCTATCTCTCCAGCCTCCAATCTCCAAATTTTGTTTGTATGCAACAGTTTACTCACTTATGTGAGAAATGAAAACTAGTCATATGATGGGTGCCAAATTCTGCCTCACTTTTAAAATATTTTTTGTTAATTATTTGATAATTTTACACATTGTATTTTGGTGATATTCAGTCGTCCTTTTCTCTTCCCATATCTGTCTCATTCTTGCAATGAAGCATTTGCTTTTAAGACAATAAGCAAAGGGAAAAGGTGTCATTTTATTGAAATGCTTTCCCAATATAACATTTAAAATGTTATAGACTTAATTGTTACATGTGATTATTTTCCTGCATGTATGTATGTACATCACATGCATGCCTAGTGCCTGTATAGATCAAAAGAGGGCATCAGATCTGCAACTAGAGTTACAGATAATAATTAGGCATCATGTGAGTGCTAGAAACTGAACCTGGGTCCTCTATAAAAGCAAGAATTGCTCTTAACAAGTGAGCCATCTCTCTAGCTCCCACAGTATAATACAGTTTTTAAGTTTATCAATTTTTTTAATTTGTTAATTATATAATTTGACCAACTACATAGCTGCCTGAAATCAGCTGATTAATATGCCTCATGATTATAGAAAAAATATTAGCATATATTACTCATACATAATAAGAAGTTTTATTGTGACATTTTCATATATGTAGATAACATACTTTGGCCATATTCACCCCCTAGTACCCTTTCATGCCTCCCCCCAGCATTCTTGCCGCGGGCCTTGTTCATCCTACATATGTCTTTTTGGTCATTGCTAATCACAAAATTTAAGGTTACCCATAAGAGCATGGTCAAGCTAACTATTGGCTACATCACTAACAGAAATTTCTCCCCCTCCCCCATCGATCATTAACTGCATAGAAATCCATGGGGAGGGGTAGAATCTCATGAGCTCCTCCGACTAACAACAGTTAACTGTCTATAATTCCTTAGAGATGGGTGGGGCCATAGAATCTCTTACCCCTACCCACAGTTAACAGTTCATAAATCTTCAGTTAATAAAGGGTGGAGCCTTGCGAGCCCCTCCTCCACTGGAAAAATGTTTTGAATACTTTAAATGTACACATACACATCAAATATACACATACATAATTTGTTGTCAGAAATATATCTGAGGAAAATATTCATGCATAGGAAAATATTCTCTTCAAAAAATGAACTATTACTTTGTAGAGGACATGTAACAATGAAAGTACTTTTTAAAATAATGTGCAGTTCTTAGTAGAGGATCGGTTACTAAATAAATATGGAAGTTATGTTTCATTGCACCCCTTTTTAGATTGACACAGAAAGTTTTCTCTGAAGTGAAAATAGTTCCAAGTATAGCTTTTGTAATTGATAGTACTTATAATTAAAACTTTAAATGTCAGTGTTACAACATGAGAAAATATGTTACTTTCCATTTTCTTTCTCCAGGTTTGACAGATAAGTAAATTTGAAGACAAGAATGCTAGGCCTCACATCTTCCTCAAGTCCCTTCTAACTGGGACACAATCATCTGATATTTTGTATGATGCTATCAGTGGAAATTTTATCCAACTGAGTATCCATCTTCACAATATAAAGATGCTGAGCCTCTTCGCTCATTGTGTAGATATGTTATATGCTATATACAAAGTAAAAATGATCTTGACTTATGGGACATATGGGGAGGGAGGGGCTAGGAAAGGGGAAAGCTTTTGGATTGTAAACAAAGAATATAGAAAATAAAAATATATTTAAAAAAGTTCATTTTTAACAAGTAGCATTTGCCAATGTGAATTACACAGCCACATCTAGTTACTAAATCTATGCTAAGTATCATTGCATATGTCAAGACCTCAAATGAAGTGAAGTGTTCAAGAACTTCACTTCACACAGGAAGATCAAAAGTTCAAAGTTATCCTCAACTACATAGAGAATATGAAAACCAGCCTGGGGTACATCAGACTCTCTCTCTCTCTCTCTCTCTCCTCTCTCTCTCACAATAATAAGAATCTATTCTAGCCACACATGGTGGACCACATTTGCAATCCCAACTCTGAGGATACTTAGGCCAGAGGGATCAGTACTATACCAGCTTGGAATATAAAGTAAAACAGTGTCTTAAACAATACCAATAATAACATTAGTAATACTAAGAAGTAAACTTCAGAGAAACAGATCTGGCCACCTACCTCAAACCTTGTCAGCATCTTACCTTTTACTCTCTCATCCCTTAATCATTACGCAGTTCTTCTGGTAAGGGAAAAGGTCAATATAGCAAACACAAAGTACTTGTTGCAGAGCAGACATGGTTTAAAATGCATGACATGCATCAGGTCCTGTGAGTCTTCACACCAGCCTTGACTTTAGCAACGTTTTAACTTCCATTTTGCACTTAGAAAAACTGAGGCTTTATACAGTTTGTATCATTATTTTAGTTACTTTCCTGCCGCTATGGTAAAACACCATGACCCAAGGCAGCTTCAGGAGGGAAGGGCTTATTATATATGATAGCCTACCAGCATTTATTTTCACTTTTCTATTGTCATGGCAAAACATTATGGCCAAGGCAACTAAGAAAGTATTTAATTTGGGGAATCATCATACCAGGGGGTTAAAAATCCATGAGGAACATTACAGCTGGTGGGCAGGATGCTAGAAAACTAGAGAAGTGGCTGAGAGCTTACATCTGATCCACAAGTATGGAGAGAGAGAGAGAGAGAGAGAGAGAGAGAGAGAGAGAGAGAGACCTTCCAACAAGACCACACCTCCTAATCCTTCCCAAACAGTTCCCCCAACTTGGGACCAAGCATTCAAATATTTGAACCTATGGAGTCCATTCTCATTCAAACTACCACAGTAACTCAAGTCATGAACCTGGAGGCATATATATATATATATATATATATATATATATATATATATGTACTATATGTATATCTGTGTGTCCAAAACAATGAAATTGCTGTAAGAAAACAGAGGAACATTTCAGGACACCAGAATGTACAAAAATTCACATGAGTTTGTGGACAAGACCCTAAATATACTAGAAAGAAAAGATAATGCAGACAAGTGGGGCTGCGTGTGATGATTAACTAGCCATACCCAGCACTCCAAAGCCAGAACGATTTAAGAGTTCACAGCCAGGCTACTTAATGAAAACCTGCCTCGGAAGCAAATGCAAGACTAAACAGCAACAGTAAAATAGGTAAAAGAGGATAATGTCTTTGCCTCCACCCTATCAATTCTATCCATTGACTTCTAGAAGCACTCAAAACTCTCAGAGTTAAGGTCAATTCAGATTAATATGCTCCCCCAAAAGAAGCCATCTTACAATGAAAGGGATTTTAAGAAAGAACTCATATATAAGCTGATATCTTCCTAGATGATGAATAATTTAAGAAGAGAACCTCACTGACATTTCGCCATACATTTTAATATCTAAATTGATCTTTCCAAATGTTATACAATGAATATTACCATTATTACTATCAAGAAGAAGAATGTTTAGCTTGGGTTTAGAGTCATATACAA
Source organism: Apodemus sylvaticus (assembly GCF_947179515.1). NCBI lineage: Eukaryota > Metazoa > Chordata > Mammalia > Rodentia > Muridae > Apodemus > Apodemus sylvaticus. Next base: position 52,529,969 of record NC_067495.1, on the reverse strand, counting down.
TACTGAAGATGAAACCCAAGACTTTGAACATGGTAGGCAAATGCCCAACCACTGAGGAATACTTACAGTTCAAGTAATGTATTCTTAAATAAGAAATAATTGAAAGTAATGAGTGACCCATGACCCTTACTGTGATCTCTGAATACTGTTTCCCATTAGTAAGAACCAGGATGTTTGGGGAAAATAGAAATGGCAAGAAAAATACAGGCTATGTCTGGATCTTTCAATTATACCTGGGAGCAAGGGCACTACCTTCATGGTATTGTTGTGTCCAAAGAACTAGGGAGCCAAGTTGTGGAGGCTCCCATTGACCAAAGAGGGGGTTGTATATCAATAAGATTGGCAATGGAGGGCTAGGGCTATAGCTGCATCAGGACACTATTTGTGTAGCTTACATACAAAAGGCTCTGGCTATTCTGGCCTTACAAATGAATACAGTTCTGAACCCCCATGCTACATTGTGGATTAACCATGAACACACGATGCTGTGTAAAACTGTATTGAACTGGGAGAAATCCTCAGTGGTAGGTCAGACATTAAAAGTACAAATATTGTGTATGTCTACTTACATGAGGTGCCTTGAACAGTCAAATACATAGAGACAGAAAACAGTGGGTACCAGAGGCTAGAGAATGGGGAGGCATTATTTCTCTTGTGCTCAGCAGTCCTCAGTTGACTTAGCTCTTTGGGTATGGTGGAGGACTCATGGGTTTTCCCTGTCCACTTTGCCATGTTTATTGTTGTGCCTGTTCAGCTCAATTTAGGCAGCCATGTGAGACGATATGAGTGTAGTTTCTAAAATATACATAGGAGTAACATTATATAGATGGACCAAATTGCAAATTGTATGTGTGTGTATGTGTATATATATATATATATATATATAAACATATATAAACACACACACACACACACACACACACACACATATATATATATATATATTTGTAATTAATGCAAAATAGACCATAAATCTGAAAGAGAGCAAAGAGGAGTGTATGGGCAATAAGAAAGGATCTAGAGGTAGGTAAAGGAAAGGAGAAATATCAAAAAGGAAAAGAAAGGAATTGTCTTAGTTTACATTTCACCCCAGTTAAAAAGAAATAGTACATTCTTTAGAAATGTGTGAATAGTGTGTTGAGGTTTGTTTCAAAATATTCAGTGTGGGAGAGTGAATGAGGATAAGAACAAGACAGGGGTTAATAATGGACATGTTCAGAAAAGAATGTATTATACTGGTGTCTCTACCTTTAGATGTATTTGAAATTTTTCACTAAAAAGAAAGGGATGATGCTCACAGCTGCAGTCCCAGAACTTAGGAGATGGAAGCAAGATGATCAGAGGTTCAAGGCCAGCCTTGCTCACAGTAAGCTTTCAGCAAATTTAGATTATGTGATAACTTGTATTAGAAAAGGAAAACTATGAAACGGGATATTCTGCTACACAAGGTCCATTTTATGAATGCTCTTCATTTTAAAGCAACTCCACCATTCTTGGTCAGCATCTCAGCAGGTGAGATCTGGACTTGGTTACATTGCTAAAGACAGACCCAGGGTCTCCAATGACTCTCATAGATGATTAGGCACACACAGATACTGGGAATTTTTTATCAGTTCTCCTCTAAGCCCTGAAGCAGTGCCTGCACAAAAGTAAACTGATCTCAATTGCTGGCTGTGGGGTTGCAGTAGAGCTCAGTGGACAGCACTTGCCTAGCATATGCAAGGCCCTGTGTTCAGTCCCCAGCACTGCAAAAATTGATTTCTTACTTCATAGTTAATCTGTGAAGATCCAGACATACCTTGTATATTCCTCCAGCATTAGAAATCTATTCTAGCCACACATGGTGGACCACATTTGCAATCCCAACTCTGAGGATACTTAGGCCAGAGGGATCAGTACTATACCAGCTTGGAATATAAAGTAAAACAGTGTCTTAAACAATACCAATAATAACATTAGTAATACTAAGAAGTAAACTTCAGAGAAACAGATCTGGCCACCTACCTCAAACCTTGTCAGCATCTTACCTTTTACTCTCTCATCCCTTAATCATTACGCAGTTCTTCTGGTAAGGGAAAAGGTCAATATAGCAAACACAAAGTACTTGTTGCAGAGCAGACATGGTTTAAAATGCATGACATGCATCAGGTCCTGTGAGTCTTCACACCAGCCTTGACTTTAGCAACGTTTTAACTTCCATTTTGCACTTAGAAAAACTGAGGCTTTATACAGTTTGTATCATTATTTTAGTTACTTTCCTGCCGCTATGGTAAAACACCATGACCCAAGGCAGCTTCAGGAGGGAAGGGCTTATTATATATGATAGCCTACCAGCATTTATTTTCACTTTTCTATTGTCATGGCAAAACATTATGGCCAAGGCAACTAAGAAAGTATTTAATTTGGGGAATCATCATACCAGGGGGTTAAAAATCCATGAGGAACATTACAGCTGGTGGGCAGGATGCTAGAAAACTAGAGAAGTGGCTGAGAGCTTACATCTGATCCACAAGTATGGAGAGAGAGAGAGAGAGAGAGAGAGAGAGAGAGAGAGAGAGAGAGAGAGAGAGAGAGAGAGACCTTCCAACAAGACCACACCTCCTAATCCTTCCCAAACAGTTCCCCCAACTTGGGACCAAGCATTCAAATATTTGAACCTATGGAGTCCATTCTCATTCAAACTACCACAGTAACTCAAGTCATGAACCTGGAGGCAGGAACTGAAGCATAAACCAGGGGAGAATAGCACTTACTGGCTTGCTTCCAATGGCTCACTCAGCTTGCTTTTTATGCAACTCAGGTCCAAGGTGTACCACTGCTCATAAAGGCCTGGGCTCTTCCTAATCAATCACCAATCAAGAAGATGCAACACAGACTTGCCTACAGGCAATCTGATTGGGGCATGTTCTCAATTGAGATGTCCTCTTTCCAAATGACTCTAGCTTGTGTCAAGGTGACAAAAATCTAAGCAGGACAGCCACAATCCATGCTGATACTCCCAATGAGACTCAATCCTGAGTACAGAGGTCGCAGTGTCTTTTGCTTTTTTCCTTCACATTGGTTAACTCTACCTATCTCTGACAAAGAGAACTTCCCTACTGCTTCCTACTATATTAGTTAGGGTTTCTATGGCAATGATAAAACACCATGTCCAAATCAACCTGGGGAGGAAAGTGTTTATTACATCTTACAACACTTAGATCATACTCCATAACTGAGGTTAGTCAAGACAGGAATCAGGAACTGATGCAGAGGCCATGGAGGAATGCTGTTTATTAGGCTTGCTCCTGATGGTTTGCTCAATCTGCTTTCTTATACTACCTAAGATCATTTGTCCAGGAATGGTGGCACAGCCAACAATGAGTTGGGCCCTTCCCCATCAATCATTTATCAAAATACCTTATATATTTGTCTACAAGCCAAACTAATGGAGGCATTTCCTCAACTAAAGTCTCTCTACTTAGATGACCATGTGTCAAATTGTCAAAAAGTAATTCTAATCAGTATACCCACCTAGCTAAGTTGATGCTTAAGGTTCCTGAATGCTTTATTCAAGGTCAATGACCCTGAAGAATAAACAGATAGGATTGGAGAAAACTGCAACAAGAGAAGCCTTGAGGCTGATTAACACAAATGTTTGCTCTGTAGAAACGTCCTGTATCCATGCTGTGCCATCCCAGATCCTGAGCATCAAGCAAAAGGACATGTGAATTGAGAATGCAATTCACAAATCACCCCTAATAATACAGGAAGCATCTGTCACACCTGCAGAGTGTACCATAGTGTTTAACCTGTGCAGAAAGTCTCCAATTTGAATTTTGAAAATAAGTATTTGCATGTTGAGGACAACATAGAGAGGATTGTAGTGTGACAAATAGTAGTGGATTTACTGTAACATTAATAGTATCTAGACAGGTTCTCAATAACACTTGGCAATACATTATTGACACATTACAGGAACACACCAATATACTTTTATTTCTGTAGCAAGCAGAAAAATATTTTACCTTTGGCAATTCAAAAGAAAACTGCATCACATTGGCACAAGATTCATCTAAATTCGTGTTCAGATTCAAAGTTTAATTTCTTGCGAGTTTTGGTTAAAACATTTTTGGAAAGAAATTCTTTATTTTGATTTATTACTATCACATGACTAATAATTAATATTTTGGTCCTTTACAAAATATGATATACATTTATGCAATCACAAATATGTGAATTAATCTTATTAAAATAAATTTATCTCTCTATATAGAGATCATTTGTAGATTTCTTTATCATATGCATATATTCTATTAATTTAGTTTTCATTATTAGCTAGATTTGGAAACACCTACTTATAATCTCATTGCTCAAAAAGCCAAGGCAGAAGGATTGGGAGCTCAAGGCCAGCCTGGCAACATAGTGAGGTCCTACATCAAAATGAAACAAAACAAAGACCCAAGAAGTGAGATTTAGTTAACTCATAATGATGGAGGCTGAAAGTTCAAGATTTGATGGCTCTATTTGTTTAAACTCTGATGAAGAACCTGCATGGAAGTATGATCATATTGCAACAGTATTTTACTACAAATAAATGGTTACAAACTGATTACTTACATATGTTTAAGGGGAAAATGCAGTGAAGATTTTTCTACTACTAAAAATGACTTTAAGGGGCTGGGGTGATTGCTCAATGGTTAAGAGGCTTTCTGGTATTCCAAAAGACCCAAATTTAGTTCTCAGCACCTATAATGGACAGCTCATCCAGCATCTCCAACTGCAGATCTGACACACTCTCCTGGCTTCTTGTGCTGATTCTTCTCCCTCTCCCTCTCCCTCTCCCTCTCCCTCTCCCTCTCCCTCTCCCTCTCCCTCTCCCTCTCCCTCTCCCTCTCCCTCTCCCTCTCCCACTCCCACTCCCACTCCCACTCCCTCTCCCTCTCCCTCTCCCACTCCCTCTCTCTCTCCCTCTCCCACTCCCACTCCCACTCCCTCTCCCTCTCCCTCTCCCTCTCCCTCTCCCTCTCCCTCTCCCTCTCCCTCTCCCTCTCCCTCTCCCTCTCTCTCTCAAGAAGAACATATTAAGGCCAGGCAAGGTAAAAATCTCACATTTGACTTCTCCTCCAACCCCCACCCCCTCACACATATACATGGACGTTTTAAAAGTACATTTTAACTATTTCAAAAGTACTTGTTGGTGGAGTATGCCAGTAAGATTTACTGAAGGAGGCAGATGCAGGAAGATCATGAGTTCAAGGCTAGCTTAGGCTACCCATTGAGGAGCATTGTGTGAGCCAAGAGCGTCCTGCCTCACCTTGGAAACCTTCTGGGGTCCCAAAAATTTACTAGCTTGTATCCCTGTCCAACTACCCATTCTATTCTAGTTGGAAACCCCTGTCACCCCAGCTTGTCCACCTCAGACAGCCTAAAGTGGTGGAGATCCATTGTCTAATTGTGGGCTTCCTCTTTGATCTGGAGACTTTCCGGACCTCAAGAGTGTCTTGCCCTCATGGAAATATTTAGGACCCCAAAACTAAATAGATTAGAAATCTGCTAGACATCTCACCCTAGTTGAACTTGCTCACCACCTCAGCTTAGTCTGACTAGGACACAACCTACAGAGTAGGGTCTTTCTGGAATACAGCCTGCAGAGTGGGGTCTGTATAAGTCACAGTCAAGAGAGTAGGGTACCCTGATCTCCACCGTTTGGCCCCCAGCTTACCCCACTTTCCAGCAAAGTCCTATTTCTATAAGGATTATCCAGCCAACACCAGGGAAAACCAGATGCCTAAAGGACAGCATAAGAACACAATAAAAAAAAAAACCCAGGTCAATATGGTACCACCTATCCTGCTACAACAAACCCTGGATTTCCTAATGAAACTGAAGCACAAGAAGAATATTTTAAATCCAATCTTACAAAGATGACAGAGGCCTTTAAAAAGGATGTGAATAAATCCCTTAAGGAAATACAGGAAAATGCATCCAAACAGTAGATGCATTAAAAGAAGAAATAAATAAGTATAAAGAAATGCAGGAAAATACAATCAAACAGTTCAAGGATAAGAATAAAACTGTCCACTACTTGAAAAGGGAAATGGAAGCTAAAATGAAAACACAAACTGAGGGAATCCTTGAGATGAAAAACCTAGGAAGAAAATAGGAACTGCAGACATAAGCATCACCAACAGAATACAAAAATGGAAGATATAATCTCAGGTGTAGAGGATACTATAGGAGAAATCAATATATCAGTCAAAGAAAATGCAAAATCTAAAAAGTCTATGATATAAAACATCCAGGAAATGTGAAGCAGTTTAAAAAAACCAAACCTATGAATAATAGGAATAGAAAAATGAGGAGGATGGGGGAGAGAGGAAGATGAGGAGAAGGAGGAGAAGGAGGAGAAGGAGGTGGAGGAGGTAGAGGAGGAAGAGGAGAAAAAGATTCCCAGGTCAAAAGCCCATAAAACATTTTTGACAAACTCATAGAAGAAAATTTGTCTAACTTAAAGGCAGACCTACCAAAATTACTCCTTATTTCTCATCTGAGACTCTAAAAGCTAGAGGGGCCTAGGCAGATGTAATCTAGACCCTAAGCGACCACAGATGAAAGCCCAGACTACTATACCCAGCAAAACTTTCAATTAACAGAAATGGAGAAACCAAGGTATTCCATGGCAAAACCAAATACAAACAATGCCTTTCCATTAACCCAGCCCTACAGAGGATACTAGAAGGACAAAATACAACTCAATCAGGTTAACTATACTTAAGAAAACACAAAAAATAAATAATTTCACACTATTAAAACCAATAGAACACACACACACACAACCACAGCCAACATCAAAATAACATGACAAGCAATCATAGGTCATGAATATCTCTCAACATCAATAGTATCAATTTTCCAGTAAAAAGACACAGGCTAAGAGAATGGATGTGGAAACAGTATCTAACATTCTACTGCATACAAGAAACACATCTCAGAAGCAAAGATCATCATTATCTCAGTATACAGGGCTGGAAAAAGGTTCTTCCAGGCAATGGGACCCAAGAAACAAGCTGGAGTAGACATTCTAATATCTAATAAAACAGATTTTCAACTGAAAGTAATTAAAATAGACAGGGAAGGACACTTCATACTCTGTAGCATGAATGGCAGGGCCACCTCTACGTAATTCCTGGTGGCTCAACAGCCATAAAAGCATCTTCTGTAGAAGGACCTAATTGAAGAGTGCCTAAAAGACCAAAAATTGCTGCTGAAGACGATGCCAGCCAATCCAGAAATGCTGTTTAGAAGAGATTCTTTCTTTGGATCAATGGTGTGAAGGTGGAGGGTATTAAAGGAGCTTGCAGCAGCGTTTAGATGAGCTAGCTGAGGCCTTTCTCACATGCTCCCAGAATCTATGTTGTTGACTCTGAACCAATTTACTTCTAGCCCCCAAGGGCAGGTAGGGTTAGGTGGCTAATATTCCAGGGCACAGGCAACAGTACTTATCAAAGGAAAAATCCACTAACAGGGCATTTCAGTTCTGAACATCTATGCCTCCAAAGCAAGGACAGCATTCACAATCATAAAGGAAACATTACTAAAGTTTAAATAACAAATTGAAGCCCTAAATATTAATAGTGGGAGACCTCAGGTGTTGGAGAGATGGCTCATCAGTTAAGAGCACTGACTGCTTTCCCAGAGGTCCCAAGTTCAATTCCCAGGAACTATATGGTAGCTCACAACCATTTATATTGGGTAATGGGGAAACCTCAAACAATACTATAGAGCAAATGTGTGAAAAACTGCATGGTATTGGTATAGTGACAGGCAGGTAGATCAATTGAATAGAATTAAAGACCCAGAAACGAACTCACACACATATGGTCACTTGATCTTTGATAGGAGCTAAAACCATCCAGTGGGAAAAGATAGCCTTTTCAAGAAATGATGCTGGTTCAATTGGAGGTCAGCATGCAGAAGAATGCAAATTGACCTATTCTTATCACCTTGTACTAAGCTCAACTCCAAGTGGATCAAGGACCTCCACATAAAACCAGACACACTGAAACTGATAGAAAAGAAACTGGGAAAGAGCCTTGATCACATGGGGAAAATTTCCTGAACAGAACACCAATAGCCTACACTCTAAGATCAAGAGTTGACAAATGGGACCTCATAAAATTACAAAGCTTCTGTAAAGCCAAGGACTGTGTCAATAAGACAAAATGGCAAGCAACAATTTGGGAAAAGATCTTTAACAACCCTACATCCTACAGAGGGCTAATATCCAATATATACAAATAACTCAAGAAGTTAGACTCCAGAGAACCAAATAACTATTAAAAAATAGGGTACAGAGCTAAACAAAGAATTTCCACCTCAGGAATATTGAATGGCTGAGAAGCACCTAAAGAAATTTTCATCATCCTTAGTCATCAAGAAAATGCAAATCCAAACAACCCTGAGATTTCACCTCACACCAGTCAGAATGGCTAAGTTTAAAAAAATAAATAAAAAAGAAACTCAAAAGACAGCAGTTGCTGGCGAGGATGTGGAGAAAGAGAAACACTTCTCCACCGCTGGTTCAATTGCAAGCTGTTACAACCAGTCTGGAAATCAGTTAGGCAATTTCTCAGAAAATTGGGCATAATACTACAGGAGGACCCTGTTATACCACTCCTGGGCATATATATACCAAGAGGATTCTCCACCATGTAATAAGGACACATGCTCCACTATGTTCATAGCAGCCTTATTTATAATAACCAGAAGCTGGAAAGAACTCAGATGTTCCTCAGTGGAGAAAAGGATACAGAAAATGTGGTATATTTACACTATGGAATATTACTCAGCTATTAAAAACAATGAATTCATGAAATTCTTAGACAAATGGGTGGAACTGGAAAATATCATCCTAAGTGAGGTAACCCAATCACAAAAGAACAGTCATGGTATGCACTCACTGATAAGTGGATATTAGTCCAGAAGCTTGGAATACCCAAGACACATTTCACATATCACATGATGCTCAAGAAAGAGGAGGAACAAAGTATGGACACTCTAGTCCTTTGTAGAAGGGGAAACAAAATACCCACAGAAGGAGATACAGAGAGAAAGGCTGGAGCAGACTATGGGGGAAGGACCATCCAGAGACTACTCCACCTAGGTATCTATCCCATATATAGATACAAAACCCAGACACTATTATTGATATCTACACATGCTTGCTGACCGGAGCCAGATATAGCTGCCACCTGGGAGGCTCTGCTAGTGCATGAGAAATATAGAGGGGTCACCTTCAGTCAGCCATTTAATTGAGCACAGGGTCCCCAATGGGGCAGCTAGAGAAAGGACTCAAGGCTCTGAAGGGGTTTTCAGCACCATAGGAGGAACAATATGAGTCACCCAGTTCTCACAGAGCTCCCAGGTACAAAACCATTGACCCATGACTCCAGATGCATAGGCAGCAGAGGATGGCCTTGTTGGACATCAAAGGGAGGAGAGGCCCTTGGTCCTGGAAAGGCTCATGCAGCAGTGTAGGATAATACCAGGACAGAGAAGTGGAAGAGGGTTGATTGGGGAATAGGGGAAGAGGAGATGGCTTATGGGATTTTCAGGGTTGGGGAACCAGGATAGGGTACAACACTTGAAATGTAAATAAAGAATATATCTAATAAAATAATAATAATAAATACTGCATTGTTTACATATTACCTATACACATTTTCCCATGTGTTTTTTTCCTTTTTAAATTTGAAAATAGAACATTTTCTCATACAATACACCCTAACCACTGTTTCCACTCCCAATTCTTCCAGGATCCCCTTTCTCACATATCTATCCCTCCTGTGTTTCCTCTTCAGAAATGAACAGGCCCTCAAGAGACAATACACAAACAGGATAAAACAAGATAAATAAGACAAGATGAAAGTCCTCATATAAAATCAAGCTGAACAAGTGAACCCAATATGGGGAAAAGAATGTGAAGAGCAGGCAAAATTATCAGAGATACACCTGCTCCCACTGTTAGACATCCCACAAGAGCACCAAACTAACAGCTATAATATATACTCAGAGGACTGGGTTCAGACTAATACAGGCACCATGCTTGCTGCTTCAGTGTCTGTGAACCCACATGAGCCCTGCTTAGTTAGTTCAGTGGGCAATGTTCTCCTGATGTCCTCTATCCACCCCTCCCTCATTCCTAAAATCTTTCCTTGTCCTCTTTCACAGAGTTCTCCAATATCTGAGGGGAGGGATCTAACAAAGACCTCCAGTTTAGATTCTCTCTCTGCTAAATGTCTAGCTGTGTGACTAGCTTTGTAACTGTTCCTATCAGCTGCCAGAGGAAGCCTCTCTGATAATGACTGGACAAGGCACAGATCTGTGATTATAGCAGAATAGCATTAAATATAACTTAATTAATTAATTTATTAAATTTATATTGCCAGTCATGTTTGGTTCTACACTAGATCTCTGGGTTATCTAGTTTTGACTCTTCTTTAGTACAATAGTATAACTAGAGGTTATACAAGTCAAAAATAACTGAGAAAGAGGCATATAAAATTCCCAACATACAAAATCAATAATGTTTGTAGAGATACAAATCATCCTTATTCTAATGTGATTTTTACACTATAATTCGCTATATTGTACTATGCATACACACACATACACACACATACACACACACACACACACACACACACACACTTTATCCTAATGATGAATCCTTTTTTTGAGACTTTTTTTCTTTATTAATATATTTTTTATTTACATATCAAATGATTTCCCCTTTTCTGGGTCCCCACTCCCCGCAAGTCTCATAAGCCCTCTTCCCTCCCCCTGTTCCTCCATCTACCCCTTCCCACTTCCCTGTTCTGGTATTCCCCTATATTGTTGCACTGAGCCTTTCCAGAACCAGGGGCCACTCCTCCATTCCTTTTGGATCTCATTTAATATGTGGATTATGTCTAATGATGAATCTTAAATAGGTCTCAGTTAGTAAAGAATAGGAAATGTTTTTCTTAGGATTGTTAAGATGTTAAGATGGCTCAGTGAATAAACATACCTGATGCCATGTATCATAGCCTAGGAAGAACATTTTACAAACAGATTAATGACTCAAAAGTTGCAAGTACTCATGTACACAAAATAAATAATAAATATACTAAAAGAATAACACTGTTCTTCCCACACAACTCTGGTCATACCCAAAGGTCTTTTTTTAAAAGGAATTGCAATGTTTACCATTATATTATTGAACAGAAATTAATAGAATATTTTAAATATATTTTCTACTTAGACAAAATTGCACAAGAAAGGCAGTAGTCAAGTAGAATTGGATTAGTCTTCAAGATTAGGATAGAGATAATATATATTTTTTATCAAAAAGTAGATTAAATTTAAATTCAATTACCTAAATACATTTGCATCAGTTTATAGATTACTATTTACTTTGAAACTGTTTTTAAAGTTACTGATGCACGTCCCAGTTTCTTTAAAATGTAAACATGTGGAAGACATAAAACTGTAAATATCATTCTACTTTTATAATTATCTTGCTTCCAGTACTGTATAAAAATAAAGTAAATACTAATTATCTTGTTTACAATCATCTAATTATTTGGCAGCACATGGATTAAGAAGCTCCTCCTGGCAGTGCCCATCTAGACATAACATAAGCTCCACAAGGAAGGAGAAGGAGGAGAGGGAGGAGGGGAAGGAGGAGAAAGAGAACTGTAGAAACTAAACAGATAAATTAAAATGAAAATGAAATAGAAAATGGTTTCCTAGTTTTACCATTCCATATGCTTAAAATAGTCTTCCAAAATGAGGTGCTACTTTAATAGTCCAAATCCAAAGAGAAAATTTACTGGGAGTTCCAACTATATCTTAATGTCCAGGAGTAATAAATAATAACAACCATCTTACCATTTACCAAGATTAACATTATTATTGCTGATATTGGAGAAGGGCAGTTTGCTTAAAGACATCACTATCTTGGCTGATAGCAATAAATACTTCATGCCACATAAGTACAAATGGGTGAAAAAGTTCTTTATATTCACAGCGTTCAAACTTTAAAGACGTCAATATTTCTGGCCAATAGCTACTGCACACTAGCCTTATGCCTATATCTTTTGGAGTACATTACATTCACACTACCTTTCTTAGAGATGTGAAATAAAACATAAGAAAAGCGCTAATGACAATAGATCCTGAGCCTCCGAATTTATGAAACTTGACTAGTGCTATTTCAATACGAACTAAAGCAATCGACCACCATACTTCATTGTTCTCACCAATAATCCCATCACTGTGGACATCCCAGTGAACCTGGGAAATACTCTCACAGAAAAATAGGTGATAGGGGACCAAACAACAAACTATCTATTTGTTTCAAATAAAAATAAAAAAAACCCAACATTTTAAATTCACTTTATTAAAACTCAGTATGATGAAATGTCCTACTTTCTTCATTGTCTGATACAGTTCATTCCACATATAAGTCTTTATTTTTATTATTCCAAATGCTGCTTCAATTGTTATAAAAGTGTTATAAAAGTATGAATATTTCCCCCAAGTAATAGAGTTTTAAGTCAATATATTATGAAAATTAACCTGTTTCTTTTACCCTCACTTTACTCCTACAGTCCAAATGTGTATAGTATTTGTTTGATTTGGCGTTATTTTTAAAATGTTGTTTGTTTTATTTCAAAAGACAGAAAGTATCCCTTGTACATGAGACATATATGTTTCACTGTTATGACTAAATGACTGACAAGAAGCAAGTTAAGTGAGGAAGGAATTATTCATTCATAGATTGAATTATATGACCACATATCATCAGGACTGTTTCAAGGCTATGTTAGAATAAACAGAAGCTGCCTGTATATATTTTTGCCAACAAGGAAATGCAAGAAACTTGAGTGCTGGTACTAAGTCAGCTTATATTTTGGACTCCAAAACTCGACCACATGGGATAATGCTGTTCATATTCAATTACATATTTGGATGTGCTCTCATATATATACCTAAAGGTGTCTAATTTAACCTCTCCTAATGAAGTTGATAATTGAAATTAACAATCAGAATGCATATATATATAAAGAGCTCATCTATTAGTTTATTATAATGTAGAACATAGAAGGAAATTAAAAAGGCAACATCTTTAGAAATTTAAACCAAATATCTCAATAAAAGACTTGTTATATATGTAGTATTACCTCTTAATGTCATTAATTATGTTTTCAGAACTAATTTGTAACCATGTACCCAATACTTTGGGTTTTTAATAAAAAAACACATTCTAGAGTAAACATACTCTATTGTTGTGCCCAGAATAACTGATTCTCTTCTGTTCTCCATATAACAATATAAATAGAATCAAATGAAATATTTACCAAAGTGATAAAAGATTACACAAAGATAAACCTTCCTTTTCCAAAATAGGAATGAAAACAATACCATTTCAAGTCTTAATTGTCTTGCAGCAAGGAAATCTGCTTGGACCCTGCCTTCACTTTCTGAAACTAGATGATATTAATGTGTTATATTTTAAAGGAAGAATTCAACAAGACACATTTTACTGTAAGTCAGAAGCAATTAGTTATAACAAAATGAGATATAGGTGGATTATATTACTAAATATATCTCTTCGCAGTGGAACACAAATATAGGGATTGTGGGGGAACGACTAAAAATAAAATTAAAATAATTAAGACATTTTACATACTTTTTGCTAACTCTTCATGAGTTAAATTGTGACAGTACCATTATGTGACATTCCGTCCAATATTTCTTTTGCAGAATGAGTCATTACTGATCTCCTTCATGAATATAACATGAGATGAATCTTGGTCTATGACAAATATGCTTTAAAGTATAAAATAAAATATATTAAAATGTAAATAGAAAACTTTAAACTCTATTTTTAAGCAAATTGTTACTGGATTAGATAGTGGAGCAGGACTGAAAGTTTTAACATGATATATTTGTTAAAGGAAATAATTATTTTATTTGGTCTTGTGGAATATAAATAGTAAACAATATATCTATATTTATCTCTCTCTCTCTCTCTCTCTCTATATATATATATATGTATATATCAGCATTTCAAGTGTCAAGTGGATATAAACTTGATAATCTGAATAATCAAGCCATTTTATGATAAAAATATGAATTTTGGAAAATGTATCTATGCTTTCATATTTAAAGGAAAAATATCTTTAAAGATTTTAGAAATAAAAATATTATCTTTCAAAGTGATGTATGTAAAATTAAACGTTTTTAAAGATGATACAATCCACTTTCTAAAATTTAAGAGTTTTTTTCTATATGAGACAAAAATACAGATATAATGTTATCCAAATTTTACAGCTCCCTATTTCCACTTTGTTCCTTTTTATACTTTAGCACACAAAAAGGAGTCTACCGTATCTGTGGATAAAATCACCTACATTGTTTTCTGATGAACAATAAGGAAAAGCAAATCCTGGAACCTGTGAAAAGAAAATGAAAGTTTGTTTAAAACAAATCTTGGGTTTTATTTTTTTCCCCAGATGTCAGACCCATGATAAAACTAGAGGGTTGGAATCTTCTGCTTGAATGAAACAGTTGGCTGTGGAAAGATCCAAAGAGGCACTTTCTTAACCAGCAAAGTTTTGAATTATTTATAAGGGAAAGGTTTTTTTTGTTTGTTTATTTTTTTTAAGAAACAAATAAGCTACTAAGCTGCTTAAGTGAATTAAACTGATCAACAAAAATATGAACAGTAAATATGCCAAGTATTTAATATAGTCAATGTACTCAAACATTCAGCACTTGTCAGAGGGTGAAGGAGAGAGACGAACAGAGAATTTGCTTCATGTTATTATTTGAAAAGAAGATGTGTCTGTGTTTTTTTTTGTGTGTGCAGCAGTGTTATTTTTGCTCAGTAGCTTATTATGAATGTGTTTCCAAAATAGTGCCAAGTGAGGTTTCTTATTTGTGAAATAAAGGTTAAACTTTAATTTTAGGTCATTTACATTTTGAATGAAACAATAGCCCAAATTCTTCATATGTATTGGTAAAATGTGCTTGTTTACGATGGTGACATAAAGGTAAAAGTAATGATTCCCAAACAAATTTGCTTTAGAGAAATAATATAATGAATTTCTGATTACTGAGAATTTCACATTATTTTTAAAAACAAATCCTCGACAACACAGAAGAAACTGGGGAAGACCCTTGAGGACATCGGTACAGGGAGAAAGTTTCTGAACAGAACACCAATAGCGTATGCTCTAAGAGCAAGAATTGACAAATGGGACCTCATAAAATTACAAAGTTTCTGTAAAGCAAAGGACACCATCAAGAGGACAAATCGGCAACCAACAAATTGGGAAAAGATCTTCACCAATCCTACATCAGATAGAGGGCTAATATCCAATATATATAAAGAACTCAAGAAGTTAGATTCCAGAAAACCAAACAACCCTATTAAAAAATGGGGTACAGGGTTAAACAAAGAATTCTCACATCTTAAAAAATGTTCAACTTCATTAGTCATTATGGAAATGCAAATCAAAACAACCCTGAGATTTCACCCTACACCAGTCAGAATGGCTAAGATTAAAAATTCAGGAGACAGCAGGTGTTGGAGAGGGTGTGGAGAAAGAGGAACACTCCTCCACTGCTGGTGGGGTCGCAAATTGGTACAACCACTCTGGAAATCAGTCTGGCAGTTCCTCTGAAAACTGGGCACCTTACTTCCAGAAGATCCTGCTATACCACTCCTGGGCATATACCCAGAGGATTCCCCACCATGTAATAAGGATACATGCTCTACTATGTTCATAGCAGCCCTATTTATAATTGCCAGATGCTGGAAAGAACCCAGGTATCCCTCAACAGAAGAGTGGATGCAAAAAATGTGGTATATCTACACAATGGAGTACTATTCAGCTATTAGAAACAATGAATTCATGAAATTCTTAGGCAAATGGATGGAGCTGGAGAACATCATACTAAGTGAGGTAACCCAGACTCAAAAGGTGAATCATGGTATGCACTCACTAATAAGTGGTTATTAATCTAGAAAACTGGAATACCCAAAACATAATCCACACATCAAATGAGGTACAAGAAGAAAGGAGGAGTGGCCCCTTGTTCTGGAAAGACTCAGTGAAGCAGTATTCGGCAAAACCAGAATGGGGAAGTGGGAAGGGGTGGGTGGGAGGACAGGGGGAGAGAAGGGGGCTTACAGGACTTTCGGGGAGTGGGGGTCTAGAAAAGGGGAAATCATTTGAAATGTAAATAAAAAATATATTGAATAAAAAAAAAAGAATTAAAAAAAATCCTTGTCTTTTTTTAAGAAATACTAATGCAGCTTATTCTGAACTTCAATTTTGTCCTTTTGTCCTTAACTACTTTCTTGGCATCAGAAATCATCCATCTGAAAAAAAAATATTTACATTGATTCTGACTTTGATACCTAGTGTTTGATTCCTGTTACTGCATGTTCAGCTGTGTCAGACCTGTAGTGGTGGTTAGTCCCTTTCCCAGTTCCCTCCTCCCACTAAGTACCATAAGTCCTCTTTATTAAAGACAAAAAAAATTGGCCAACTCCATTGGACATCATCTTTGAAACCACTGAGGTGAGGAAACATGACATGTGGTATATAGGCATGTATTCTGAGCTCTTAGAAAACTGAACAAGGCTTCTGGGCATTCTACACTGACACCTCTACCATGTAGCTTACTCAGAAACTTGAATGTTTATTCAGAAGAGATAACCATGTTGAATAAGCCAGGTGCAAACTATCTGAAACATGCCCAATGAAAAGAAAAATTGTTTGTAGTATTGATGCCACTGAGACACTACTCTAGACTGGTTTCTTCTTGCTATACACTGGGGTGGGAAACAAGCCTTTTGGGTTTTATTTGGTGCAAATCATTTCTCAAAGGAACTCTGAAAAAGTACCATACAAGTCCGTTACATTTTCTCTTGACATTTAAAATGAGGTAGGTATCTATGTCCTCAAGGCTCTTTCCCAGTTTCTTTTCTATGAGCTTTGGTGTGTCTGGTTTAATGTGGAGGTCCTTGATCCACTCAGAGTTGAGCTTAGTACAAGGAGGTAAGAATGGATCAATTCACATTCTTGTGCATGCTGACCTCCTATTGAACCAGCACCATTTGTTGAAAAGGGTATCTTTTTTTCATTGGATGTTTTCAGCCCCTTTGTCGAGGATCAAGTGACCATAGGTGTGTGGGTTCATTTCTGGATCTTCAATCCTGTTCCATTGATCTGCCTGCCTGTCACTGTACCAATAACATGCAATTTTTAACACTATTGCTCTGTTGTACTGCTTGAGGTCTAGGATACTAATTCCCCAAGAAGTTCTTTTACTGTTGAGAATAGCTATCCTGGGGTTTTTTGTTATTCCAGATGAATTTGAGAATTGCTCTTTCTACCTCTATGAAAAACTGACTTGGGTTTTTGATGGGGATTGCATTGAATCTGTAGATTGCTTTTGGCAAGATGGCCATTTTTAACTATATTAATCCTGCCAATCCATGATCATAGAAGATTTTTCCATTTTTTGAGGTCTTCTTCAATTTCCTTCTTCAGTGACCTGAAGTTCTTGTCGTATAGATCTTTCACTTGTTTGATTAGAGTCACACCAAGATATTTTATATTGTTTGTGGCTATTGTGAAGGGTGTTGTTTCCCTAATTTCTTTCTCAGCCTGCTTATCCTTGTGTATAGGAAGGTTACTAATTTGCTTGAGTTGATTTTATAACCTTCCACTTTGCTGAAGTTTTTTTTTTTTTTTTTTTATCAGCTGTAGTAGTTCTCTGGTGGAGTTTTTTGAGTCACTTAAGTATACTATCATATCATCTGCAAATAGTGATAGTTTGACTTCTTCCTTTCCAATTTGTATCCCTTTGATCTCCTTATGTTGTCTAATTGCTCTAGCTAGTACCTCACAGGGGGAAAGTTCCTGAACAGAATACCAATAGCTTTTGCTCTAAGATCAAGAATTGACAAGTGGAATCTCATAAAATTACAAAGTATCTGTTAGCAAAGGACACCATCAAAAGGACAAATTGGCAACCAACAAATTGGGAAAAGATCTTCACCAGCTCTACATCTGACAGAGAGCTAATATCCAATATATACAAAGAACTCAAGAAGTTAGACACTAGGAAACCAAATAACCCTATTAAAAATGGGGTACATAGCTAGACAAAGAATTTTCACCTGAAGAACTTCTGGATTGCTGAGAAGCACCTTAAGAAATATTCAACATCATTAGTCATTAGGGAAATGCAAATCAAAACAACCCTGAGATTTCATCACACACCAGTCAGAATGGCTAAGGTCAAAAATTCAGGAGACAGCAAGTGTTGGTGAAGATGTGGAGAAAGAGGAACACTCCTCCACTGCTGGTAGGATTGCAAGCTGGTACAACCACTCTGGAAATCAGTCTGGTGTTTCCTCAGAAAACTGGGCATGACACTTCCAGAGGACCCTGTTTTACCACTCCTGGGCATGTACTCAGAGGATTCTCCAGCATGTAATAAGGATACATCCTCCACTACATTCATAGCAAACCTATTTATAATAGCTAGAAGCTGGAAAGAACCCAGATGCCCCTCAACAGAGGAATGGATACAAAAAAGTACTATTCAACCATTAAAAACAATGATTTCATGAAATTCTTAGACAAATGGATGGAGCTGGAGAACATCATATTAAGTGAGGTAACCCAGTCTCAAAAGAACACTCATGGTATGCACTCACTGATAAGTGGATATTAGCCTATCCTAGAAACTTGGAATACCCAAGACACAATCCACATATCAAATGATGTCCAAGAAGAATGGAGGAGAGGTCCCTGGTTCTGGAAAGGCTCAGTGCAGCAGTGTATGGGAATACCAGAACAGGGAAGTGCCAAGGGGTGGATTAGGGAACAGGGGGAGGGAACAAGGCTTATGGAACTTGCGGGGTAGGAGGATCAAGGAAAGGGGAAATCATTTGAAATATAAATAATATATCGAATAAAAAAAAAGAAATGATGTATCTACAGAATGTTATTTAAACCATACATCCATTCTATAGTTTATATGATCATGGATGTCATTGTACATATACCATCTGATTTCTAATGTTATAAGTTAATTTATATATTTTAGGTACCTATGGTGAAGTTACTGGTATACAAGCTATACTGCTCCTGGGTATACATGTAAAAGATGCACCATCATACCACAGGCCACTTGCTCAACTATGTTCATAGCAGTTGTATTCATAATAGTCATAAACTGGAAACAAACCAGATGTCCCTTTAATGGAAGAATGGATACAGAAAATGTGATGCCTTTACATAATTGAATACTACTCAGATAATAAAAAAAGGACATCATGGATTTTTCAGACAGTAGATGGAACTAAAAAATATCATCTTGAGTGAGGTAATCCAGACCCAAAAGTAGATAAATGGTATATACTCAACTATAAGAGGACATTAGGCATAAAATACAGAATAACTGTGATATACTCGAGGTGTGGGTCCTGTGCCCATGTGGGGTAGTCAGCAGCCACCATCTTTGCTCCTGGTGGGATAGGACAAGTGTCCCCAGGTACCAAGATATCCTGAGTCTATGATCTCTGGGGATCCAGACCACCGAGCTGCAGGCTGCCACCTGCATCCAGGACCTGGGCTGGCTGTTCATTTGTGTGCCAGCCAGTCGTGGGTCCTGTGGCCTGCAGGGTGTCTGCGGGATCCCCGCCACCATCTTCACTCCCTGACAGAGCAGACAGGCAGCACCAGGTTCGGTTCACAGAGACAACCCAAGTAAAAATTGCTTCGGGCAGGACACACCAGTGCTCCAATAGCAACTAAGACAAGGGCAGCACATCAGCAATCTGTGTCAGGGTCATCCAGTCATCCAGTGGTACAGAAATAGCCTTACAGGCTCACAGAAGGTTCAAGCACCAGCCAGTGACAACAGGACCAACTAACGCCAGAGATAACAAGATGGCAAAAGGCAAATGTAGGAAATTTACCAACAGAAATCAAAACAATATGGTAGCATCTGAACCCAATTCTCCAACAACAGCAAGTCCGGGATACCCCAACACACCAGAAAATCAAGATTTGTATTTAAAATCACTGATCATGATGCTGTTAGAGGAACACAAGAAGGACATAAATAAATCTCTTAAAAGAAATTAAGGAGAAAATGGATCAAATGTTAGAAGCCCTGACAAGGGAAACACAAAAATAATTTAAAGAAATTCAAGAGAATGTAAGTCAAATGATAGAAGCCAATAAGGAGGAAATGCAAAAATCACTTAAAGAAATGCAGGAGAACTTGGGTCAACATGCAGAAGTCATGAAAGAGGAAACACAAAAATCTCTTAAAGAATTAGAGGAAAACACAAAGAAAGCAAGTGAAGGAACTGAGCAAAACCATTCAGGATCTAAAAACAGAAGTAGAAACAACTAAGAAATCACAAAGGGAGACAACTTTGGAGGTAAAAAACCTTGGGAAGAGATCAGGGGCCACAGATGCAAATATCAACAACAGAATACAAGAGATAGAAAAAAGAATCTCAGTTGCCAAAGATACCACAGAAACCATGGACTCAACAGTCAAAGAAAATGCAAAATGCAAAAAGCTTGTAACCCAAAACATCCAGGAAATCCAGGACACAATGAGAAGGCCAAACCTAAGGACTATAGGCATAGATGAGAGTGAAGATTTATGACTTAAAGGGCAGCAAGTATCTTCAACAAAATTATGGAAGAAAACTTCCCTAACCTAAAGAGAGAGATGCCCACGAATATACAAGAAGCCTACAGAAGTCCAAACAGACTGGACCAGAACAGAAATACCTCCCATCACATAATAATCAAAACGCCAAATGAACTAAATAAAGAAAGAATATTAAAGGCAGTAAGAGAAAAGGGGCAAGTAACATATAAAGGAAGACCAATCAGAATTATACCAGATTTCTCATCAGAGACAATGAAAGCTAGAAGATCCTGGGTGGAGCTCATGCAGACTCTAAGAGAACACAAATGCCAGCCAAAACTGCTCTACCCAGCAAAACTCTCAATCACCATATATGGAGAAACCAAGATATTCCATGACAAAACCAAATTTACACAATATCTTTCCACAAACCCAGCCCTACCAAGGATAATAGGGGAAAAACAACAATACAAGGAGGAAAACTACACCCTGGAAAAAGCAAGATAATAATCTTCTTTCATCAAACACAAAAGAAGACAACCAATCAAATATAAAATATAACATCAAAAATTACAGGAAGTAATAATCACTATTTCTTAATATCTCTTAACATCAATGGACCCAGTTTCCCAATAAAAAGACATAGACTAACAGACTGGATACATAAAGAGGGCCCTACATTTTGCTGCATACAGGAAGCACACCTCAGTGTCAAAGACAAACACTTCCTTAGAGTAAAATGCTGGAAGACAATTTTACAAGCAAACGATCTCAGGAAACAAGCTGGAGTAGCCACTCTAATATCAGATAAAATTGACTTTCAACCTAATGTCATCAAAAGAGACATGTAACAACACTTCTTGCTGGTCAAAGCAAAAATCCACCAAGAAAAGCTCTCAATCCTGAACATCTATGCTCCAAATGCAGGGGCCCCTAATTTGTAAAAGAAACTATGAATTGTGGGTGACTTCAACACTTCACTCTCCTCAATGGACTGATCAGGAAAACAGAAACAAAACGGGGACACAGTGAAACTAATTGAAGCTTTGGACCAATTGGATTATATGTATATATATATATATATATATATATATATATATATATATATATATATAACAGTTCATCCTAAAGCAAAAGAATATACCTTTTTCTCTGCACCTCATGGTACCTTCTCCAAAATCAATCATATAATTTGTCACAAGACAGACCTCAACAAATATAAGAAGATTGAGCTAATCCCATGCCTCCCATCAGATAACTATGGAGTAATAGTGGTCTTCAATAGCAACAAAAACAACAGAAAGCCCACATACACATGGAAACTGAACAATACTCTACTCGATGATTGAGTCAAGGAGAAATAAAGAAAGAATTCAAAGACTTTTTAGAATTTAATGAAAATGAAGGCACAACATACCCAAATCTATGGAACACAATGAAAGCAGTGCTAAGAGGAAAACTCATTGCCCTGAGTGCCTCCAAAAAAAAAAAGAAAATGGAGAGAGCATACACTAGCAGCTTAAGGACACACCTGAAAGCCATGGAACAAAAAGAAGCTAATTCACACAGGAGGAGTAGAAGACAGGAAATCATCACACTCAGGGCTGAAATCAATCAAGTAGAAACAAAGAGAACCATAAAAATAATCAACAAAACCAGGAGCTGGTTCTTTAAGAAAATCAACAAGATAGATAAACCCTTAGCCATATTAACCAAAGGGCATAGAGACAGTATCCAAATTAACAAAATTAGAAATGAAAGGGGGGATATAACAACAGAAACTGAGGAAATTCAAAAAATCATCAGATCCTACTACAAAAGCCTGTACTCAACACAACTGGAGAATCTGGAGAAAATGGCCAATTTCCTAGACAGATATCAAATACCAAAATTAAATCAGGGTCAATTAGATCATCTAAACAGTCCCATAACCCCTAAAGAAATAAAAGTGGTCATAGAAAGTCTCCCTATCAAAATAAGCATGGGACCAAGATGGTTTTAATGCAGAATTCTATCAGACATTCAAAGAAGACCTAACACCAATACTCTTCAAGCTATTCCACAAAATAGAAAGAGAAGGAATTCTACCCAACTCTTTCTAAGAATACACAATTAGGCTGATCCCAACACCACACAAAGTTCCAACAATGAAAGAGAACTTCAGGACAATTTCTCTTATGAATATCGATGCAAAAAATACTTAATAAAATACTTGCCAAATGAATCCAAGAACATATCAAAACGATCAGCCACCATGATCAAGTAGGTTTCATCCCAGGGATGCAGGGATGGGTCAGTATAAGGAAATCCATCAATGCAATCCACTACATAAATGATCTCAATGAAAAAAGCCACATGATCATTTCATTAGATGCTGAAAAAGCATTTGACAAAATTCAGAATCCTTTCATGCTAAAAGTCTTGGAAAGGACAGGAATTCATGGCCCATATCTAAACATCGTTAAAGCAATATACAGCAAACCGGTAGCCAACATCAAACTAAACAGAGAGTAACTTGATGCAATCCCACTAAAATCAAGGACTAGACAAGATCTCTCTCCATATCTTTTCAATATAGTATTTGAAGTCCTAGCTAGAGCAATTAGACAACATAAGGAGGTCAAAGGGATACAAATTGGAAACGGAAAAAGTCAAATTATAACTATTTGCAGATGTTATGATAGTATACTTAAGTGACCCAAAAGATTCCACCGGAGAATTCCTCCAGCTGATAAACAACTTCAGCAAAGTGGCTTGTAATAAAATCAACTCAAGCAAATCAGTTGCCTTCCTATACTCAATGGATAAGCAGGCTGAGAAAGAAGTTAGGGAAATGACACCCTTGACAATAGCCACAAATAATATAAAGTATCTTGGTGTGACTGTAACCAAACAAATAAAATATCCTTATGACAAGAACTTCAGGTCTATGAAGAAGGAAGTCAAAGAAGACCTCAGAAAATGGAAAAAACTTACATGCTCGTGGATTGGCAGGATTAAATATAGTTAAAATGACCATCTTGCCAAAAGCAATCTACAGATTCAATGCAATCCCCATCAAAATCCCAACTCAGTTCTTTATAGAGGTAGAAAGAGCAAGTCTCAAATTCATCTGGAATAACAAAAAAGAAAAAAAAAGAAAAAAAAAAAAGAAAGAAAACCAGGATAGCTAAAACTATTCTCAACAATAAAAGAACTTCTGGAGTAATCAGTTTCCCAGACCTCAAGCAATACTACAGAGCAATAGTGTTTAAAAACTGCATGGTATTGGTACAGTGACAGGCAAGTGAACCAATGTAGTAGGATTGAAGATCCAGAAATGAACCCACACACCAATAGTCACTTGATCTTCAACAAAAGAGTGGAAAACATCCAGTGGAAAAAAGATAGCCTTTTCAACAAATGGTGCTCGTTCAATTGGAGGTCAGCATGCAGAAGAATGTGAATTGATCCATTCTTATCTCCATGTACTAAACTTCACTCCAAGTGGATCACGGACCTCCATGTAAAACCAGACACACTGAAACTAATAGAAAAGAAACTGGGGAAGACCCTTGAGGATATGGGCACAGGGGAAAAGTTCCTGAACAGAACACCAATAGCTTATGCTCTAAGATCAAGAACTGACAAATGGGACCTCATAAAACTACAAAGTTTCTGTAAGGCAAAGGACACCATCAAAAGGGCAAATCAGCAACCAACATACTGGGAAAGGATATTCACCAACCCTACATCTGATAGAGGGCTAATATCCAATATATATAAAGAACTCAAGAAGTTAGACTCCAGAGAACCAAATAACCCTATTAAAAATGGGCTACAGAGCTAAACAAAGAATTTTCTGAAAATCTGAAGAATTTCGTATGTCCGAAAAGCACCTTAAGAAATGTTCAACATCATTAGTCATTAGGGAAATGAAAATCAAAACAACCCTGAGATTTCACCTCACACCAGTCAAAATGGCTAAGGTTAAAAACTCAGGAGACAGCAGGTGTTTGCGAGGATGTGAAAAAAGAGGAACACTCCTCCACTGCTGGTGGGATTTTAAGATGGTACAGCTACTCTGGAAATCAGTCTGGTGGTTCCTCAGAAAACTGGGCATGTCACTTCCAGAGGACCCAGCTATACCATTCCTGGGTCCAAACCATACCCAAAAGTTTCTCCAATGTATAACAAGGACACATGCTCCACTGTGTTCATAGCAGCCTTATTTACAATAGCCAGAAGCTGAAAAGAACCCAGATGTCCCTCAGTGGAGGAATGGATACAGAAAAATGTGGTATATTTACACAATGGAATACTTCTCAGCAATTAAAAACAATGAATTTATGAAATTTTTAGGCAAATGTTTGGAACTGGAAAATTTCATCCTAAGTGAGATAACCCTATCACAAAAGAATACAATGGAATGCAATCACTGATAGGTGGGTATTAGTTAGCCCAGAAGCTCTGAATGCTCAAGACACAATTAGCATATCAAATGACTCCCATGAAGAAGGAAGGAGAGGGCCCTGATCCTGTACAGGCTTAATCTAGCATTGTAGGGGAGTACCAGGACATAGAAAGGGGAGGGGAGTGATTGGAGAATGGGAGGAGAAAAGAGGGTTTATGGGTCATATGAGGAGGGGGAGAACCAGGAAAGGGGAAAGCATTTGGAATGTAAACAAAGAATATAGAAAAATAAAATAAAATAAAATAAAATAAAATAAAATAAAATAAAATAAAATAAAATAAAATAAAATAAAAAACTGTGATATGTTCCACGGGTCCTAAAAAGATAAACAAGGTGGAAGGTACAAGTGAGGAGGATGTTTGAATCTCACTTAGAAGAGAGAACAAAACAATCATAAGATGCAGACGAGGTAGGGACCAGGGTGAGAGAGGGGATTGTGAGATGTTAAAGAACAGGTAGGGGCAGAGACAGAAGAGAGGGCCAGAGGGCCAGAAGAATGTATGGAAATCTCTAGCTGCTGGAGGTAGGGATGGGGCATCTCTAGGATGTGCCAGTGACTGGATGTGGGAGGAGAGGATCCCAGGAGTCTATGTGGGTGACTTCATCATCCCACAAGACCCTTGCTCAACTATGTACATAGCAGTTGTATTCATAATAGTCAGAAACTGGAAACAACCCAGATGTCCCTTTAATGGACAGTTGTAGTAAAGAACCTGAAGAGGCTGCCTCCTATAACCATGAAGGACATTCATTGGACAGATAAGGTTAGCAACCCACCGACAAAACGTTTGACTGAAAATTTCTCCTGTATTTAAGAAATATAGGGACAATGATGAGGCAGAGACTGAGGGAATGGCCAACCAATAACTGGCACAACTTGAGACCCATCCCATGGGCAGGCATAACTGTCCTCTGAGAGGCTCCACCCAGCAGCTGATTGAAACAGATGCAGAGACCCACAGCCAAACGCTGGGGGAAGGATTGAGGGCCTTGGAGGGGATAGAAACTCTACAGCAAGACCAACAGTCAATTAACCTGGCCCCTTGAGAGCTCTCAGAGACTGAGCCACCAACCAAAGAATATATATGGACTGGACCTAGGCCCCCAGCACTTAATGTAATGTAGCAGATGTGCAGCTTGGTCTTCATGTAGATTTCCCCAACAACTCGAGTAGATGCTGTCCCTAAAGCTGTTGCCTTGTCTGACCTCAGAGGGAGAGGATGTACCTAGTCCTGCAGAGACTTGATGTGCCAGGGTGGGAGGACACCTTGGGAAAAGGCATTCACCTTTTGAGAGAAGGTTAGGGGATAAGGAGGGCTGTGTTGGGGAGAGACTGGGAGAGGGGCATCAATTGGGATGTAAAATAAATAAATAAATAAATAAATAAATAAATAAATAAATAAATAAATGAAAAATAAGTTCCTTATCTATTCATCAGTTGAAGAACATTTAGGTTGCTTCCATTTCCTAGCTATTGTGAATAGAGCAGCATCAATCTTTGTTGTTCTGTCTGGGGTAAGGTGAAATCTTGTTTTGGTTTGCATTTCCCTAATTATTAGGGATGAGTAACATTTTCTAACGTATTTCTTACCCATATTTTTCTTCTTTTGATAACTCTGGTCAGGTCCCGGAACCATTTTTTTTTTTTAATGATTCACTATTACATGGTAGAAATAGATATACACATCTGATTTGAAATACACGGGGGATGAAGAGATGGCTCAGATGGTAAGACTGCCTTTCAGAAGGTCCTGAGTATCTTAAAAATGAAATGCTTATATATAAATATTCAACTGTTCAGAAACTATTTATTAAATCGTATTAAACATTATAAGAATATCTTTCAACTCACATATTTCACATATTGAACACGAAATTATTCCATAGCTACATTTTGCAGACACAAAGCATAGAAACATACATAAGAAATATTTAAAATAATAAATAACATTTAATGAAGATAATATTTTATTTTAATTTCTGACTGGATTTTGATTACTATTTTGAGATCTCATAAAACACTATAAATTTTTCAGTATCTTAACGAATACCCTATTTTAATTATGCTATGATAGAAACATTCTGCTCCAAAACTCTCATTTTATTTTATTGGTTAAATAATGTTGAATAATACCTACTGTAAACCAGGATAATTTTAAGTGTTTAAAAAGCCACGTAATTTATTCAAGATTTGGTTCATACATTTTTTGAGATGGAACTCGTTAATAAATGAGTTAAAATTTTAAATAGGTAAGAGGTTTATGAATATTTAAATATCTTAACTGAAGCAAAATTTATAATCTAAGTTATGCTGGAAGCATACTTACATCATCTTAATCCAATTTTTTGAATAAACTTTTAAAAACATTAATATAATTGTCCATTTTTTAAAAGTTAGATTTTGCTATATTAAGCTTTGCTTTTATAACTGTTGTGACACTTCTTCACATCATTTACATTAGGGATATTAAATATCTTAAATTAGTGATATGCAATGAAATGAAAGGTATTCAAATTCTGACTTACATACTATTTTCTAGCTTATAAATTGCCTGCTAAGAATTAGCTGTGAAGCTTTATAAAACCTCTGCCAACATCAAAACAACCAAGTTCCACGGGGAAAATCCAACATAGTGAACTAATGAGAACTTCAAACCAGTGGCATATTATATTATAGAATGAAGAAATGAAATTTAAATATTTAACTTTGGATATAATCTTGACCATTGTTAGTTTGTCAAGAACTTTCTTCTATCTCACGTGGATTCTGTCTCACATAGAGATGTATAGTCAACGATTTAAGTAATATGTTCTAAGTGAGAACTGGGGAGCCAGACAGGTATCTCAGTAGTTAAGAGCACTGGCTGTTCTTTCAGAGGACAAGGGTTAAGTTCCCACTACACACAACAGCTGACAATGCACTACACCTCCATTCTTTGGGGCTCTGGGTCCCTCTACTGGACATATCAGGAACTGCATGAAGGTAGGTATAATCATGAGAATAAAGATACTTATATAAAATAAAGATCCTTATTTTGATTGGATAATTTCTTTATTTACATTTCAAATGTTGTCCCCTTCCCCAGTACACCCTGAACCCCCCTATACCGTTCTCCCTCCCCCTGCTTCTAAGAGAGTGCTTCCTTACCCACCCACTCCCTTATTTTAAAAGACCCAATTATACAGATATTCTGATTTTTTTTATTTTATTTTTTTATTTACATTGCAAATGATTTCCCCTTTTCTGGGTCCCCACTCCCTGCATGTCCCATAGGCCCTCTTCCGACCTCCTATTCTTCCATCCACCCCTTCCACTTCCCTGTTCTGGAATTCCCCTAAACTCTTGCACTGAGTCTTTCCAGAACCAGAGGCCACTCCTCCATTCTTTTTGGACATCATTTAATTTGTGGATTATGTCCTGGGTATTCAAAGTTTCTAGGCTAATATCCACTTATCAGTGAGTGCATACCATGACTGATCTTTTGAGACTGGGTTACCTCACTTAGTATGATGTTCTCCAGGTCCATCCATTTGTGTAAGAATTTCATGAATTAATTGTTTCTAATGGCTGAATAGTACTCCATTGTGTAAATATACCACATTTTTTGTATCTTTTCCTCCGTTGAAGGACACCTAGGTTCTTTCCAGCTTTCTGATTTATTCAGACAAAAATTTTAGCAAAAATAAATTGTTTAAAACTTCAACTTTTTAGCAATTATTTGTTGAAATATAGTATTAGTTATGACCCCCAAAGTCTTTATAAACTTAGTAGTAGAAAGTATAAAGAATAGAGAGATGCACGTTATAAAATAATATCTACTGTACTAGGGGATATGTTTGTGGTATAATAAAAATGTTTCTCGTGAAATTCAGAAGTACCATGGAGTAAAGATGATTCTTTGTGAAGAAAGATGCTTAGGTAAATAACCTCATGTAGCTATTCCTGTAAGTACAAACAAGAGTTATATCAAAGAATGAAGGTGAGTATTGTACACAGGCACCCATATATGTAACCCTGCTTGTGTGGAGCAAAAATTTTTATATGAATGAAAGAAAATATTCAGGAGATGGTGCGCGATCTCTGTGGCTTTAGTTGGCAAACAAATAGGAGTCACTTAAAGCTTTAACACAAGAGCAACACAACTTATTTGGGTTTTGAAAAGATCAATCTGTTGGATTTCTGGTCCCTAGATGCTAATGCTGAATAATCATTCACTTCAACCACTTCAACTAATGCTGAATAACCATTCACTTCAACTACTACACTGTGTGTGTGTGTGTGTGTGTGTTTGTGTGTGTGTGTGTGCACAAATAAAATGATGTTATAATAGAATTAATAGAATATAATATAATTGATTAGGAATTTTAATGCAGAGGCAGCTTTTGTCTGCCAGTCCTCCGCCAGGTATCCTGCCCAGGAAGTTGTGGAAGGAGAGAAGCCCCACAGCCATATTTGCTGTCTGCGGGGACACAAAAGGATCACTAGGTACTGGATCACCCTGAGCTTTAGATTTCTGGTGGTGCAAACCGCCAGGGTTCTGCCTGCACTCAGGAACTGAGCACATAGGCAGTTCATCTGCAAGCCAGTCCATCAAAAGACCTGTGTCCTATGTGAGAATCATCAGAGGGAGTGACTCCCACCACAACTGATTCTCTCCATAATAGAGCAGACAGAGAACACGGGGTTGACCTTGACAACCTAAGTATAACATTGTTTGAGGCAAGACTGAGAAGGGCTCAAAGGCACAAAAGAGGAAGCCAGCATATCAGTAATCTGTGCCAGAGGAAACCCAGTCATCCAGTGTTGCAGAGATAACCTTAAAGATCCACAGTAGGTTGAAGCACCAGCCAGTGACAATAAGACCATCTAACACCTGGGAGAATCAGATGGCTAAAGGCAAACGTAGGAACGTTACTAACAGAAACCAAGGCATTATGGCATCGTCTGAACCCAATTCTCCAACATTAGCAAGTCCTGGACACCCCAACACACCAGAAAAACAAGATTTGGATTTAAAATCACTGGTCGTGATGCTAGTACAGGAACACATGAAGGACATACTTGAAGAAATTCAGGAAAAAATGGATCAAAAGTTAGAAGCCCTTACAAGGGAAACACAAAAATCATTGAAAGAAATTCAGGAGAATACAAAAGCCAATAAGGAGGAAACCCAAAAATCACTTAAAGAAATACAGGAGAACCTTGATCAACAGGCAGAAGTCATGAAAGAGGAAACACAAAAATCGCTTAAAGAATTAGAGGAAAACACAAACAAGCAAATGACAGAACTGAGCAAAAATTTCCAGGATCTAAAAACAGAAGTAGAAACAACTAAGAAAGCACAAAGGGAGACAACTTTGGAGATAGAAAACCTTGGGAAGAAATCAGGGACCATAGACACAAATATCAATAACAGAATACAAGAGATAGAAGAAAGAATCTCAGATGCCGAAGATACCATAGAAACCATAAACTCAACAGTTAAAGAAAATGCAAAATGCAAAAAGCTTGTAACCCAAAATATCCAGGAAATCCAGGAAACAAGGAGAAAGCCAAATCTAAGGATTATAGGTATTGATGAGAGTGAAGATTTACAACTTAAAGGACCAGCAAATATCTTCAACAAAATTATGGAAGAAAACTTCCCTAACCTAAAGAGAGAGATGCCCATGAATATACAAGAAGCCTACAGAACTCCAAACAGACTGGACCAGAACAGAAATACCTCCCGTCACATAATAATCAAAACCCCAAATGTACTAAACAAAGAAAGAATATTTAGGGCAGGAAGAGAAAAAGGGCAAGTAACATATAAAGGAAGGCCTATCAGAATTACACCAGGTTTCTCACCAGACACCATGAAAGCTAGAAGATCCTGGGCGGAGCTCATGCAGACTCTAAGAGAACACAAATGCCAGCCGAGACTACTATCAGTGAAACTCTCAATTACTATAGATGGAGAAACCAAGATATTCCATGACAAAACCAAATTTACACAATATCTTTCTACAAACCCAGCCCTACAAAGGATAATAGGGGGAAAGCACCATTACAACAAGGGAAACTATACCCTGGAAAGAGCAGGATATTAAGCTTCTTTCATCAAACGCAAAGAGGATAACCACACATGTATAAAATTAAAATCAAAAATGTTAGGAAGCAATAACCACTACTCCTTGATATTTCTTAACATCAATGGACTCAATTCCCCAATAAAAAGACATAGACTAACAGACTGGTTACATACACAGGGCCCTACATTTTGCTGCATACAGGAAACACACCTCAATGTCAAAGACAAAAACTATCTTAGAGTAAAAGGCTGGAAGACAATTCTACAAGCAAATGGTCCCAGGAAACAAGCCGGAGTTGCCATTCTAATTTCAGATAAAATTGACTTTCAACCTAATGTCATCAAAAGAGACATGGAAGGTCACTACTTGCTGGTCAAAGGAAAAATCCAACAAGACGAACTCTCAATCCTGAACATCTATGCCCCAAATACAAGGGTGCCCTCATTCATAAAAGAAACTTTACTAAAGCTCAAAGTACACATTGCACCTAACACAATAATTGTGGGTGACTTCAACACTCCACTTTCACCAATGGACCGATCAGGAAAACAGAAACTAAACAGGGAGACAATGAAACTAATTGAAGCTTTGAAACAATTGGAGTTAACAGATATAGAACTTTTTATCCCAAAGCAAAAGAATATACCTTTTTCTCAGCACCTCATGGTACCTTCCCCAACATAGATCATATAGTTGGTCACAAGACAGACGTCAACAAATATAAGAAGACTGAGATAATCCCATGCCTCCTATCAGATCACTATGGAGTAAAAGTGGTCTTTAGTAACAGTAAAAACAACAGAAAGCCCACATACACATGGAAACTGAACAATCCTCTACTCAATGATACATTGGTCAAGGAAGAAATAAAGAAAGAAATCAAAGATTTCTTAGAATTTAATGAAAATGAAGGCACAACATACACAAATCTATGGGACACAATGAAAGCAGTGCTAAGAGGAAAACTCATAGCTTTGAGTGCCTCCAAAAAGAAATTCGAGAGAGCTTACACTAGAAGATTAATGGAACAACTTTAAACCCTGGAACAAGAAGAAGCTAATTCACCCAGGAGGAGGAGAAGACAAGAAATCATAAAACTCAGGTCTGAAATCAATCAAGTAGAACCCAAGAGAACCATACAAAGAATCACCAAGACCAAAAGCTGGTTCTTTGAAAAAATCAACAAGATAGATAAACCCTTAGCCAGACTAACCAAAGGGCACAGAGAAAGTATCCAAATTAACAAAATTAGAAATGAAAATGGAGATATTACAATAGAAACCGAGGAAATTCAAAAAATCATCAGATCCTACTACAAAAACCTATACTCAACACAACTGGAGAATCTGGAGGAAATGGACATTTTCTTAGACAGATACCAATTACGAAAATTAAACCAGAATCAAATAGACCATCTAAACAGACCTATAACCCCTAAAGAAATAGAAGGGGTCATAGATAGGCTTCCGATCAAAAAAAGCACAGGACCAGATGGTTTCAGTGCAGAATTCTATCAGACCTTCAAAGAAGACTTAACACCAATACTCTTCAAACTTTTCCACCAAATAGAAACAGAAGGAACACTACCCAACACCTTCGAAGCCACTATTACGCTGATACCAAAACCACACAAAGATCCAACTAAGAAAGAGAATTTCAGGCCAATTTCCCTTATGAATATCGATGCAAAAATACTAAATTAAATTCTTGCCCACCGAATCCAAGAACACATCAAAACGATCATCCACCATGATCAGGTAGGTTTCATCTCAGGGATGCAGGGATGGTTCAATATAAGGAAATCCATAAATGCTATCCACTACATAAACAAACTCAAAGAAAAAAACCACATGATCATTGCATTAGATGCTGAAAAAGCATTTGACAAAATTCAGCATCCTTTCATGCTAAAAGTCTTGGAAAGGACAGGAATTCAAGGCCCATATCTAAACATTGTAAAAGCAATATACAGCAAACCGGTAGCCAACATCAAACTAAATGGAGAGAAACTTGAAGCAATCCCACTAAAATCAGGGAGTAGACAAGGCTGCCCCCTCTCTCCATATCTTTTCAATATAGTTCTTGAAGTACTAGCTAGAGCAATTAGACAACAGAAGGAAATCAAAGGGATACAAATTGGAAAGGAAGACGTCAAACTATCACTATTTGCAGATGATATGATCGTATACTTAAGTGACCCTAAAAATTCTACTAGAGAACTCCTACAGCTGATACACAACTTCAGCAAAGTGGCTGGCTACAAAATCAATGCAAGCAAATCAGTAGCCTTTATATATTCAACGGATAAGCAGACTGAGAAAGAAATTAGGGAAATGATCACCTTGACAATAGCTACAAACAGCATAAAGTATCTTGGGGTGACTCTAACCATACATGTGAAAGACCTATATGGCAAGAACTTCAGATCTCTGAAGAAGGAAATCGAAGAAGATCTCAGAAAATGGAAAGAATTGACAAATGGGACCTCATAAAATTACAAAGTTTCTGTAAGGCAAAGGACACTGTTAAAAGGACAAAACGGCAACCATCAAATTGGGAAAAGATATTCACCAACCCCACATCTGATAGAGGGCTAATATCCAATATATACAAAGAACTCAAGAAGTTAGACCCCAGGGAACCAAATAACCCTATTAAAAATGGGGTACAGATCTTAACAAAGAATTTTCACCTGAAGAAATTCGGATGGCCGAGAGACACCTTAAGAAGTGCTCAACATCATTAGTCATTAGGGAAATGCAGATCAAAACAACCCTGAGATTTCACCTTACACCAGTCAGAATGGCTAAGCTCAGGAGACAGCAGGTGTTGGTGAGGATGTGGAGAAAGAGGAACACTCCTCCACTGCTGGTGGGGTTGCAAATTGGTACAACCACTCTGGAAATTAGTCTGGCGGTTCCTCCGAAAACTGGGCACCTCACTTCCAGAAGATCCTGCTATACCACTCCTGGGCATATAAAGATTCCCCCCAGCATGCAATAAAGACACATGCTCCATTATGTTCATAGCAGCCTTATTTATAATAGCCAGAAGCTGGAAAGAACCCAGATGCCCCTCAAAGGAGGAATGGATACAGAAAATGTGGTATATTTACACAATGGAATACTACTCAGCAATTAGAAATAATGAATTTACAAAATTTTTAGGCAAATGGTTTGATCTGGAAAATATCATCCTAAGTGAGGTAACCCAATCACAAAAGAATACACATGGAATGCAATCTCTGATAAGTGGATATTAATTAGCCCAGAAGCCCTGAATACCCAAGGCACAAATTGCATAACAAATGACTCCCATGTAGAAGTATGGAGAGGGTCCTGATCCTGGAAAGTATTGATCTAGCATGGGAAGGGAATATAAGGACAGAGAAAAAGGAGGGAGGTGATTGGAGAAGGGATGGAGAGAAGAAGTTTTATGGGACATATGGGGAGGGGGGATCCGGGAAACGGGAAATCATTTGGAATGTAAACAAAGAATATAGAAAATAAAAATATTTTTTAAAAAAGGAATTTTAATGCAGAGTCACACAGTGGCCCTTACCCAAACCATCATGTGACTGTAAGTCAGAATTTTGATTGGTACTGAATTTGTTTAAAGGTGGAATGGTAACTGGTCTGCTCTGCACATCCTCAACCTCTCTATTCCCTCATCCAGTAAAATCTTATTAATTCCAAAGCCCCACATTGCTTTTGTACAGAAGCTCTGCTCACTCTCATTCTTCTTAATGCTTAACTGTCCACAAATTCTATCAAACTCATTCTTGTGTTTTTAAGAGAAATTAGGTGTATTACGGCAATTACAAAGTCATTTTGCTGTAACACCTCTGATGCCATTTTTATGGAATCAAATGGTCTTGATGCCATTTAGGACCACACTCCTGCAAAACACTCAAAAATATACTTGACATAATCCTAGATCTTTCTTCAATTCCTCCATCCCATGCTAGAACTGAGTTTTTCCAGAACAGTTTCTCATAGGTGATCATGGTAGTCATAACTTAAATTGAAGCTATTTCAAGATTTAAGCAGTTTATTAAATAATTTAAAGAGGAACCATTCCAGAATAGTGTCTCTATAGGATCAATACTCCAAAGAATTGCTCTTTTCGTTGGGCATATTTCAGACAGTTAGCTTGTTCAACCTGGTTGCCTCTTCTGACTGTACATTTAAGGTTCTGAGAAAGCCACAAAAGATGCAATGAAATTGTTATTGTAGAATGCTCAGAGGCCTTCTTCAGTTTTCTAGGAGCACTGAATACATGTTTCTTTTGTCTTTCTTTAACTTGATTTTTCTTTAAAAGTGTGATTCAAAATTTAAGATAATTTATCTCTTCCTCTAGATAACCATGTCACACTGTCTGAAGCAGAACTAGGCAGTTTTCCAATAAACTTGTCTGCTGTTCTGAATTTACATATGGAAGTAGAATTTTAAACAGTGTGGTGAAAATAATGTGTAGGTTATAAGGCTTATACTGTGAGTAAATGTCCTTTACTAAAATTTCTCGTCGTAGGAAGTGGTTGCTCTCAATAGTCTTAATCTTTATTCATGCTCTTGTTATTTCCTACATATCATATGGTAAAAACTTAGCAATATATGATATGGTAAATGAAACCATATATATATATATATATATATATATATATATATATATATATATATATATATATATATATATACACGTGTATATACATATATATACATATATATATACATATATACATATATAGACACACACACACACACACACACACACACACACGCGCACATGCACACACACACACACACACACACACACACACACACATACACAAATGAGAGCACTGGTTACCTGAATTTACCTAGCATTGTTATTACACACGCTTGTTAAAATTCAATTCTTAGAGCCTTACCATCAAAAATCTTTGATTCAGTTTGCATAAGATATAGCTAAATAGTTTGCATTTCTAACAAATTCCTGAGTGATAGGGACAAAAGTAGTCTGAAGAGAGTGAATATTGGCAACTGTTAGGCAAGGGAGTAAAACTAGTTCTCAGTACAAGCAGTTCTTTCCTGTAGTCCATTGAGATTGCTTTGCTTTCCTGGACATATTTGTACACATTTGTGTCTTCAACTTCTGAGCCTCAAATTACTTTGTACTGTTTTTTGTCTACATTTTTGTTGATATGAGAGGTAGGAGGTGCAGTCAGGCTTAGTTTATTGAATCGGAAAGTATATTATAAAATTTTAATTCTTACATTGAAATTACTGCTTTCTCTGCAACAGCAATAATGACATCAGTAATATGTAAAATAAAATCTACAGTAACATATTCTTAGTTTATATCTCAATGAATGAGTTGTTTCAATGAAATGAAATATCCAGTTCATAACATATAAAATTATAAAAATATGTAACAATAATGACATATTTTAAGAGTTTTTTTTAATTTTTAAAAGGGCAGTTTATTGGTGATACTGCATTGATTTACTTCATAATCTTCTATTGCTGAATACTTGAGTAAGAACATTTACCAGAGTGACCTTATGGGTCTAGGACATCTGCATTTTAAATAAACCATAGAGTATTATACTCTCTTTAATATCCATCTGCATTTCTGTGGCAAGTCATTTCCTAAGCTCATTAAATTGACAATTCCAGAAATAAAAAATGTCATATACTTTTAATTGTATGCTTTCCATTTCAGTTTTAGTATCGAGAAGAAATCTTGTTCCATTCTACTCTACTCTTCCAAATATGTGAATCGGATCTCCATCTAGTATGTCCATGTGGTATTCAATGCCTGCTCACTAGGTACTTGATGGACATCTGTTATATTGCTATTCTTTCAATATATTATAGCTATTAGTCTTATTATTAAAGATTTCTTTTATTATTTTAATGTAACTGAAGTATAAGATAATCATTATTGGAGATATTGTAGGAAAATCCTCATACACAAATTTTTTACTGCTAGTGACTTCATGTGTTCCCTGTGAGCCTTGCATTATATCTGTGATACTAAGATCAGAATAGTATATTTCTTATGCATTGGTGGTTATTGCTGCATTAGGACAATATCTTTAAGCTCTTAATTGGCAGAAATTTTACTTAGTTGATGAACATATTGGCTGAGGCTCAAAGTAAAACACTTTTTTTAAAAAAAAAGCATTTAATACTTCTTCCTAAATTCTATACATGTTAAAAGTCAGCGAGGATGTAAACTCATATAATGTGATGATTCCCTTGTATAATTAGGAGGCAATATAGTCAAAATCATTTTACTGAAGAAATAATTAGATAAATTGAGCATATAGAACACAACCCATACATTTATTACAAGTAATTCAGAGTTGCTGTGCCAACACCTTAATTGGAGAGATGATGCAAAAAGAATCATCACATCTTATAAATGTTTGATTCTTTTTAAACCACAAAATGCTGCATGCTTTACTATCTTTTGAAGCATCTGACAAGCTTGTATTCTATTCTGTTCCAATCTATGTTTATTTTTGGTATAAGAACATTTTGAGTGAAGCACTAAAATGGAAATGATATTCCTTTTCATTCTTGAACTGTGAGTGTCTGTGGCTCTCTAATCTTGGTTAGCTTTTACAAAAGCTCACCCTATTCATTAGTGAGAACAAGTCACAAGGCCATTTAAATGTGTACTCTCCCTAGGTAACGTGAGAATAAATATTCCAGAAAAGGGAGTTGTTTATGCTCTGCATGCCATTCCTCTTTCAGAGATGGTTTGTGTGGAACATGTGATTAGCAGTAGGATGAAGAGTAGAAAAGCAAATATATCCAGATGATCAGAAGGTAATCACACTGTTTTTCCCAGAGACATGCTTTTATGGACTGGTAAAATAATAGATTTCATGTGAAGCAAAATGGGGAAAGTGACCACTGAGCTGGACAAGCAGCATATATACAGATTGAATTTTACAGGTGTGCTATTAAATTGAAGTTTCTCAAATGCTAGTTTATGATATGTTCATCTGCTAGATTTGCAAACTTTATGATAATCTACATTCTATTGTGTTTAGGGAGTGTAGTGGCATGTTGCTTTTGGTTTATTTGTGAGTACATATAATACATAACTTATACTATATGTTATTTTTATGTTTATATTTTATTCACTAACTTATACCAATATAATAATTCCATAGTAAGCTTGTTCCAAAAAATAGTCACTAATGTAAATTATACTGTTTCTACTGCCATTTGTACATGAATTATGAAATATTACACAGGGAGGGCTTCCCTACTGAAAACTTAAAAAGGGAAGAGACTGTGAAGTGAAAATAGAAATGTACATCTGCTAATTAAATGCAATACATATATAGTGATATATTAGGGAGGGCAGGAAGTACTATGGTTCATGTGGATAATGGAGGAGGGCTGAGTTATATATAGTCACAGAGCTTGGGTAAGTACTGTGACAACAGGTGGATTAATGTACAAGAAAGAAGGAACAATACCAAGCATGACCTGGAAAAAAGAAATACCATGAAAAAGTTCATTATTAGAAATATAGCTGTGACAGTGTATGTGTCTTTAGTCCCTTGTCTGCATGGACATTTTGGTGGAAATATTA
Source organism: Apodemus sylvaticus (assembly GCF_947179515.1). Classification (NCBI taxonomy): domain Eukaryota; kingdom Metazoa; phylum Chordata; class Mammalia; order Rodentia; family Muridae; genus Apodemus; species Apodemus sylvaticus. The sequence continues at coordinate 52,491,118 of NC_067495.1, read as the reverse complement.
ATTTAATGATGTGTATTTAACTTTAGAAAAATATAAATATTGTAAAATTTGTAGGTTCAATTGGCAACACTTTAATACTAAAAATATGAAACACGTTAAAATGGTAGGAAATTTTATTTTATTTGTGACTATTTTAGTAAATGTGATACTGTGTTAAGGTGGGAAAAAGACTGGCCTAACATAGGGCAAACAGAAATGTATAGCTTTAAAAGGGGGTGGGGATGGGGACCTGGTGGACAAAGTATTCTTGAGTATTCAAGGCTAAGAGAATTCTAATACTAGTGACAGGACAACACATTCATGTTACAAAAAGACTAGATGATGAAATGCAAAAATGAAGAGCAGCAGGGCACAGTTAAAAAGAGGGATCAGAGCAGTCTGTATAAAGGTTGATACAGGGGGAAAAAATCTATCATTGTGCTAAGCTTTTTCACTAATTCTTGAGTTAGCCCTGATAAATTTGATATGTTGTACTATTCTTCTAATTTAAAACATTTTTTAGACACAAATCAAATAAAAGAGCTCATATCACTCCCTGTAACAAACTTTTATTGCTATAAATCTACTGAGATTTTACTTCCTTTTTGACACTGTTATAGAAGAAACGAGATGATGAATCATGAAAATGATGCTATTTTCCTGCTTTCTGAAGGAACTGCTAAATAAAGGCAGGGTGAAAGCAACCTTTTTCCAGCTGTCTCATTGCCTTTTTAAGGCTGCATTTTAAGTTTCTACAAAACAAATTGAAGAAGACCATGGAATTCTAAACCACTTGGACTCCTATGAGCTAAGTGTGAGACTTTCATCAGATTCAAAAGACTTGGAGCCTGGAGGTATGGAAGGTTATAGAGGGACTCAGCAGGAATTATTGGAAGAAATTAGGACCATAATTACCCAGAATGAAGCCTACAGCTGTGACCAAGGAAATTTGTTTTATCATGAATATTTCAGACTCAATCATGCTTTCTAAGGTCACATAAACTCAAGAGGGAGATACTTACAGTTATTGCATATACTGATCTGGCATGTAATTAAATTTTCAAAAAGTATAAGGCCATCAGGGGGCAAGGTCCTTAGGGACAGACACTCTGACTTAGCCTGTGGAATCATTGAAGTTAATGGGCATTGTCTTCTTTTGTTAATATTCATTCCTTCAGCATTATTGACAATGACATAATTGCAGATTCACAAGTATGGTAAATGGTGTAAAATACAGTAATTTTTGACTTCATTGAATTCACAGGGTAGTTTATAAGATAGCTAATAGACTATCCACAATACAGTGTCATGACTTATTGTCTTAAGGATATTAAAAGAAATGATTGTAAAAAATAAACCAAGAAATATGGAGAAATTTTCAGGAAGGAGGGGATTGATATTGTAAAATATAATGAGATCACACAACAGTAATCAGATAGAAAATACAATACATTTACAGAAATTGCTGCTTAGATATGGAGACTTATTTTATCTTTAAATTTTTAATTTGTCTTTAAATTTTTATTTTTCCTCACATACAGTACATCTCAAACAGTCTCCACTACCCTAGTACTCCCAGCTCTTCTCCTTCACTTTCTCCAAGATCCTCTCTTCCTTTGTTTCCTTTATTTCTTTTTTTAAAGCAATCCTCCAAGAGATAAGGGATAAATAGGACGTGGCGCTTGGAAAACTCATTTTGAAGAGAAGATGAAACAGTAAGTCACCTGGTGAAGTTGAGAAATAAAGTATGTTGGCATTCATGGAGAAGAATGGAGAAATGGGATGCTGAGAGGAGAAACTACATTGATTCTGGAATTTTGAATTTTATTCTGAAATCCTCAGAGAAATATTAAATAGTTTTAAGTAGTGTGACAATATAAGAAAGGAGAGAAAGATTGTTTCAGTAATCACAATTATCCATCTGATAATTTGTGGTGAGATCTTAAACTGGGATAGCAAGAAGAGGAAAAGCCTACCAATACTTTTCAGCAAGACTTATAAGGTTCAAGATCATTTTATATGAGAACTTAAAGATAAGGCATACACAGTGGAGGCCAGATTTCTGACTTGGTTAGTTTATATCGTTCTGTTATTTCATTAATCTTTGCTACATGAAAGGTTCCAAGAAGATAATTCTTCAGTATATACTTAATTCATTTGGCACATACTACTAACCCATTGAGACATCTCTTCTAGGGCCTCCTTTTACTTCTGCCACACGAGACAGTGTCCAATTTTTACCTGTAAAGTTTACTTTTTTGTTTTTCTGTGGGCTTTTAATAATACAGAAACCTCTTGAGAGTTCCACAATCAGAAAAGTTAAGAAATTCTAAGGATTGACCAATGATATCCCAGAGTCAGTGATGAATGGAAAAGATAAATAAATGTGGTGGCTTCCCCACTCTTCACTGGAACCTTTTTGAGCTCTAGTCTACAAAGTTTCTTAGAGATCTTCTGGTGGAATGTATCTTCAGAGGCTCATAACAGTTAGCCTCTTTTAGCACATTATTGACTTTCTCATTTTCCATCTCAGTTTTGCTATTTCTTTGGTTTTCCTGGGTTTGCCTCTCCATGCATTGGAGCCCTTACAAGACTTCTTCATTTAGGGAATTATATCTAGTCCAGGAGGGAGGTAATCTTTTAAATTAAGATTTATTCATTTTTATTTATGTGTATGAATGTTTTGCTGCATGAATTTATGAATCCCACCTGTGTGAAGTGCCTGAAGAGACCAAAAAAGGAGCATCAGATACCCTGGAATTAGAATAAAAGAGGTTGTGAGCAGCCTTGTAGGTACTGGGAATGCAATACAGATCCTCTACAAGAGAAGCAAGTACTGTTATGTACAGAGCAATCTCTCCAGCCCCAATTAAATAATCTAATTTTAGGTTTAAATATTTATTTAATTTTTACTTTATGTATATTTGTGTTTTTATGCATATATGTGTGTGTACCACGTTCACCATGTGGGTGCTGTGAACTGAACCAGGCTCCTCGGTAAGACCAAGATATTATTCCCAACCTCAATCAAATAACTTTAAAGATAAATCTTCCTTTTGTTAGTAAAAAAGAAATACTCAAACAATAAAATAAATGCAAACTGTTTCTGAAAGTTATAGGATTTCACTATTTTAGAAAGAAAAAAATATAAATCCACATGAGAGTTCCCACATGAGATCAAATAGTCTTTCTCAAATAAGAGAGAACATAAATCATATTGTTACCATCCTCTGAACAAAACCTAGGAATAATTTTGCTTTCCTAATTCGAGTCACCTAACACTCATCTTCCCATTCATCAGAGTGACTTTCTCATTTAGTTCAGTTTCCCTCTCTCTGAAGAATAAATGAAGCTTTGTATTTTGCCAGTTGGCATATCAAATTTAACTTTAATAAATTCACAGCTATTTTCTACCAGAACTATACTCACAGCTGCTCACTTGCAAGGTCAAAGAAATCATGCTCTCATAAGACTGACAATGATTAGACACATTCTGTACCATCTGAAATTACTCTTGGCTTTTAGTTAAAAGATCTAAAGTACCATAATAAACAGAGAAGTAAAACAAGCAATTTATTTTCATATGACTTCCTTATCTTTACTCAGATTTGCTTTCATACATCCAAAATGTTGTAGGTATGGTAGTCTAACTTTGCACATACAAATCAAAGTTGCTGCTGTGAACACATAAATTAAAATGCAAAGAAGATATGTAAAAATAAAAGTAGTATCACTTTACCAGGAATCTATGAAGAAGAGTTAGTCTTGAGTGCAAGGCAAACCTGAGTCTAAAGCAAGGTCCTGTTTCAAAACAAAAACAAAAAAGGATTTTCTAATGTTTCTTGAATTCTAGGCTTATTTTACTTAGATTTATATTATTTATGTTATTAATGTTATTCAAAATAAAGTTCTAGAAAAATGTTACAAATAGAATTAATTCAATAACTTTTGCTTTTGCTATTATTAAAATAATTTAGTATAAACTAAGTTAATTTTGTAGGCATACAAATTTTTCCCTTTAGCATTTTCATATATATATATAGTATTGCCAGGAGTGTTTTAGTGATCCCCAAACCTAGACAGGAGCTGATCCGATGTAATCACAGTAGGGTCTTTTTATATGAGCTAGCTCAGGGGCCCCCAGAATATTACCATCATGCAGGACAGTTTTGGTGTTGGGGAGGCCAGAATATCTGTGGGACAAGGTTTTATAGAAGCCTACAAGCAGGTTGCATGTGCATTTAATTGGAGAGCTACCATGGCCTTTAACATAATTGGCTGGTGCTGGGAGTCACAATCATGAGTTAAATTTCTGCTTCCATCTGCATTGGTGGTCATTAGGCAAGGGGTGTGCTTGTAAGCTGGTGGTACAGATTGATTGATGTAATAAGCTGGAGATGCTGGTCTTGTTAAGAGTGAGACTAGAGACTGGAACTAGGTTTAGGTTTTGTTGGGGGGGGGTAACCTGGAAAACTAATGCTAGGTACTGCCATGGAACACCCCAGCCGGGTATGGGGGTCCCTGGAATGTGGGTTCTCGAAGCCAGGTGGGTAAGGATTCAATGGTGACAAACAGAAACAAACACAAAGGCAGTTTGAATCTGAGTGTATTTTGCAGCTCTCAAGCAAGAGTTTTTATACATAAAAAAACAGGTTTTTTTAACACTGAAAAAGCTCTGTTCAGTGAAGCAGTACAACAGAATGGACATTACAATAATCATTTGGCACAGCAAAACACAAAATTATTCAAATATTACAACTTCAAAAAGATATATTCAATGAGGCGGCCAGATAGAACAAATATCGTTATGATCTTAAAAACACAAAAATCATCTAGGCTAGTGGCAAATTTCCAAAAATAAACTAATAAATTTTTATGATCACTTATTATTTAACTTCTAGTTCTTGTTCTTCTATTACTCTTCAAAACATAAATTTAAACTATTTTAATTCTCTATTCTCTCCTATTTAAAGCTTTCTTCCTTTTTTTTCTTTTTTCCTTTTTTTTTTTCTTTTGGATTTTGAGACAGGGTTTCTCTGTGTATCCCTGGCTGTCCTGGAATTCACTCTATAGACCAGGCTGGCCTCAAACTCAGCCTGCCTCTGCCTCCCAAGTGCTGGGATTAAAGGTTTAAAGGTGTGCTCCACCACAACCTGGCTGTTTTTTTGTTTTTTTGTTTTTTTTTTTTTTAAGACTTATTTATTTATTATATGTGAGTACATGGTATCTGTCTTCAGACTCACCACAAGAGGGCATCAGATTTCAATGTAGATGGTTGTGAACCACCATGTGGTTGCTGGGAATTGAACTCAGGACCTTAAGAAGAGCAGCCAGTGCTCTTAACCACTGAGCCATCTCTCCAATCCTATTTAAAGCTTTTGTAAACAATATACCAAAATCTACTTCCTATGACACACGTGCAGCTATATAAAGTATTATTGTTGGGAAAATTTATATTCATCAATACTATCTCATAAATGATTTATAAAGTGAGGCACTAGTTTACCCAGAGATGATGTCATGGTTAATGAGTCCATCTCAAGAGATGGTTTCGTGCCCATTATACTTGCTCAAGATCATAGTCTAGGCTATCAGGAACATCTTATTAATTAAAAGAGGAATAGGAAACATAAGACAGATAAGTTGCCAAGAGAACTATGGCTCAATAATTTTTCTCTGGCAAAGAGTTCCACAATCGGTTCCAGGAGGTCTCCCCCTGTTGAGGTGAAATGCCTCAGTCTGTGGAACTTGTCACACAGATCCGACTGGAGGAGGTGTGGCAAGGTACTAGCCTGTTAGTTTACCTGAGTTCAAATTTAAGTCAGGTACTCTAAAATAGAGGCTGAACTTAAAGTATTTAGCTTCTCAATATCATTATGCTTTGTTCTTTTAAATTATTATTATTATGTGAAAAGCAGTGAGAGATAGATATTTCCTGTATACATTAGTTTGTGAAGATCAGATGACAATTTTTATGGAATCAGTTCTATTCTTCTACCTTTCTTTGGGTTCCTTGGATCAAACTCATTTCACCAGTGAAAACATATATTGGAAATTAAATATTGCAGAAATTAATATTTTGATCCTAGCAATGAGCATGAAAGAAAAGAGAAAGAACCTTCTGTCTAAGGAAACAAAAATGATTTTTGGATTACTTAGCTAGAGAGAATAAAAGATAAGTTAACTTAAACCTGTGAAAACTTGTTTAATAATGCTGACCTTGATAGCAATAAGATTTAGAATGAGAAATTATTTGAAAAATATATTAACTTAATTTTCAAACCTTAGATTATTTGAACCAATGAAAAACAACCAAATATGACATCCAATAATAACTAACTTAAAAAAAGGAAAAGTGCCACCTGGGTAAATGTCAGGATTAATATTGCTGGGTCATGTGATATAGTCATGTGATACTGTTCTTAGTTTTGTGGGGAACTTCTCTTATGATTTCCATAATGGCTATCCTACCATCTGGGCTACCATTTGATCCAATCCTCACCAGCATGCAATTGTTTTCTTAATGACTGTCATTATGAATGGGGTGAAATAGAATTGTAATAAAGTTTTAATTTGGATTTATTTAATAAACATTGGTGTTGGACTTTCTAAACATAATAATTGACCATTTGTATGTACTATATCTTTTGAAAAATGCCTTGTGATTTCATTTAATCATGTGTTGACTGAGTTATTTTGGATGACTTTATGTCAATGCGTTACAGATGTACTAGCACATCTATGCTACTGTAACAGCATTCATAATAGAGAAGCATGGAATGGATGAATCTAAGTGAAAACTATCTGACTTATTGAAAATGAATTTGATTGTGTTGAGTCTTTCTAATTATTATGTCCTCCTAACTTAACTCTGAATTCTCAGTTAGGCTTGATTGTCTCCTTGGTTAAGTAGTGGACAGCTGTGGCCTTTAGACCCAGAGTTAGAATGTATCCAGAGAAAATAGTAGACTTAAGCCCTATGACCCATCAGGAATGTTTCCACTGATGGACACTAATCAGAGAAAGTGCTATATCTCCTCTGAAGCAGGTAACAGAAGGACCTAGAGAGCTTGAGATATTGGACTATTAAGATGTCATGCCATGAGGAAAGATGGAAATATGTGCATACAAGATATAGGAAAGACATTGTCCCCTAAAATAGAAAATCTACTTGCCATTTACCTTACATATTTAGGAAATGTTTATAAAGAATAAAGTTGTAAAACATAAAATGCCCAGTTTGGATATAGGTGATATAGATATAGGTGAATGCCCTTTAATTATGCTATAATAGGTTATTATAAACAAGATCATTAACATTTTTGAAATGCAATTATGGAAGATGCTCCAATTTCCAAACCATGATTCAGATACATTGGCACAGAAAATTTACTTTTAAGATTTTGTTTTACAGAAATAGCCAGACAGATGTCCAAAATTTTAGGCATAGGGATGTTGAAACATGAACCATTTAAAGCAAAGACAAACAAAATCAAGGACAATAAATAACCTAGTGAAATACTAATAAAAATATATAATTCATGAAAAAGAAGAAGATATATATTTAAAATTTCTCTACCTGATTAAGTTTTTTTTTAATTCCTCATGGTTCCTCCTATTAAATATTTTAATTATTATAGATAGAAAATAATTGCTTTTCCTGTAAAATTATATGATTTACAATTACTTTTGTTTTCTGGAAATCATATGCTGGTGTAGCCATGAATGCCTATAATGCCAGCATTAGTTTAGGGAGATTGTGGCACACAGAAAGATGGAGATTTTGAAGCAAACTCAGACTACACATTATAAGTCCCTCTCAAAAGCAGAACATCCAGGCATAGTGGCATACACCCTTAATCCCAGAAATTGGGAGACAGAAGCAAATAGATCTTCTTGAGTTTTCACCTAGCTTAATCTATATGGTACCATCTTATTATCATACATATGCACATACACATATACATATATACATATACACATATATACATACATACATATACACATACATACATACATATATACATACAAATAAAACTATAGAAAAGAAATTACATAAATACACTAATAGAGAACTGTGAATTCTTATTTCATGTATTTCTGATAAAACTTATAAAACATTATAGAAATATATTCCTGTTATATATGAAGTACTTTTAAAAATATGAGATTTATAAACATTATATATATATATATATAATGCCAGTATGGTTAATAGATTTTTAAATGAATTCATATATATGTGTATGTAGACATGTATATATATGACATATATGCTTAAGGCATAAATTTATGATCTCAAATGATTAGGTGACTGAAGGAGAAGCAATGAAAAAGTTTAAATTAGTGAGTTTCTGTCTTAAAATGAAAAGTATAAAGAGAAATGGAGCTATAATAGGACAGTTACATAGAACTTGTATACATCATACACAAAAGTCCATATAAAACTAATATATTTAAAAACTGAGCTTTAGTCACTTGTGGTAGTGCACACCTTTAGTCTCAACATTCAGGAGGCAGAGGCAGGGAGATAATTGTGAGTTCAAGGCCAGTCTGGTCTACAATGCAAGTTCTAGAGTTGCCAAGAAAACCCACCCTTGATAATCAAAAGAAATAAAAAGAAAAAAAAAGAAAAGAATCTAAACTTTCCCTATAATTAAATTGATCATATATTTTCTTATTTATTATTCAGAATACATATTCAAAATTTTTATTCAATTTTTTGAAAGATAATATATTTTTATTAGATTAAAATTTTGACTGGAAATTTCAAAGGTCAGTTTTCTTATTCTTTGTAAAAAGTTCTACAAAGCAAGGAACATGCAAATTATTCCAACTCATACTAACACACTTTGTAATACTGTATTTAACCTTGAGATGTGAGCAAGATTTAGAAAAATTAAGCTACACACAGATATTGATGCAATTTAAGAAAATGATTGTACTGGCTGGTTTTGTGTGTCAACTTGACTCAGGTTGGTGTTATCACAAAGAAAGGAGCTTCAGTTGGGGAAGTGCCTCCATGAGATCCAGCTGTGGGGCATTTTCTCAATTAGTGATCAAGTGGTGAGGGCCCCTTGTGAGTGTTTCCATCCCTGGGCTGGTATTCTTGGGTTCTATAAGAGTGCAGACTGAGCAAGCCAGGGGAAGCAAGCCAGTAAGGAACATCCCTCCATGACCTCTGCATCAGCTCCTGCTTCCTGACCTGCTTGAGTTCCAGTCCTGACTTCCTTTTGTGATGAACAGCAGTGTGAAAGTGTAAGCTGAATAAACCCTTTCCTCCCCAACTTGCTTCTTGGTCATGATGTTTGTGCAAGAATAGAAACCCTGACTAAGACAAATTGGCACCAGCGTAGTGGGGTATTCCTGTGACAACCTGATCATGTTTTGGGGAGGAATATGGAAGGACTTTGGAACTTTGAGCTAGAAGAGCCATTAGGATGTTAAGAGCTCTGTGGAATGTTCTGTAGGAGCTTGGAAGACAATGTTAAGAACAGTGCAGAAGATGGAGGCCTGACTTGTGAAATTTCAGAGGGAAGATTAAAGATTCTTATCAGGGCCATGTTTCGATTGTGAAGATTCTGTGGTTTTGGTTAGCTGGGGCTGAAGAATCAGCTGTGATTAACAAGATACCAAAACCATTAAATCAAACTTTTGTGTTACTGGGACTATTGATGCTGGTTAGCTCGACCTAAGAAATTAGCGGCGATTAAGAAGAAACCAGCATTACTGAGGTGAAATCTTCTGGGAAGTCTTTTCTGAGAGCACAGAGAGTGTGTTCTAGAGATAGCCACAGTTGTATTTTGTGCTGTGGCTGGACTTGGTACTGTGTAACATTCACCCAGATGGTACTGGTTTTCAAGGCATGAAGGTGTCATGAATAGCAGCTGAGGCTCTTGGCACAGTGAGAGGCCATGGAAGGCCATTGGTGAAGGTGCAGCCTCAGTTGCAATTGATGTCCCAGGACTTGAAGAGGTCATGCATAGGAGCAGAGAGGCTTGTTACCCTGATGAGAGCCTATGAGAGGCTATTGGTGAAGCCTAATTACAGTGGAAGATAGCAGTGTTTTGGAGATGCCAGTACCATGCAATGACCATCAAGAACAGCAGCAGCAGTGGAGTACAGGCAGCTGGAGCCTAGAAGACAAGTTGTGTGCTACAAAGGGCAGAGCTGGAGAAGTGACCCTAGCCCTTGGAGGAGCCCGGAAGATCGTGAGTTTGATCTTAGACATTGAATCATTGGAGTTTGAGTTTTGTTTTTGTTTATGACTGTGCCCTGATATGTTTCCCTCTTGGAGGAAGAAAGTATTTTAGTGGATCTCACAGTTAAGAGACTCTGAATTTTTAAAATACTTTGAATTTTTAAAAGATATTGGATATTTCAAAGTGATTGAACTTTTAATATGTAAAGACTGTGGGACTTTTAAAGTAATTTAGATCTTGGGCATGAATAAGAAAGTAAGGGTTGAGGCTTAATAGTGATGTGTTTGTGTGTCAATTTGACAAGGGGTCAATTGTACTGGCTAGTTTTGTGTCAACTTGACACAGGTTGGAGTTATCACAGAGAAAGGAGCTTCAGTTGGGGAAGTGCCTCCATGAGATCCAGCTGTGGGGCATTTTCTCAATTAGTGATCAAGTGAGGAGGGCCCCTTGTGGGTGGTACCATCTCTGGGTTGGTATTCTTAGGTTCTATAAGAGAGCAGGCTGAGCAAGCCAGGGGAAGCAAGGCAGAAAGGAACACCCCTCCATGGCTTCTGCATCAACTCCTGCTTCCTGACCTGCTTGAGTTCCAGTCCTGACTTCCTTTTGTGATGAACAGCAATGCAGAACTGTAAGCTGAAGAAACACTTTTTCCCCAACTTGCTTCTTGGTCATGATGTTTCTGCAGGAATAGAAGCCCTGACTAAGACAGCAATTCATTCTGTTTTGCTTTGAAATGCTTTGACATATTTGACTAACTTAAATATTTAAAAAGCAGCCACGGGTAATCATATTAATTTCTTTTCTATTTCTGTGACAAAGTACCATGTCTATGTCAACTTATAAGATAAAGCATTTAATTCAGGATCATGGTTCGGTTCTAGAGCGTTAATTCCTAACCATCATGATGTTGAGCATGGCTTCTGGAAAGCAGCCATAGTGCTGAGTAGTAGATATAAGCTTACATGTTGTTACAAAAACCATGAATCAGAGAGAGATAATTGTGAATGTCGTGGGCTTTTTCTCATTCCAACAACCATAGCAAATCCCAAAACAAGCATTTTAGTATTTCATTGATTTGCATTTGTGTGCTTGCACGTGATATGTTGGCCTATCCCCACCATAAGTGTTACCTTTTATTCATAATATTTTAGCATTTGATACTTAAAACAAGAACTACCATTACACACTCAAAGTCATTTAAAATAAATGGTATTGAGTTCACTCAAATTTAAAGTACAATTTTTAAGCCCTTCACTGTAGCATAACTGTGTGATTCAGTTCAGCACTGGGGTCCTTGCAGTCACATTGGTTTCAGTTCTACTGTTATTTTAAACTTCAGGCTGAGCATAAATTTTTGCCATTGCTGTTTGTTTTCTTTCTCATTTTTCTGTCCTTCCTTTTTTCTTCTTTCTCTTTCTCTCTCTTTTAAGTTTTATTAAGAAAGAAAAAATATTTTATTCACTAGAAGATAATTCTGTAGTGAGTCATTTAATTGTTAATATTTTCTAAATTGTTAATTAAAAACTGGAATTTTCATTTGTCTAATTATATGTGACTATTCTATAAATATGTTCTTCCATATGCTAACAACTAAAATAACATGATCTCTGTATTTATTCTTATTTAATTTTGTGTATTTTTCTCTTGTATTAGGACACAGAATAAAACATTTATTTTCATTTCTCTTTTTAGAGGAAAAAATAGCAAAGAATTATTTTATCTTTAAGTATCTTAAGTAACTTACACTTCAATTTATCTTATATTCACTGTAACCCAAGAACACAAATAAAAACTTTCAAAAATATCACTTCAAATTTCCATATTCTTCAAATTTCCATAGCCAGCATATTATCTCAAATTTAATGGCAGATTTTAGATTATATTTACTTTCCTTTGAGTTATACTTCCTAATTTAACAGCCAAGCTGTGTCATTATACTTAACATTAAAATTTTACTCTGACCTAAAAACAATCACTAGGGAATTTAATACCTTCTATAGCTAGTTCCAAAGAATGAGAATGGAAATATTCATTCCAATGGAAAATCATATATTTCATTTTGACTTTTAGGTCAGAATTCATAGGAAACAATTCTCTTTTAAATAACCGGGCAATAAGTAAATAAGTTCAATACAGCTTATACTCAAGAAATTGAGTGTAGTGCATTCAGTAGTATTGTCCAGCTCCAAATTTATATCCACAACAATCTCCAATAATGATGTAGCTGGCCAGTAATTTACATGCAGTATTAAATCATTCTGGATTTAGGTGGGTCTAAAAGTCAAGTATTTATAAGAACAAGGAAAGTGAGTTGCTAAAGAAAGTATAATTGACAAAAAGTCCAAGGACAAAAATATATGTAATACTGTGGAGGCAGCAATCATGGGTGTTTCAATAGACCAAGAAAAATAAGAAGCCATCAAGAATTGAATAAAATGCTTCCAGTTTCCATCTGTGCCCTGGGCTGAATCTCTGTCACAGACCTCCATAACCAAATAGAGTCAGGAGAGAGCTAGCCTCCCAAGAGTGCAGACAAGCCTGTGAGCAGAGGTAAACCCACCACTGCTTCTCATAGGGACCCTCCTAGAACCCTCAGGATACAGGAACTGAGGAGCTAACTGAGACAGGATCCTTCCTGTTTTTATCTGCACCGTGAGCTGATCCTGTGCTACAGCACTATATATTACAAATACCACCAGAAGAGAGCTAGTCTCCCAGGAGACCCAACACCTGTGAGCACAGATAGGACCACCACTTCTGCTCCAAGGGACCCTTCCAGAGCCATCAGGGAACAGGAACAGCTTGGGACAGGATCCTTTTGATTTTTGTCTGCACCCCAGAGATGACCCTGTACCACAACTCCTCATAGCCAAATTCCTCCCAGAGAGAACTTATCACCCAGCATACTGACACAGAGGCTTCTAGGAGAGACAAGTCACTGTCAGAGACAGCAAGACCAGCTAAGACTAGAGATAACCAGACGGCAAATGGCAAAAGCAAGAACATAAGCAACAGAAACCAAGGCTACTTGGCAACTTCAGAACCCATTTCTCAACAGAAACCAAGGCTACTTCGCAACTTCAGAACCCAGTTCTCCCACAACAGCTAGCCCTGGATACCTGAACACACCAGAAAATCAAAACTCTGACTTAAAATCCCATCGCATGATGATGATAGAGGACATGATGATAAGAAGGTCATGAATAACACCCTTAAAGAAATACAGGAGATCACAGGTAAACAGGTAGAAGTCCTTAAAGAGGAAACAAAAAAATAATTACAGGAAAACACAATGAAGCAGGAGAAGGAATTGAACAAGACCATCCAGGATCTAAAAATGGAAATAGAATCAATAAAGAAATCACAAAGGTAGACAACCCTGGAGATATAAAACCTAGGAAAGAGGTGTCATCGCCAACAGAATAGAAGAGATAGAAGAGAGAATCAGTACAATCCCCATCAAAATTCCAGCTCCATTCTTCATAGAGTTAGAAAGAGCAATTCTCAAATTCATTTAGAATAACAAAAAGCCCAGGATAGCGAAAACTATTCTCAACAATAAAAGAACTTCTGGGAGAATTAGCATCCCTGACTGAAAACTATACTATAGAGCAATAGTGATAAAAACTGCATGGTACTGGTACAGTGACAGGCAGGTAGATCAATGGAATAGAATTGAAGACCCAGAAATTAATCCACACACCTATGTTCATTTGATCTGTGACAAAAGAGCTAAAATCATCCAGTGGAAAAAGGACATCATTTTTAACAAATGGAGCTGGTTCAACTGGCAGTCAACATGTAGAAGAATGAAATTGATCCCTTCTTATCTCAGTGTACATAGCTCATGTCCAAATGAATCAAGGACCTCTACATAAAACTAGATACACTGAATTTAAAAGAAGAGAAAGTGGGGAAAAATCTGGAGTACATGGGCACAGGAGAAAATTTCCTGAACAGAACCAATGGCTTATGCTCTAAGATCAAGAATAGACAAATGGGAGCTCATAAAATTACAAAGCTTCTGTAAGGTAAAGGACACTGTCAATAGGACAAAATGGCAACAAACAGATTGGGGAATGATTTTTACCCATCCTATATCCAATAGAGGGCTAATATTCAATACATACAAAGAACTCAAGAAATTAAACTCCAGAGAACAAAATAACCCTATTTAAAAACGGGGAATAGAGCTAAACAAAGAATTTTCACCTGAGGAATATTGAATGGCTGAGATGCACCTAAAGAAATGTTCAATATCCATAGTCATCAGAGAAATGCAAATCAAAACAACCCTGAGATTTCACTTCACGCCACTCAGAATGACTAAGATGAAAAACTCAGGTGACAGCAGATTCTGGCAAGGATGTAGACAGAGGAACACTCCTCCATTGCTGATGGTATTGCAAGCTGGTACAACTACTCTGGAAATCACTTTGGCCATTCCTCAGAAAATTGGACATAGTATTACCTGAGGACTCAGCCATACCACTCCTTGGCACATACCCAGATGATGCTTCAACATGTAATAAGGACACATGCTCCACTGTGTTCATAGCAGCCTTATTTATAATAGCCAGAAGCTGGAAAAAATCCAGATCTCCCTCAACAGAAGAGAATGTGGTTTTACACAATGGAGTACTACTCATCTATTAAAAACAACGAATTCATGAAATTCTTAGGCAAATGAATGGAACTGGAAAATATTATACTGAGTGAGGTAACTCAGTCACAAAAGTGATTATGCACTCACTGATAAGTGGATATTAGCCGAAAAGTTAGGAATAACCGAGATTCAATTCACAGACCAAATGAAGCCTAAGAAAAAGGAAGCCTAAAATATGGATGCTTCAGTGCTTTTTAGAAGGATGAACAAACTATGCACAGGAGGAAATATGAGACAAAGAGTGGAGCAGATACTGAAGGAAAGGCCTTTCAGTGACTGCCGCACCTGGGGATCTGTCCTATATATAGCCACCAAACCTGGACATCATTGTGGATGCAGGGAAGTGCTTGCAGACAGGAGCCTGCTATAGCTGTCTTCTGAGAGTCTCTGTCAGAGCCTGATAAAGACAGAGGTGGAAGCTCGCAGCCAACCATTGGACTGAGCTCAGGTGTTCCAGATAGAGGAGTTGGAGAAGGGACTGAAGGAGCTGAGGGAATTTGCAGCTCCATGGACAGAGCAAGTTTCAACAGGCCAGATTCCCCCTCCCAGAGCTCCCAGGAACTAGATTGCCAACCAAAGAGTGCACATGAAGGGACCCATGGCTCTGGCTGCATATGTGGGAGAGGATGGGCTTGTTGGACATCAGTGGGAGGAATGTCCTTTGGTCCTGAGGTTGTTCGATGCACTAGTATAGGGGAATGCCAGGGCGGGAAGGTGGTACTAGGTGGGTGGGTGGGGTAGCACCTTCACAGATGCAGGGGGAGGGGAAATAGGGGTTTTCTGAACAGGAGACCTGGAAAGGGGAAAATATTTGAAATGTAAATAAAGAAAATATCCAATAAAAAATAAAAAATCCCCCCCCAAAAAAAAGAATGTCAAAAATGTAAGGATAGTAAACAGGAGGGTAACCAGCAAAATCACATTTAGCAGAAAAGTAAAATAAAGTGTGAAATGTACAAAACAAAAAAGAATTGAATAATATGGGGAAAGACCTTTCCCTGGGGTATTAAAAGGGAGTCTATGCCTTTAATATCTTTATAAAACTGATTTATTTATTTTATTTATTTATTTTTTACTTGCTCACTTTACATTCTACTCACTGCCCACCTCCCAGTCACTCCTTCTTAAAATCCTTCCTCCTATAGCCGTCTCTTCTCCTCTGAGCAGGTAGGGGAGCCCTTGTATAACCCCTGACTCTGGAAGTTCAAGCCTCTGAAAGGTTAGACACATCCCCTCCTACTGAGGCCAGACAAGGCAACCAAGCTAGAAGAATATGTCTCCTGTACAAGCAACAGCTTTTGGGATAGTCCCCGTCCTAGTTGTTCAGGACCCAAATGAAGACCAAGCTTCACATCTGCTACATATGAGTGGGCATGTCTAGGTCCAGATCTTTGCGTGGTGGTTCAGACTCTGAGTGCCCCAAAGGTCTAGGTTAGTTGAATCTATTTATTTTCCTGTGGACTTACTGTCCCCACTGGGGTCCTATTTTCCCACAAGAGTCCCCAAGCTCCATCCACTGTTTGACTGTGGGTGTTTGTATCTGTCTGAGTCAGCTCCTAGGTGGAGTTTCTCAGAGGACAGCCATGTGAGCCTCCTGTCATTTTTGTGTGTGTATGTGTATTGGTATGTTTGTCTGCATGTATGGCTGTATCACATGTGTGCAGTGCCTGTGAAAGCCTGAAGAGGGCAATGAATGTCCTAGAATTGGAGTTAGAGGTGGCTATGAGTTGCTATGTGGTGCTGGAAACTGATCCCAGGTCTTCTGGAAGAAGACAAGTGCTCTTAACAACTGAACCATCTCTTCAGCCCCAATAATATTAGATCTATAAATAATATTAATCATTAATACAGGATATACAACTGTCTGTGAATTTCAAAAATACCTCTTTGTAATATATTAATTTGTTTTCCTATACAGGTACAAACTGAGAGAGAATGAATATTTTAACTTTCCTAAGCTCACAGCTGATAAATGTCATATTCTATGTTCAAGTACAGTGTGACTGTAGAAATATATGCAAGTTTTGGTTCTGAAATCCTTTCACTTTAAGTGATAAGAACTGTGAACTTTCTTAGACCCACACACTGATTACTTTTATATTTAAGTAGAAGAGGTAACATGAATGGGTTAAAGAAAAAGTGTTCTGACAGTCTATATCATTGAAATTATAGATTTCATATTTTTGACAAAAGAGAAAAACAAAGGATTCACAAGTATTCATACTTTGTTCTTCCTCCTTCCTGGGCATCCTTTGATTTGTGAAATGTGTCTTGAGTTTTCTGAGCTTCTGCGTTCATATCCATTTATCAGTGACTGCATTCCATGTGTGTTCTTTTGTGATTGGGTTGCCTCACTTAAGATGATATTTTCCAGTTCCACCCATTTGTCTAAGAATTTCATGGATTCATTGTTTTTAATAGCTGAGTAGTATTCCATTGTGTAAATGTACCACATTTTCTGTATCCATTCCTCTGTTGAGGGAAATCTGGGTTCTTTCCAGCTTCTGGCTATTATAAATATGGTTTCTATGAACATAGTGGAGCATGTACCAGGACAGGGAAGCCGGGGAGGGTTGATTGGGGAAGGGGAGATGGCTTATGAGATTTTCAGAGGAAGGAGGAACCAGGAAAGGGGACAACATTTGGGATGTAAATAAAGAATATATCTAATAAAAAAAGAAATAATAAAAGAGAAAACTAGAAATTAATTTAAAAGATTCATATTTTAATGTTTCCTTGTTCTATCAAATAACTTGTTCTATCAAAATAACTGAAGTTAACAAGATTAATATTGATATTGTCATTAGTTTAAATAGTTTTTTATTAATATAGGAATAAGTGACAATTATAATTTAGAAAAAAGTTAAATAAAATAGATCTGAAAAGCACATGTGTCTTTTGTCAAACACTCTTAACTCAATTTAGAAAACTTCTTGGTGGTTTGAGGAACTAAAAGTTGTTTTTCCAAAGAACTTTATAGTTCTAGAAAACAATATGCAAGCTTTTATATGAATAAACACAGCTGTGGGATTTGTACATTGTTAGTATATGTATTTTTCATGTGAACTTTAATAATTAAGCTTTAAACCCATGCTCTGAACACTGTTCCAATTTTCTAAAAGCTCTACCTAAGTATTCTTGGCTCTGCTTGCTTGATTTCAGGGTGTTAGTAGGCTATGCTCCAAATCAATAACTTAGCAACATAAAGGAACTTGGAATTGCATTGTGTAAAACAGGCATATAATTCAATCTGTGCCTTAGTTCAGTTGCTTTGACCTTTAGTGTTTTGTTTGAATCCTCATAGCTTCAATGCACCAACATTGGGCCATTACTTCCTAATATCTAGAGTGCCACTTAATGAACCTTCTCATCTTCTTAGTATTGTTTTGTCATTTGATTATAACTTTGATTTCCAAGCAAAGAAATGCTGTTATTTTGAAAGCTATCATCACCTCATTGCCTCCTTCTCTCTCTCTCTCTCTCTCTCTCTCTCTCTCTCTCTCTCTCTCTCTCTCTCCCATCTCTCTCCCCATATATATACATATATATGTATATATATATGTATGTATGTATATATATATATATATATATATATATATATATATATATGTGTGTGTGTACATCATGCACACATACACAAAAGAGTAAGAGAGTAACAGATGATTTAGGAGAGTTTCCAGTTCAGAGTTCTCAAATCTTCTATTTTGTTATTAAAAGAGGTCTTCACTAAATAAAACTTCCTTGAATTTATTTCATTTAAGGTCGTTTAAAGCCAAGTAACATTTAACATATAAGAAGCTCAGTGTCAGTTTTTCAGGATGTAGCTGATGAAGCTTGAAAAGCTCCACAGTTTGATTCCGACGGTGATAGATTAAGAGACTTGCTCTTTGTACTTGTATTCAAGAGAAAACAGTCACAGTTTAATTAAAATGAACAAGGCTTCAACTGAAGATAAACTAGGGAAATGCTTACATTAAAATGAATTGAAAACAACGAACAAATAACAATAAAAAAGAATTAACATTTTCATACTAGAGATCATTGCCTGTTACTAAAAACAACCAAAACATACATTTTTTTTTTTTTTACTGAATTTGGGTTAGAGTTTCATTTGAATTCAGTATATATTGTCATAGTTTTTCAAATTTATGAAAGCTACTCAGTATATGTGCATAACAATACACTGAAATACCTTTCCAGGATATTGATATAAATAGATTTTAAGCCTTATGATTATTCTGTTTTTAAAAAAAAATAGCTTTATATAGGCAATAAATACTAGCCATATGAGGCAATTTTTATGAGTAGGGTATATCTTCTGCTCACAGACTCAAAACTGTCTTCTATTGTTCACTGTTATTTCATTAACAAATCACTATGTATGTGAAACTCAAGGAATGCACAGATTGAACATGGTTAATATAAAACACTAAATAATATAAATACATTTTACACACTAAAATTAAAAGAATAAAAAGAATAAACTATCACAAAACATATCTGCAATCTCACAAATAAACCAGACTATTTTTTTCTTCCCTTAAGTTGAATTTTGAAAACCTTTGCATTTGTGACATGAGTGACTATACACTCCAAGGGGAAGACTGTAGGAAGAAAAAAAAAAACAAAGAAATAAAGTGAAAACATTGTAAACAGTTTAAGAGTTTTATAAGCCACAACCAACAACAAGAATTGTTCTTGGACATAAATATACAATCACAGCCAGTTTAGGAGCATGAATTTTACATTGAACATATGGCAGATTTATTCAAACATATGGTACAGTAGTCTACACTTGTGAAAACTTCCTCCCATATTCTCTTTCCATTCAGATAGGAGTCCTTGGGGAGAGAGCCTGTGTGGGGTTAATAAAGCAATAAGTATCTGACAGACAGTATAAAGTCTTGTCTATTCAAATGACTCTCAAGCATAGGCTGAGATATATTACTTTAGGCCTGACAGAAAAAAAAAATGGCTACAGCGTTTGGAAGCTAGAAGATTATGATTCAAGAAAATGACTAGATATGTTCATTAAATGGTATTCATTTTGCTTCTATTGGATTATCAGTATATAAAAAATATTTTTCTTTAAGCTTTTGGTTAATTTTTGGTTCACAGAAGTACTGGATTTCTGTGAATATAATTCAGAAAACTGTACAATTTCAGGCAGGAAAACAAATTTCACTAAGGTCTAAGAAAGTGATCTTTGTGCTTTGATAGAGAATAAGTAAAACCATAGTGGTATTAGCAGTCATTATTTTGTTTTACAAATAAAAATTATTGATATTATTATAATTGTAATATAGTTAATACATATTTCTTAAATATACTTTGTTTTTAATAACTTCAAATTTTCTCTAGTTATTAGACTTGTTAATGGATATTGCTATAAAATCATAACCATATTAATATATTATATATTAATATATAATATTAAGTAACTTACTAGCACAAACTTACGACAAATAAATGCATTGTAATAAGCATTCTACTTTTTGAGTCTTATATACTTTATTCTATGTATTTAATATTATTCTGAGATAACATGTATACTAGTCATCAGAATTACAAGTTTTAAAAGGTTAAGACCCCTATTTTAAATACTTATAACATCTCTAAGATTTGTGCCAGTGAGATAATTCAACAGGTGAAGGTTCTTTCTCCTGAGCCTTGCAATTGGAGGTTCTAGAACTAATCTACAAAAGTTGTCATTTGACTTCAATTGTGCTTGCCAACATGAGTGCATGTATAGGGAAGGTTGGGGCAGAGAGAGAGAGAAAGAGAGAGAGAGAGTCACATGGTCACACACATTAAATCAATATATCTGTCAGTCAGTCAGCCAGCCAGCCAGTCAGTCAGTCAGTAATAAATGCAGAAAACCCTCTAAGAATTCAGAAAGATTTGGAGGTTGTGGGAAAAATATCTGACAGAAGGCTAGATATGGTCCTCAATGCAAGATTTTTTTTCTCAATTTTAAATTCAACCTTTTGACAATATTTCAAAATATTAATGTTAATGATATATTAGAGATCAAAGTGTCAACTATATTATTGTGTGCAGGTTTCATGCATTTTTTACATACAAGAAACTTTAAAAGTACAAACAAGCACTAGATGAATTAAATAAAAAATTGAAGAAAAGAATGAGGCTGTATATTTACTTCAAAAATATTAAAGACAAGTTTTTGTTTATTTAGTTTGGTGGTTTTTTTATAGTTTTTTTGTAATTCACATAACATCTTGACCACAGCCACCCTTCACCTTACAAGTCCTTCCAATCAATATTCTCCTACACTTCTCCTCAGGGAAGGAAGGGCCTGCTTTGGGTACCACCCTACCCTGGGACAGGTAGTCACAGTAGGACTAAGCACATCCTGTACCACTGAGGCCTAACCTGTTAGTCCAGTTAGGGCAAGAGGATCCAATGGCAAGCAACAAAGACAGAGACAACCCCTGCTCCAATTGTTAGGGGACCCACATGAAGACCAAACTACACAGCTGCTACAAATAAGTAGTAGTTCTAAGTCCAGCCTCTGCATGTCCGTTGGGTGGTGGCTCAGTCTCTTTGAACCTCCATGGATCCAGGTTATTTGACTCTGTATGTCTTCTTGTGGTATCCTGCAGTTTTAATAGGGTCTCATATCCCAGACTGTCCTTAAACTCAGCGATCCTCCTTTCTCCAGTTCCCAATTAATAGCATTGCTATTATACAATAAGGACTTGATTTTTAAAAGTGTTAACATACACTCAGTAAACTTATGTTCATTTTTATGAATATATGCAAACATTCATGCCCTAAAGTTTCTATCTATAACTGTGAATGTGAATGTTTAGCTATTTTTATAGGATTTACTTCTGGGTGAGTCACTCAAGCAAACTTTGTCTGCATATGATTTTTACGTATCTTTGATTATTTAATGTATAAAATTGATATTCTCATCTTAAGCTTCTCTACATAAAAATGGGACAAAACTTAAATTTTCATTATTTGTTTTTGTAATCTGCTAACTAGATAATTTAAGTTGTAATAGAAATTTCAATGGTCTCAAATATAGTTCTTTTAAAATTTTTATGTAAAGGTAATTAAAAAACAATTTTTTTTAAAGAAAATGAATTGTTTCTACTTTTATTTAGTAAGTTAATTTCTTTCTCCAATGTTTCTGACCAATATGTATGGATACCTTCAGGAGGAATAACAGCAGTGGTTTTCTTTATGGGTAATAGTACCCCAGAGAATTTTCTAAAATATCAGCAGAAAGTTTTGTTGATTGAACATAATTACTAATGTAATTAAAATACGTTCACATGAAATCAGTGATTATGGTGAAATCACATTATGGTGACTTGACTGAAAATGGCCCCCATAGTCTCATAAAGACTGACATAATTAGGTGTATAGCCTTGTTGGAGTAGGTGTGGCTTTGTTGGAGGAAGTGCATCACTGTGGGTGGGCTTTGAGATTTTAAGGGCCTAGGCCGGGCCCAGTGTCATTCTCTCTTCCTGCTGACTGCAGATCTGGATGTAGAGCTCTCAGTTACCTTTCTAGTACCATGTCTGCCTATGTGCTTACATGCTTCTGGTCATGAAGATAATGGACTAACAAGCAAGCCCAATTAAAATGATTTCCTTTGTAAGAGTTGCCATGGTTATGGCGTCTGTTCACAGCAATTTAATATTGAATAAAAAATACTGATGTTTAAAAACAACAAGGAATACAAGAAAAGGAAGACTATTTGCTTATCATAAGTCTCTAGATTCAGTCCTCAGTGCTAAGTAACACACCAGAAAACAAACAAAACACCACCAACCAAAATGAATAAATAAGTACATATGTGAATAAATAAATCTACAATGTAATGACATTTAATACTTTAAAATGTAATATATTGAAAAACCAAAACAAAAATCTCAAACATTGAATTAAGCAATAATTACAAAACCAGCGTATGTTAGGAAAACACAATAAAATGAGTGAGGTTTTTTTTTTTGTTTTTTTTGTTTTTTGTTTTTGTTTTTTTCTGTGCATAGTTGCCGTTGACTAGATTTTCTGCTGTGATTGCTAATATTTACTGAGTCTAGAAAAAAACAACAAAACGTTTAATACAACCCTCTGAGGATGTCTGTGAGGGAGTTTCTAGATTAAGTTTTTGAAGGTGGAAAGACCTACCTCTGAAAAGAACCATTCCCTGGCCTAGAGTCCAAGACTGATAAATAGAGAACTGAGCAGCATCTCTCTCTCTCTCTCTCTCTCTCTCTCTCTCTCTCCTTTCTTTTCTTCCCTCCCTCCCTCCCTCCCTCCCTCTGTCTGCTTTATGATTGCCAGTGAAACTGTAACCTGCTGCCTCAAACTCCTGCTGCCACATCTTTCCTGTCATAGTGGATTGTAAGCCAAAGCACACCCTTTTGACTTAAGTTGCCACTGTCAAATATTTTTCATAGCAACAAGCAAAAGAACTGAGAAACCCATAATATTCCTACAATATTTGATTGCAAAGGACTTTGAAAGGTGATAATCTAAGCAAACTAGTGGTTAATTTATAAAGAAGTCAACGAAAATTTCTATTACATTAAAAAAATTTCTGAGGGACAGCAGATATGGAATTAAATAATCCTTAAACCTAGATTTCTTATTCTTCCTGTACTTTATTTTAAAAATTATTTATAATGAATACTTAAAAGTCTACTGGGCTTTTTTAGCTTTTATCAGCAATGAGAATGTAGACTATAAAATTATAAATATTATTTACTTTCACCCAGAGAAATGATAATCTTAAGCCATGAATACATGTAAATATGCCAAACTATAAAATATTGTGAATGTAATCTGTTTTAATTAGCAGAACTAACTTAATAGAAGGTCATTCAAACTCTTAATACTATCAAAGAACGAGTTCTTACCATGCTAATCTCTACATCCAAGGTAAACTTTACCAAATTCCTGACACAATATTTTGCAGATACCAGTGAAATAATCTTAAAGAATTGTGTCTTCTGTTCCTCCACATAAACTTTAATCCAAATTCTCTTCTCTTTAAAGAGGCTATCCAATTTTAATAATTACTATATAGTTATATTAATCAGGGCAATACATAAAAATAAAGACAAAGTATAAAGTAAACAGAATAGAAGGCTCATCAATAGACCTACATAAATATTCCAAACTGATCTTTGTCATAGAAATGGAATGGTCATTTCAACAAGTGATTTTAGACTAATGAGACAGTTAAAAACAAAGTCAATGCTAAACTCCTTCTACAGTTCACAAAGATTTTCACAGATAAATCTAAATTGAAAATACAAACTCATACAGATGGTATAAGAGAAAATTAAGAGGCATGGGAAACTTTACAATGAATTTTACTATATGATATCAAAAATGAAACCTATGTAAAAATAATTGATTACATCGACTTAACTAAAATTCAAACTGCTTTATAAAACACAACATAAAGAGTTAAAACAGGATAAGGTATAGATTGAGTGTGAGAAAATAGTTTTAAAAGGAATCATATACTATTCTGTTGTTTGAGATTTACAAAAAAAAAAAAAAAAAAAAAAAACATCTTAAAAAATGGGCCCAAAATGTTAACAGATAACTCACCAAATAAGACATACTGTTGGAAAATAAACATATTAGAAGATTCTACATATCATGTACCATTAGATAAGTGCAAATTAAGATGGTACTAAGATCCTATTACATACCTATTAGAATAGATAAAATCTTGAACAGTGACAACACCACATGCTATCAAGACGTGAGGAAATTATCCATTCATTGTTTGTGGTAATGCAAAATGATGTTGCCACTTTGAAAGGCAGTTCTATAGTTTTTCATGTAAGTAAATATATATTTTTTTGCAGTATGATCCAGCAACTGGATGCTATATCTAAAGCAACTAAAAACTTCCTGTACACCAAAACCCTACTCTTAGTGATTTGTAGTGTTTTTAATTTAAGTGGTAAAACTAGGAAGAAACAAAGATGCCATTATACAACTGTATAAATAAATGAAATATGTCTATACACCGAGATGTTATTTATTAAGACAAGTGATCTACTAAACAGTGAAAAGAAAAGGGAAAATATAAATGGTTATTTCCAGTATGTAAGAACTACATACTGTTTGACTTCCACCATAAGATATTTTGGAAACATATGGAGAGACTGAAAAGATCAGTGGCTTGTAATAGTAAATTTGCAGGACAGTGTAACTTCTATATTCTTTCATGAGGCTACAAATTCAAGGATATAAAACATCAAACAGAAAACCTCCTATCTGGTCAAATTGTCTTTGGTAATAAAGACAACAGATCTTAGATAAAGTAAGAAAGTTAAAAGTTCCGATGGATATCAAAAATCACACTTCAAATAGCTAAAGTTCAGGGACAATAGCTCTTCCTCCAAAGTGTTGCATTTTCAAATATGAAAGTTCATTATGTCAGTTATCAAGTATTTCAAAATCAAAGCAAAGGTTACAGTGAGACTACACTATAAGCTCAACTTTTCCAGAGCAGATGTTAATAGAATTATTTCTTCAGAGTTTCATTGTTATACATAGCAGGAGGATGACTCCTGTCACACACATACACACAATAAAAGAATAAACACACTAAGTTAATAAATATTCTCATTGCAATCTGTGTGCCATAGTGACTAAAGAAAAAAATTATCCTACTGCTAAAACTATTTCTATGTATTTTATTACTATAAGACTTAAAATAGCTTTTATTTAATATCAAACATTTCCTATTTTATTGGTTCTTAATTTGAACCACACAAATGTGTTTAAGTTTTGCTGAGTGTTTCCCCTTCTTAAATACTTTTTATCACATTGCATCATTTTATTTTAATAGTCAAGATGTACTATTTTTAGCATAATTTGGAGTAGGTTTTTAGCTAAGTGATACAGGTAAGTAAGAAAATAAGCACTAAAAATCATATTAATGTCATTTTCAGGTAACATAATTGATCACTGTAGAAGGTAAGTGACTTGCTCAAAGTTACATAATCAACAACAAACCAAGAATTGAATATGATTGCACATGACCCTAGAATAATACTTTTTTTTTTTAATTAACAGGACACCACTCTCGCAGAAAAGTACTTCTTCACAATTGTTTTTGTGCACTGCATTGAACTGTGTGGGTTGCAGGAAGCTGGAATGAAAATAAGATTTAATGGATTATCAACACAAAATGCACAGCTTCCACCTTAAACAGAATAATATATCATTTATTATGAAGCTATATTTGAGTGAATTTGGCCTGGAAATACAGGTTTAGGTTACACCAAATTTCATGTTTCAAAATGAAAGCAATTTCATGAAGTTTTTTAGTTTTACTATGAAAAGGAAGTCATAAATCAAAAAAAGTTTAAAATACATTGGTAGGTATGTCAGAAAGGAGATTATAACACCATCAAGGCTTTTCTATAGTTCTTATATGCTCTCTATGCAGTCTCAGCTTTTGGGTTGGTGGAAGATTCTAAAATATTTTTGACAATTCATCACTAAATACTACTTCATGGTGCAGAGGGGGGCAAGGAATGGCTATCAAGAGAGCCAACATTAGCCCAAGATTAATTAATTAGACTCAACTGTAACAATCCAAACTCTCCATATCACTGAAGCTCTTTGTAATCAATCACATACATAATAAAAAGAACAAACACACTAAGTTAATAAATATTTTCATTGCAATCTGTGTGCCACAGTCACTAAAGAAAAAGTAATCCTTTGCAATTTTATGAGGTCCCATTTGTCAATTCTTGATCTTAGAGCATAAGCTATTGGTGTTCTGTTCAGGAACCTTTCCCCTGTGCCCACATGTTCAATGCTCTTTCCCAGTTTACTTTCTATTAGTTTCAGTGTGTCTGGTTTTATGTGTAGGTCCTTGATCCACTTGGAGTTGAGCTTAGTACAAGGAGATAAGGGTGGATCGATTTGCATTCTTCTGCATGCTAACTGCCAGTTGAACCAGCACCATTTGTTGAAAATGCTGTTCTTTTCCCACTGGATGGTATTAGTTTCTTTATCAAAGATTGAATGACCATAGATGTGTGGGCTTATTTCTGGGTCATCAATTCTATTCCATTGATCTACCTGTCTGTCACTGTACCAATACTATGCAGTATTTATCACTATTGCTTTGAAGTGCAGCTTGCAGTCAGAGATGCTAATTCTCCCAGAAGTTCTTTTACTGTTGAGAATAGTTTTTGTTATCCTGGGTTTTTAGTCAAAGGACACTGGCAATAGCACAAAACTGCAACCAACAGATCGGGAAAAGATCTTTATCACTACTACATCCAATAGAGTGTTAATATCCAATGTATATAAAGAACTCAAGAAGTTAGAGTCCAGAGAACCAAATTACCCTTTCAAAAAATGGGGTATACCCAGGATAGCTAAAACTATTCTCAAGAGTAAAAGAGCTTCTGGGGGAAACAACAATATCCCAGACCTCAAGCAATACTACAGAGCAATAGTGTTAAAAACTGCATGGTATTGGCACAACAACAGACAGTGGACCAGTGGAATAGAATTGAAGACCCAGAAATGAATCCACACACCTATGGTCACTTGATCTTTGACAAAGGAGCAGAAAACATCCAGTGGAAAAAAGATAGCCTTTTCAACAAATGGTGCAGGTTCAACTGGAGGTCAGCATGTAGAAGATTGTGAATTGATCCATTCTTATCTCCTTGTACTAAGCTCAACTCCAAGTGGATCAAAGACCTCCACATAAAACCAGACACACTGAAACTAATAGAAAAGAAACTGGGGAAAAACCTTGAGGACATGGGCACAGGGGAAAAGTTCCTGAACAGAACACCAATAGCTTCTGCTCTAAGATCAAGAATTGACAAATGGGACCTCATAAAACTGCAAAGTTTCTGTAAGGTAAAGGACACTGTCAAAAGGACAAATCGGCAACCAACAAACTGGGAAAAGATCTTTACCAACCCCATATCCGATAGAGGGCTAATATCCAATATATACAAAGAACTCAAGAAGTTAGACCCCAGGGAACCAAATAACCCTATTAAAAATGGGGTGCAGATCTAAATAAAGAATTTTCACCTGAAGAAATTCAGATGGCTGAGAAGCACCTTAAGAAATGCCCATCAACATTAGTCATTAGGGAAATGCAAATCAAAACAACCCTGAGATTTCGCCTCACACCAGTCAGAATGGCTAAGGTTAAAAACTCAGAAGACAACAGGTATTGGTGAGGATGTGGAGAAAGAGGAACACTCTTCCACTGCTGGTGGGATTGCAAGAATGTACAACCACTCTGTAAATCAGTCTAGAGGTTCCTCAGAAAACTGAACGTGACACTACCGGAGGACTCTGCTATACCACTCCTGGGCATATACGCAAAGGACACATGCTCTACTATGTTCATAGTAGCCTTATTTATAATAGCCAGAAGCTGGAAAGAACCCAGATGTTCCTCAATGCAGGAATGGATACAGAAAATGTGTATACACAATGTAATACTACTCAGCAATTACAAACAATGAATTCATGAAAGTTGTAGGCAAATGGTTGGAACTGGAAAATATCATCCTAAGTGAGGTAACCCAATCACAAAAAAATATATATGGAATGCAATCACTGATAAGTGGATATTAACTAGCCCAAAAGCTCTGAATACCCAAGGCACAAGTAGCATATCAAATGACTCCCATGAAGAAGTAAGGAGAGGGCCCTGATCCTGCAAAGGCCTGATCCAGCATTGTAGTGGAGTACCAGGACAGAGAAAAAGGAGGGAGGTGATTGGAGTATGGGTGTAGAGAAGGCTTATGGGAAATATGGAGAGGGGGGAACTGGGAAAGGGAAAAGTGTTTTGGAATGTAAACAAAGAATTTAGAAAATAAATAAATAAATAAATAAATAAATAAATAAATAAATAAATAAATAAATGGGGTATAGAGCTAAACAAAAAAATCTCAACTGAGGAATACAGAATGACTGAGAAGCACCTAAAGAAATGTTCAACATCCTTAATCCTCAGAAAAATGCAAATCAAACAACCCTGAGATTTCACCTCACACCAGTCAGAATGACTAAGATGACAAACCCAGGGGACAGCAAATGATGACAAGGATGTGGAGAAAGAGGAACACTTCTCCACTGCTGGTGGGATTACAAGTTGGCACTACCACTCTGGAAATCAGTCTGGTGGTTCCTCAGAAAATTTGACCTGAGGACCCAGCTATACCACACCTGGGCATATACCCAGAGGATGCTCCAACATGTAATAAGGACACATGCTCCACTATGTTTATAGCAGCCTTATTTATAATAGCCGGAAGCTGAAAACAACCCAGATATCTATCAACAGAGGAATGTATACAGAAAATGTGGTACATTTACACAACAGAGTACTAAGAAGTGAGTTAAAACAATGAATCAACGAAATTCTTAAGCAGATGGATAGAACTAGAAAATACAATCCTGAGTGAGGTAACCCAATCACAAAGGAACACATTATGGTATGCACTCACTGATTAGCCCAGAAGCTTGGAATACCCAAGATACAATTCACATACCACACGAAGCTCAAGAAGAATGAAGACCAAAGTGTGGATGCTTCAGTCCTTACAAGGGGAAACAAAATGCCCACAGGAGGAGATACAGAAACAAAGTGTGGCACAGAGACTGAAGGAAAGGTCATCCAGAGACTGCCCCACCTGGGGATCCTTCTCATATACAGTCACCAAAGCCAGACACTATTGGTGATAGTGGGGATGCCAACAAGTGCTTGCAGATAGGAGCTGATATAGCAGTCTCCTGAGAGGTTTTGCCAGTGCCTGGCAAATACAGAAGTGCATGCTCACAGCCAAACTTTGGACTAAGCCCAGAGTCCCCAGTGGAGGAGGTAGAGAAAGGACCCAAGGAGCTAAAGGAGTTCGTAGCCCCATAGGAGGAGCAACAATATGAACCAACCAGTACCCTCAGAGCTCCCAGGGACTAAATCACCAACCAGAGTACACATGGAGGGACTCATGGCTCCAGCTGCATATGTAGCAGAGGATCCCCTTGTGGGACATTATAAAAGGGATGACCCTTGGTGCTGTGAAGGCTTGTTGCCCCAGTATAAGGGAATGCCAGGACAGGGAAGCAGGAGTGGATAGGTTAATGGGCATGGGGAAAGGGATTGGGATAGGGGGTTTTCAGAGGGAAAACCAGAAAAGGGGATAACATTTGTAATGTAAAATAAATTATCTATCTATCTATCTATCTATCTATCTATCTATCTATCTATCTATCTATCTGTATATAAAACATAAGCCTAACAATAAAACTATTTCTATGTGTTTTCCAGGAATTCTTGCTGATAGATTCAACATATACTATTTCAAATATGGAGAACATTCATGAGGCATACACCAACCTTTAACCATAACATAAATAGATGTGGAAATTTTGTATTTTCCTGTTAACTTTCTATTTGCTACATAAATATATTGTCCCTATAAGAAGAAAAAGTTTTAATTAGTCTCTAGAGTATATTCATCACTAATAACTGAATAAGTTAATGAATAGCATGAAAATTGGATTATTTTCTTAATTTGCATTTGAATTAACATGTATGTTACATTTAGAATTTTCCCTCTTTTCTCAGTTATATTAGCATGATCTTAAAATGTTCAAGATGGTTCATGATGCTTTGAGAATATTTGAAAAATAGCACATTCATCTCTGTATTTCTTTGTTTCCTGTCATATTATCTTTGCTTACCTCTACTTTGAATGTATATTAGGATATGAGAGAGTAAGAAAATATGTTATAAAACTTATCATGGTACTGGTTCTTAAGAAAGTGGAAAAACAGCCGGATGTGGTGGTGCACGCCTGTAATCCCAGCACTTGTGAGGCAGAGGCAGGCAGATTTCTGAGTTCGAGGCCAGCCTGGTCTACAGAGAGAGTTCCAGGACAGTCAGGAGTCAGGGCTACACAGAGAAACCCTGTCTTGAAAAACCAAAAAAAAAAAAAAAGAAAAGAAAAGAAAAGAAAAGAAAGAAAGAAAGAAAGTGGAAAAACAATGCACAAACAAAAAAACAAGCAACCAAAGATTACAGAATTGAAATTTGTATTAAGAGGTAAAGAATTCTTTGATGAAGTTGAAGTTTAGACCGCCCAGGTGTTGTATGTTACTTTTTCTTCTATGTTTAACCAGATACCATCTTGGATCCTGGTAAACACAATGACTAGAGCATCCAGGTTTAAGGATGTAGGTATCAAAAGCTATTGTAAAGGAAGAGATATAGTCTGGAGACACTGAAATCCCTGCTCTAGATGCAAGTGATATTGTGAGATGCTAGACCACATAGGAAATGAATCGTTAATGAAAAGTTGAACTCCACAATGCAGAGTCTATGAGGTTATCATCCATGATGGGATCCTCTCAGTGATGTAGCAATTTTGGAGTCATTCACTCTCTTGTTCTATAAATAAGTCAAATCAATTTATTGGGCTCACAAGTTGCACTTAGGTAAAATCATACTTAGGTCTCTTTTTAGAAAAGAATGGGAATTTTTGTCCTGTGACCTTTGAGATGTTCTGTGGTGCTCTTTTCTTGGGCTGTTCTGTAATCAAACAGCAGGGAAGATTGGAGACTAAATGAATATTTTTTCCAGATATACAACCAGAAAGGCATAAGGGAGTTACTCTCAGGCTGCCAGTCCCTAATAATACAGATTGAAATTATTCACTCTGGTAATGTAAGCCTTATTTCTAGAACAAGAACAGCATGAGCATGAGCTTGAGCATGAGCTTGAGCAGCAGCAGCAGCAGCAGCATGAAAAAAAAAACACAAAATCTTAGAGAAACTCATTCCTGGAGAGGTCCCAAGGCCAACTAGAGTCCTCTGTCCCTTATTTTAAAACTAAGAATTAAACTAGGCAAACTCATTAACATTTACAAAACATATTTTTTACCATAGTATTACTGCTAGGCTGTTTAAAAACATCATAAGAAGTGCAAAATGCTCTCATACCTTGCTTGGCTAGAACAGACTTGTAAACAGAAATAGCTGATGGATTTCAAGGTGACATGTTTTCCCATCATTTTTTTCATGGCCCACTATTCCTACTTAGGTAGTCACCAAACCAATGTAATTAAAACATACAAGTGCGGTATTATCACTTCATCTTTTAGGGTCAGATATATCCAGCCATTATTTTAAGCACTTGTCTAAAGCTTAAATCTTTTCCAACTCTCAGAACAGATGGCACAGCCATATTAGCAGTGACACTATATATATACACCAAGTGAACTGGTGTTATTATCTGGTTAAGTGGCTGTCAGCATTTCCATTATAAACCCAGCTTTCAAGGGTCTATAATTCAGATACTTTAAATAACATCTGGCTGAAACTTGGTGTATAGAAATGATGAGTGTTGAGTAAAAATTAGTATAATTTTGTGAATGCATGAATACTTCTGGAAGACTCAGCTTGATCAATTGGATCCTTTTTTAAGTGATGATTTCCACTAATCAGTATATTTTAGGTTTCAAAGCACATGCCATTCATTTTTTCAGTCAATCAGTAAGTTGGTCATAAAATATTTCACATTTACCATGTGTCAGGTTGTTTTGTAAGTGATACAGATACTCATGTTATGAGAACAACAGAGTGCCCTCTCTTCCTAAAGAAATAAGAGAACCAGCAAAAAACTATGTATAAAAATATATGTCCAACCAGTATGTACATTTAGGGGTGATGTGTTTCATAATATATTCTTTGTTTTTAAATAGTATATTAATATTTTAATATTTCTCATCTTTCAATCTATGGGGAAAGGTTGGGTATCCTTTAGCATTTATATTGTCTTGAGTAATCACAGTCAATAATAAAGAAGCAAAAAACACTTCATTATTTTAATTGCCAAAATAGATCTGAATTTCTCACAATTGACATCACACCTTTGAAATGGACATAAAGAAATAAAGTAACATGAAAACTGGGCTTTCAAAACAAATTGCTTCAATTTTTCAATTACTGTTTTTATTTTTTTGTTTTTGTTTATTTTTACTGCTCTTAGAAGAGTTTCTCAGGTTTTGAAGGCCTTAAAGTTTGTATAATGTCAATAGTGCTCACTGAAGGAAGCATCCTACCAGTAACAAATCAAACTTAAGTATAAAAGACTATAATGAAGGGTCAGGGGTATAGCTTAGTAGTAGAATGCTTTCCTAGCATGCTCAGCTTAATAAAATATGAATATTCGGAATTAGAAAGGAAATATAAATTATCAAGGTAGAAAAATCCAATGCACTGCAAATGAAAAGCACAGGCCCTGTTGAGAATCTCCTCTAAGGACTGGTTTTGAAGCCTTCTTTGGATTTGTGTCTTGCATTTTCAAGGCTAGAGTATTATTTTCCTCAATATGAAAATATAATTTCATGTAATGCCAATTTCAGCACAGATGACTGCTTGGCATACTTAAATGAGATAAAGGCTCTTTTTGTTGTTATGGTAAAACCTTTATAATCAAGTATAATTTATGGACATGAGAGTAATGAATGATAAATGTGTGGCCTGCGAATATTATTTGTTAATGATAAAGCTCTAGAGGGAAGAAGAGAAGCTTGGCCGAATTTAAATTCATTTTTATATTTATTAGATAAAGTTCATAAGATAAATCAGTCTCTATAAATCTTTATTATTATCTGTGAAAATTTCAACAAGATTTTCTTTAAAGATATTTTCAGTTTAAATGAGACTATCACATCTAATGTCATACTTGGTAGAGAACCAACCTATGCTAGTGCTTGCAAGTACTCAAGAAATTTGAACATGTGTGGTGAAGAGATACATACTTTATATAATCTATAAACATCTTTCCTTTTACAATCTTGTTTCTAGTAGAATCCAGTCACCATAGGGTGAGTCTGCTACAACAATTGTTCTCAGCACTCAGTGATAATTTTCTGCATCATAATAGCTTTCAGGGAATTAGTTCATTCTCCTAAAAAATAGGAGCAGACATCTCTGACAACATCGCTGAATTATTTGTTTATTATGTATAATATCCTGTAGGTATGGTTCTCACAGCTCCTTTGTTCAAAAATATCTCATTAGCCAGCCAATTATGTTGGTGATCTGTTAGCCTTCTTTACGGCCCAAATGCTCCCTGCTCTCCAATTCATATGAACCTTTAAGAATGCCATATGTTCAAATTGCTTCACTCTGTACTTAGTCCCTTCCCTACTATTAGCCCCATCTGTGTAACTGCATGCTTTTGGGAATGGATACTTGACTTTTCCTTGATTTTAAATCCAAGTTACTAAGTGGTTTATTTACATGTGCTTGCATTAATTGCTTTCTTTGGGTACGTTTTTAAAAAAATATTTACTTGACTAAAATCCTTAGTTAAAATAATCTGAATCTGAGAAAATGTAAAAAGACCCCTTATTCATCTTACTCTGGATTTGCAAATCTAGTGATATATCAATTTATGTCTGTCTTTGTGAAAGAAACACATCTTTCACTTATTGATGCACCATTGCAGAATACTTTTTGAGCTATATTATCTACCCTTACCTTAACTTTCTTTTATCTCTGCAATTTAACTCAGATAATGAAATAATCAAATGTCACATAAAAGCTACTTGAATGGTAGGAAAATATTACTAAAATACTGTCATCATGATCATGATCTGTATTATAATTAATCTCAGATATTGCCATGATAATTTCATTAATATCAATACTGTTTAATATTTGCTTAAAATTGTTTTTGATTGTTTTTCAAACAATAAATTATTCAAATAATTTTTACAAACTCAAGATTTAGATGGTGTATGTATTTTATAATGATAGAGTTAGCTATACAACCTTCATTATTTTGAGATAAAATTAAGAATTTGGTTAGCTTTGGTCATTGTTCTTCAATAGAATTGTTTGTTTCCTGAATCACCCTCCCTTATAAAAGGAGGACACAGTTTTGTGAATGCTATAGTATTATTCTTATGTAGAAAATGGCCCGTGCTAAGAATCTATGGAAGCAAATTATAAAGTTATTGACTTGAGTTCCTTCCTATTTGAAGGAGAAGTTTAACTATGGATTTAAGGTTCTTACCATTTTGAACATGGATAAACAGAAAAATGCACTGTTAAAGCCAAACGCAAAGGTTAATCTATTATATCTGTATCCCTTCTAGAAAATATGTGACGGTCAAAAAATTATTATTTTAGTCATGCTTCCTAAATTGGAGTTTCACAGATCAAATTAATGCAAAGCCCAACATAAGAATCAGAAATCTTTTATCAAAGGTCATTTCATTTCAAACCATTGAATTGAAGAAAGTGAAATAATATAATTTTAGATAATTGTATTCTTTCAAATTAAAACATATATGTGTGTGTGCTATTAAATAAAATCAATATATATCTGACAAGACAAATGACTTGAACAGCATCACTTAGTATAACTTGAAAGGACATTTCAGTATTTTTCTTAGAAACTCTTATTCACAAGGTTTTCTAAATTCTAGCATGTTCAACCGTAAAGAAAAATATCTTAGTTTGTAACCACATACAATCACAATGAAGAGAAATTGAGAAGACAGGTACATAATGTGTGCTTCCTTTCTGTATCACTGCTGCTTCTACAAATGAAAAGCAGAGAGTGACCATGGCCTAGGAAATTTAACATCAATTTAAAGATGTTTCACTTTATACTTTTAAATTTAGCACACCCTGAAATGGTGTGCTGACTATCTCATCATCTCTTTAATTATTAAGGTAATGAGAAATGGAGTAATTGTTGCCTAAATAGCAGTAATTCTGAAATGGGTACTCATAAGGTACTTAGGCTAGGTTGGAAGCTGAATATATAATTCAGCTTACTAGTACTATTTTATAAACTACTTTGTTTTCCTGGCAAAGTAAAATTACTTTGAGTACCCTAGCACAATAACATTATGCAAATAATCCTCATTCATTAGAACCTCAGTCATTGGCAATTAACAGTAATTTGAACTATGCCACTGTGAATAAACTGGGTTTCTGTGCTCCTAATGAAGATAGTTGAATTACTATGCAAGATTTCAGAATGATTGACTTATATAAGGAATGAACGGTTATTAATATCTTATTGCCATCTGTCAAAACATAAACACATGCTAATTACATAATTTTTGTCTAGTAAAATTATTTCTTGACATTAATTTTCAAAACATTTGTTTTATATGCATGTTAGAGATGCAATACTGTATTTATAAACAGGGTTTATTTTCTCAGTTAAACTTTTTTGTATTTCACAATTTCACTTTCTATGCTATACATGATACAAAACTCACATTTAACAAAGTGCTCAGAAATTAAATTTATTCATAAGCTTTCCTGTGATATTGACCATTATTACATTTATTGTCTGTTGGACTGCGAAAATATGTAAATGAATTTATAGCTAGTATATTATCAGTACACACTTGTATGAATTAGAAATGGGTAAAAATGTATTTTACAGATGTGACTTTCTATTTACAGTTCTGTTGACTATAGATAGGAATTTATCTCTTAAAATCTTTTGTATCTAGATTTTTCCTTCATTTCCTCCTTTTGCTCTAAGAGAAATAATGCTTTAACAATATATTCTTCAAAAATAACAAGCCAAAACAAAACAAAACAATGGATAACTGAATAAAACCACCAGATACTGAAGAGACAAAGAAAACAAATATCTTCACAAAAAAATGGCTTTCCTCTCTACATGAGCAGAGTGGCATATGGCTTAAAGTCTCCTATAGAGGGAGCTGCTGTACTATTGAACATTAAAGACCTAGCCTTCAGTTAGAGGTCTATAATTTTAAGCCTGTTTTATATCAACAGAGAATGAAATACCAACGGGTTATTAACATGTAATTTGGGAACACATTTATTTCTCTCTCTCCACGATGTCATTGATGTCAACTGAACATATCTAGGATCCTGTTTTGGTTTTGATAGAACACGAAGCAGGTGCCAAGACAAGGTATTTAATGTAGACAGGAAAAGGAACAAAAAGATAGAAAAATTCACATAAATATTAAATGAGGAGTGAAAGACAAAGAATAGCCCCCCACTCATATCAGTTCTTCTGTACTAATAAAGTATTTCAGCATGAATTTTAACACTATTTATGCCAAAACTTCTAGAAATGTGCTTTGATAAGAAATGATTGAATCTCCATGGAAAAAAAAGAGAAAATGCTAAGATGTTTGTTGACTCATATACTGAGAAAAACCAATCTATCACTTGACAAATTCAATTAAATTCTAACTGAAATGTTAGTGTTCTTATTATCTCTTGATTAAGGATTTTGAAAATTATTTCCAGATATGATTTTTACCACTTACTACATTAAAGCGTAGAGCAGTGGTTAACTGATAAAGAAATACCTTAAAATATGTGATAATTATAACAATGTCATTCAATGATTGAATAATTTGAAGACTTGAGACAATGACAATTTTAGTATTATAAGAATTGGTAGTCAATAAGGAATTTTAAAATCTATCCATGTTCTACTTAAACAAGAAATTATATCTCATGTAAAATTAATACTTTTAAAATATACAGTTATTTCCTCGTGGTAAAATTTATGGAAATTGTTTTTCTTGTTTTTCTAGTCTTCCAAAATTTAATTCAGGAAGTTATTATAAACTTTATATATATTTACATATATATATGCACACACACGCATACACACACACACACACACACACACATATCAGTACCCTTTACCTGGCTGATTTCTATAGATTATGACGAGAATATTTGAATATTTCTCCAAGGCATAATTTTCTGTTCATAGTCAATTAATTCAATGCCTGATGAGCCACATAAATTACACAAATAATTGGTTAGCATGGGTTCTATAGTTCTTTAAACATATAAAAGAAAACCCTTCAATCATAACCTTTCTAACATGTAAATTGACAGAGTGAAAAATCTGTTTTTTAAACCGCAGACAATTTTTTTGCACTTATTCTGAAATTTACCATGATCTTTACAGAGTATCAGAAAGACTATTCTAGGTATATACAAAAAAAGTGAGTTTACAGAATTTTATTCACAGAAATTAAAAATAATTTCCAAATGTTTATATGGCTAGATTTTTAATGATGGGAGCAGGATCTCTGGATTTATAATTCTAAGTATATAAGCATAACCATTTGTCTCTGTGTGTGAAAAAAACACATCTTACTCATGTTTGTACACCATTGCAGAAAGTTGATTTTCATTCTGCATTGCCTACTCTTATTTTACCATTCTCCAAAATTAGTAAATATTAAAATATTGTTTAAAGTTGGTAGGACAAATGATTATCATTCACAAAGCTGTTTATACTACATTTCATATTAAGAAAATCAAAGTCATTAGTTTACAAACTGACTTACTTAGTACACTACTTATAAATTCAAGTTGAAATAAAACAAAAAGAATTGAAATATTATTTTAATCTAATAGTTCAATAAATTTAATATTAATTTCATAAGCATTCATTAAACATTATGGACTCACACTTATCCTACACTGGAAAGATTTAAGATTTACTTACAAAATTAAAGAATTTGAATAGGTAGAGAAGAGTCCCATAAATATAAATGATATTTATGCCTCCTGATAAAAATAATCAGAAAAAAATCAAGAACAGTAGTGAATATTAAATATGTAATATATATGTAGTTCTTATGCCAATGAGAAACACACATGTATATATTCATATAAATATTTTAGTAAATTTAAATATATCACCTTGAAGTTATGTGAAGCAAAAATAACTTAAATTTCTGATTTTATTAAGCTATATACATATGTAAGTATTATATATAAATGTTCTAATATTAATTTTATAAACTTGCAACTAATAAAATAATTTTATTAAATTCCTACATAAGTCAGTTCAATATTAGTATGCTCCTATTATCTTGGTCACTTTTTTATGGTTTATTCCTCAGTTCTAGAGTATATATACATCACTTTGTTATTTAAGACAGCATATTTTAGTATTTTTTAATATTTATTTATTTTTTAATGTATGTGAGTACACTGTAGCTGTCTTCAGACATTCCAGAAGAGGGCATTGGATCCCATCACAGATGGTTGTGAGCCACCATGTGGTTGCTAGGATTTGAACTCAGGACCTCTGGAAGAGAAGTCAGTGCTGTTAAACACTGAGCCATCTCTCCAGCCCATATATGATGGGACTGAGAGTTGACTCAGCTGTTACATCTCTTGTTGTTCTTGCAGAGGACCCACATTTAATGCCCCACACACATATCAGGCAGCTCAAAATCACCTGCAACTTAACTCCAAGGAATTCAGTAACCTATTCTTGTTTTCCTGGACACAGCACTCATAGTCACAAATCCACATTCAAGCACAAAACACATAACTAAAGAGAAAAATAAATCAATCTTTTTTTTTTTTTTTTTTTTTTACAAATTTTGTGTGGCTATACACTTTTTCGTGTGTACAAAGTAACTTCTTGTTGAAAAGGCTTGCTTTAAGTGACAGTTGACAACCTAAATATTAATGCACATGATAACTCACTTCTAAATTGAGGAATGACAGTATTTTCTAGAATGAATGAATACATTAAAATTTTCAGATTCTAAAATTTTGGTATAATTTTAACGAAAGCTCCTTGGAACTTTTATTGGTCAATGAGTAGGGAGAATTTCCAGTAAGAAGATATAAATAATCTCCTTCTAATTTATTTTTTTACAAACTCCACAGGCAGCTTTGGATTTTCTGCAGTATAGTATTAAAAGTTTGGCTTTGACAAGTGTTACAAAGAATCCAGCATCATCTTCCTACTAAGGATCAAATAAGAGATAATTTGCAAGCAATGTAAATTGTGCAATGACAGGACATAAAACTGGAGAAGTTCTTGGAGCTCACACCATTATTTGGAACTGTGTGGTGTTGGCATTTAGGTCCAAGTTACAGTATGAGAGATGCTCCAATGTATTTAATAACATTCTAAAGATCACCAAAGGTAATCTCATTCAAATTCCATTTAGGGTTAGATTAAATAGGATTATGTTGAATAAACTATTAGAAACCATTCCCTAAACCCAACAAATTTTAATTTATTTAGCATTTTATACAAAATGTGATTTGCATCGTTAGGTATGATTTAGATAGCCAGACAATGCAACTACCATTCTGGACTCCTAGACAGCCATGGAATCAAATTTTATGATTAGTTTTGTGAGCACATGTATACGTTCTAATTTAGATTGCTGACTTTAAACTATTTTTTCCTTCTTTTTACCTTGAATTTTGGAAGGTCTAAGATGAACTTCAAAGGAGTTCTTCCAGCTGAATTTGCTTAAGAAGATTAAGTGAATGTTCTGCCTATGCAGAGTAGCAGTGGGGAAAATTTAGAGCTCAGAGGAAAGAAAGGAGACAGGGGGTTGTGTTTCTATGTGAGGAGTGTGGTTTTCATTTGCTTAGTTTCTGAGACCACAGAAACTTTTAGTGGTAGCTTTCCTCTTCCCTCATTTATTTTATTTCATTGTCTTCCCCTCATGTATTCTTTTTATCTTCTTTATGGGGCTTCAAAGTGACTGCAAAAAGACTGAGGAGTTAGATCTCTTAATTTTATGGGAAAGACCTCAGTATTAAGAATACTTATTTATCTAGCTATCTATTCTGTCAGTGTATATGTTCAGTTTTGTTTCTGAGTACCAAGGCTTGAAGAGGTTGTCAGATGTCTTCATATATCTTTGTTTGCCTATTCGTTTGAGTCAGTGTCTCTCTCTGAATCTAAGACTCACATTTTCTTTTATATGGTGGAATCCCGAAAGTCCAGTGATCTTCCATACTCAGCACTTGAGTTACTGAATGCTCAGCTTGTTAACAGAAATCTTCTTTCCAGAACCTTCTTTATTCACTTATAATTTTAAAATAATTTAAAAATATTATAAACATTTACTCTCTGTCTCTTTTTCTCTGTCTCTCTGTCTCCCTCCCTCTCTCTCCCTCTCTGCCCACCTCTCTGTGTATATCTAAGTGTGGATACCTGTGTACTATAGGGCATGTGTGGCAGCCAGAGGAAAAGTTATTAGTTTATGTTTTCTTCTTTTATCACTTTGATTAAACTAAATTCTTCAGGCTTTGGGACAAATGCCCTGACCTGCTTAAGTTGCCTTGCCAGTCCTTATTCTTTATTAAACCCAAGGAACTGGGTGACAGAAGGAGACTCACAGTGAGGAAAGACTACTTCTATAATTCCAGACATTAAAGGGTTTTTGTTATTGTTGTTAGGTTGTTCACAGTGCAGTCTACATTTTGTGTCATTTCTTCCATTCTGGGTTTTAGTTTCATCTTTCTGATGAGATTTCTCACACAAAGGTCAACTTGATAATACCTAAAACTCACTTCTATAACATCATTATCAAAGCAGCATTTGTAGTTCACATCTACTGGCATATATAACATAGCCTATCTGACGACTCTCTCTCTCTCTCTCTCTCTCTCTCTCTCTCTCTCTCTCTCTCTCTCTCTCCTTTCTCTCCTCTCTCTCTGCTTCTATGTGTCTGGCTTTTTGTCTCTCTCTGTCTTCTCTGTCACTCTGCCTGACTCTCCCTCTCTCCCTCAAGATCCCATATCTTATGAACAAACATCAAAATCCTTACATACCCTAATATTTTCCCCTTTCAAATGTGTATTTGTAAGTGGCTTATTTCTCAGTTGACAAATCATTAAAAAACCATTGAATATCTCACCAGACTGTATTCCTGCCTACTGGCATGTACCCTACTTTAATATTTACTGTAATTTATTACCTTAGTTTAAGAATTCATTGGTGTATGCATTATAAAATAAAACCTTCATGTATGGCTCATTACTGTGGTTTATATCTTTAAACTAAAGAAAAATGTTTCACAGAGACTAGTAAATATTTGTGATATGGGGATAAATAAGAGAATTTGTAAAAAAAATTTAATAAAGGATATATTTCAGTTCTTTTCTCTTCACCTCCCTGAGTTGCTCACATAACAGAATTGGAAGTACTTTTTCAGCTTCTATGAATCTCATGGTTGTCAGAGGCTTTACAAGGAAATCCTGTATCTACTTTTTAAGTTCAATGGAAGTAACTGGAATTTAATGATTTTTTCCT
This sequence comes from Apodemus sylvaticus, assembly GCF_947179515.1. Classification (NCBI taxonomy): domain Eukaryota; kingdom Metazoa; phylum Chordata; class Mammalia; order Rodentia; family Muridae; genus Apodemus; species Apodemus sylvaticus. Next base: position 52,449,144 of record NC_067495.1, on the reverse strand, counting down.
AATCAAAAATTCATATATAACCAACTACTCTAACATGTCATGACTTAAAATAGCGACATTTATTATTCTCACAAAGCTCCAGGCAGCTCTTAGCAAAGTCTTTGCAAAGGATAGAAACTGGAATCACATAAATGCTTATTCTTTCTTATCCTAGAAGTAAACACATAAAGAAGTATGTATTTCTGCCTGCTAGCAGGAATGATGTTTTTGTTTTAAATGCACACACCAATGAATTCTTAAATTAGGGTAATACATTGCAATAAATATTAAAGTAGGGTATATACTAGTAAGAAGGAATGCATAAAGAAGTCACATGACTGAAGGCTGACACAATGTAGATACAGTGGCTTCGTTTCTTGTCTCTATGTAATCTTTCTTCAAAGTTCCCTAGAATAGCTTCATGGGAACTAGACTCCTTCAACATTCCTTTAGTTTCTAAGATGTGGGTTCTGAGGAAAGAACACTTGACAGAAGAAGTAACATATCCTTAAGTGTTAAGCTTCAGATGTTATGAAATATCATTTCTTTTTTTTTCTGTTGATGGAAGCAAATACACAACATCTTTTTCCATGTCTGATATTGAAGAGAAGAGGGAGAATATTCAGTCTCTTGAAGGGAAGCTAGAGAATTCTAGATATTTTAACAAAACACAATGTCCCATATATTTGTATACAATTAATATTTTCCTGGACCTACTAAAGTCTCTATGTCTGCGATGTGTGTGCGTGTGTGTGTGTGTGGGGGGGGGGGCATATGTATAATCATATTACATTTGGTATAGTAAATTAATGCTTATTACTTTATAACTGGGTATTTTACTTGAAAAATTGACTAGATGATTATCCAAATGTACTCCAAACTATAAAATGTTTTTAGGACCTCATGATGGTGTGAGTGTTGTCATCTTCTCAGAATCTAGACTATCATCTGCAGGATAGGTTTCTGATAAATTATTTTGTTTGTATTAATTGAGGGGGGATTGTCTTGATTGCATTAATTGATGTCAGAAGATGTATGTACTGAGGGTCGCATAATTTTCTGGCTTGGATTCTATACTCTATGCATGGAGAACAAACTGAGCAGTGGCATGCATCCATTTTTCTGCTTTTTGATTGTTGATGCAATGTGAAAACATCTTACAGCCTAGACCTGCCTATAGTTATGAACTGCACCCTGAAAGTGAGCCAGAAGAATGTTTTTTTTTTTTTTTTTACTTCAGTAAGTTGATTTTGCCAGAATATTTAATCACAGCAATGGAGAAAATTAAACAGATAACCAAATAAATACCTTGGAAGTTGAAGTTGAGTCATTTTTAAGCAAGTGGGAATGATAGTAAGGATATCAAAATAGTTTTAAAAAATCCATTTATGCTCACCCTTTTAATCCTCCAAGGAATACATACTCTGTTTAAAAAATGAGCAAGGTAGCTAGACACTAAAAGCTCTCTTCAAATATAAAGTGTAGGTTCTAGAAAATGCATTACTTTCATATCATTTATACTTCATTTTTAATTTAAGCCTCCATCAGTTTTCTTGTCCAAATTCAACCAATCTATTTTTTCTTCTCTGTTATAATTTTCACTTAAATTATAATTCCTTTTTACAATATATGAATTTTTAAAGAGTAAAATAACTTCAGTTAAAAGACTCAAGGAAGAAAGGTTGAAGTTAAACACCTCAAATAATTTCATTTTATGTGCATACTAACAAGAAATCAAGGGTCCTGTCATGACAGAGTAGAGGAAAATATCAAAGAAGTTACTTTATAATTTACTGAACTAATGAAGATTTTTTCATTAAGATGAATTATTGCTTATAACTCTACACTATCAAAACAACAAACTGAAAAATTAATGAAGCATTTTTATCATGTGTAGTCTCCCAAGGATCATTTGAAGAATGGCAGCAAATTCTTCCCTCTTAATGATCACACTGAATATGAACTTTTTTACTTCTCATGACTCACTGACCTATGCTAAAACCATTCAGGCATATTTTTCCATAGTGTCTATTTAATTCTAGAAGAAATTCTATTAGTTTCCAATGGCAAATATAATGGGGTACATATAATATCACAATTTGATAAAATATACTTATATTTTATTTATACAGTTCATCATAACTGCAATTTCCCCTCCCTCCACTCCTCCAAATTGCCTTCCACTCCCTTCTCCTCCAGATCTACTCCTCCTCTGTATCACTTCAGAAAAGAGTATGAATGCTAGTGATATTAACCTAAGATGTATAACACAGACACAATAAGATTAGGCAGAAACCCTCATATCAAGGCTGGACAGGACAATGCAGTACAAAGAAAAGGGTCTCAAGAGCAGGTAAAAATGTCAGAGATATCACCAATCCCACTATTAGAAGTTCTACAAAAAACACCAAATTTACCACCATAACATATATGTAGAGGACCTAGTGCAGACCCCATTCAGGCTCCATGATTGTGTTTTCAGTCACTTTTAGCCTCTAAGAGCCCTGCTTAGTTTTGTGTTTTCTTGGTGTCTTTGACCTCTCTAATTTCTATAATTCTTCTTCCTAGTCTCTGAGGTTTCCTGAATGCCAAGGAGAGGAATACAATGGAGAGTTCTAATTGTACTCTCTCCACCTAATGTTTGGCTGTGGGTCTCAGCTTCTGCTCCCAACAGCTTGGAGGAAGCCTCTGATGATCATTGGGCTAGGAACCCATCTATGAGAATAGGAGAATATTTTTTGAAGCATTTTATTGTTTTTTGTTTTGTTTTTATTTTCGTTTTTGTTTTTGTAATCCTAGGTTTCTGGCCTAGCCAGCCTCCAGTCCCTGGTTATCCAGGAAGTATAAATCTGGTGTGGTCCTCAAATTAGGCCAGTTATTGACTGGCCTCTCTCAGAAATTTCTGCATCTCTATTTCTCTAGCCCATCTTGCAGTAAGGATAGATTTTAAATGGAAGGTTTTGCAGCTTGTTTAGTGTACCAGTACCACCACTGGAAATCTTGTCAAAACACCAAAAGAAAACTCACAGAATGAACTAAGCTGAACTCACAGCGACTCAGAGACTTAATTGACAATGAAGGAGGCTACATGGATCTACCTTGGCCCTCTGCAAATATGTTATAGAGTATAGCTTTGAGTTTTTAGGATTGTTTTTGTGGTACACAGAGATTGGGGCTGTTTCTGACACTTTCACCTACTTTTGTGACCTTTATTTTGTGCAGGTTGCCTTGTCCAGCCTTAATATGAGAGGAGGTGCCTAGTTATATTGCAACTTTTTATGCCAAGTTTGGTTGATATTGCTAGAAGGATTGTCTTTTTCTGAAGGGAAATGGAGGAGGAGTGGATGCAGGGGCAGGGGGAGGGGGAAGGTAATGAGAAGAGAGGAGAGAGCAGAATCTGTAGTTGGGAGGTAATATATGAGAAAATACATTAATAAAAAATTAAAAAGTAAAAAGAAAGAAAATGTATAGTTAATTAAGCCCATATAGTTGACTGTGTGAAGCACGTTGATAGTTCAAGGTACAATGGGTAAAGAATTAAACACGTGTTTAAAAAAGGAAAACAAAAGGTATGGTTCAGTCCACCATCAAACCATCATTGCCTTCTTTTGTATTGTGCTCTAAAACCTTTTAACTTTTTCCTGGAGAAAATTTTCTCCTACTGCTGACCCAAGTTTAAGACTTCCTTTTCTCCTAGCATAAGATTACTGGGGAAATTTCAATCCTTTGGGGTTTGTTATTTAAATAGTATAATTGTCAAAGTGTGGGACATATGTGTCTCTGTAATATCTTTATCCTGGTCAACTCTGTTGCAAAATGGTGGCCAGGAGTGAGAAAATGGAAAAGGGGAAGAGGAGAGAAAAAGGAAGGATGATTGAGAGAGAAGGAGATTGATGTTTTTGTATTGTTGATCTAAGTGCTATAATTATGTCTCTCCATTTGTGTGTGTCCTTTGGCTCTGGCAGTATATATCCTAAATGAGATGTTCCTAATTTCAATATATACAATTGCTAGATATTTGTCTCTTCTTTTGTATATGGTATTTCTTTTTAATATTTAAAGCTTGTTTAGTCTCTGAAAATTTCCTACCTATAGAAAATGCATATTGATCACACCTGTCTTAAACTCCCTATACCCAACTCCACACCATGGCCCATGCCCAATCCCAAATAGACAGTACTAATTTAATTCAGTAGATTAAAAATACATCATCAGTTTTCTTATAAATAAACTTAGGTGTTTTTACCATTGTTTACTTCAGTCATTTCAAAATAAGTTTTCTTACAGATTTTCTTATATTGAACAGGGATATCAGAGAAGGATTAGATAAAAAGTAACTGAGAGGGGCTGGAAGAGGGGAAGAAAGAAGGGAAAGTGACATAAATTATATTTCATTATAAAACATATTTTTAAAAAGTACAGGCATATTTTTATGTAACTTTCAAAATTCTGTTTTAAACTTCAATCACATTGAACATTTCTCATTGATCTTCTAAGGTAGTTCAACCAAAATTTTGTGCATATTGTGTGGTGGAGAGTGCTTCGGTATGTTCATGGAATTTAAATGTGTCTTTTATTGGCCAGATGCAATTGTTGTCTCAGAGGCTTACTGATGAATAAGCTTGCCTTTTCTAGTTCTTTCTTAACTTTGGCTGACTGGTTCAACTTAGATGTTCTGGCTCAAAGTCCTCTCCAGGGATGTGTTCATATATTACGAAGGATTTACTGAAAGGTTACAAATAATGTGAAGTTAGGTACAAGGGATGGCAGTAAGTGGCCACTTTTAGGAACTACAGATTTGTTGGTCAAATATAATTTGACTCTAAATTTTCAACATTCTAAACTTTCCATGTCACAGACATTCTCATCAGCTAAATAATCTCTATAGACACAGCTTCTTTCAAGGAATTCTTACTCATACTGCACATATTTGCTTGTATGGTATTTATGAGTGTATCTTATTTGGTTTCAATGGTTAATATGTTGCCAATTGTTTCATCTTTGCTCTTCCCTATACATTTTCCAAGTTTTCTAATGAGAACTATTAAGAAGTTTATAAGTTTTCCTTTATACAGAATAATTTAAGGGATGCTTGACATACATGGTATCAATTCATTTTTAAAAGATTTATTTATTTATATGAATACAATGTTATCTTCAGACACATCAGAAGAGGGCATCTGATCTTGCTACAGATGGTTTTGAGCCACCATGTGGTTGCTGGAAATTGAACTTAGGACCTCTTCTTAAACACTGAACAATCTCTCCAGCTCCCCTGAGCAATTAATTTATCATTTATTTTTGGTTTTGGAAACCAAATGAATCCTTATGAAGTTCAGAAACCTCTTGATTGGTTTATCACTAGGTATCTTATATTTAATGATGTTAATGTATTGAAGATCTACCTGAAGACCCAGCTATACCACTCTTGGGCATATACCCAAAAGATGTCCCACCATAGCACAGGGGCACATTGCCACTGTGACTCAGTGAAAGTCTGAAAAAAAATGATAGTTTACAGACAGAGGCGAAAGAAAAAAAATGTGTCCTTGGAATAATGGACCTCCTAGTATATTTAGAAGCAGATAAATCTCACTTGACAATTTCTTAAACTTTCTGATTTCCTTATAGCTGAGACATGGCCTAACTAAGCAAATATAAGAATCCATCTTATAACAAAAAATTCTGCTTTGCTTTAACCATTTATGTTATTATGGTAGAAAAGGCATTCCAGAAATTCCAGTCACAGGTTCTAGTCAACTACCTTTCAGGGCAGATGATTTTCCAAACAATAGCCCAGACTAAGGATATTTACATCTGAAAAATCTTATGAGGTCCCTGCCCTACAGATGAGTATTGGTCAAGGTAGAAAGAATTTACATTTGAATTGGTTCCCAGGCTACCTTTCCCCCACAAGTTAATCCAGTTCCACCTTTAACTCTTTTTTTTTTAATAATTTGAGAGCTTTTATTAAAAGGAAAATGATTAAAACATTCATGCAATTACAGTTTGTAATGATAATAGAAACAAAAGAACCTAGCATTCCTTTTAAGGCATAAGGAAACTGACACTGAAGGAATCAAACAGTTGTTGAAAGGTATGCAAGAGACTAATACATTGATGCACAACTCAGTCTAATCCTGTTCCACAGTGCTGTAGCATTGCAATGATATGTAATCATGCCTCAGGTGTGTTGGTGCAAACAGTAAGCATAGGAAAAGTTTGCTTCAAAAGAAACCACTTATTTTTTATGTTAACATTGTTCCAACAGTTTTCAATGATTTATGAATCACTGGAAAGTATATTATGTAATCACTGAAATATTAAACATATTTAAACATGTAATATCAATATGAAATTACTAAAGGTACCAAGTCATTTATGTTGTAATGTCTAAGTATTAAGACACATTTCTGCATTAAAGATTTGTTTGAATTCACTCAGAACTTCTTCCCAAACTCATTCAAAATTTATTTGTGTCTGTTCAGCTTCCTCAGAGTGATTCTGTTTTGTAAATTTTAGTACTAGAAACCAAATGGCAGTACCCAAAGTGTCACTGGAGCTAGGTGGGAAGTTAAGAGCTCACTCTTGAGTTCAGTCCTGAGTTTTGGAATTCACAAGGCTATCAATCAAGATTTATTGAACATCCACAGGTTATGATGTGATTTGGCCTAGGAGGGAGACAATAATGGTGTTTGTATGCCCATGATGGATTTCTTACTCTCCAAAGTTGTGGAAATCTGCCAGGGTACTTATGGGTTGGGTAGAAACAGGTTTCTTTTTTTTTAATTTTTATTGATATATTTTTTATTTACATTTCAAATGATTTCTCCTTTTCTGGGTTCCAACTCCCCACAAATCCCATAAGCCCTCTTCCCTCCCCCTGTTCCTCCATCTACCCCTTCCCACTTCCCTGTTCTGGAATTCCCCTATACTCTTTCACTGAGTCTTTCCAGAACCAGGGACCACTCTCCCATTCTTTTTGGACATCATTTAATATGTGGATTATGTCTTGGGTGTTCAAAGTTTCTAGGCTAATATCCACTTATCAGTGAGTGCATACCATGATTGATCTTTTGAGACTGGGTTACCTCACTTAGTATGATGTTCTCCAGCTCCATCCATTTGTCTTAAGAATTTCATGAACTCATTGTTTCTAATGGCTGAATAGTACTCCATTGTGGAAATATACCACATTTTTTGTATCCATTCCTCCGTTGAAGGACACCTGGGTTCTTTCCAGCTTCTGGCTACTACAAATAGGGCTGCTATGAAAATAGTGGAGCATGTGTCCTTATTACATGCTGGGGAATCCTCTGGATATATGCCCAGGAGTGGCATAACAGGGTCCTCAGGAAGTGTCATGCCCAGTTTTCTGAGGAACCGCCAAAATGATTTCCAAAGTGGTTGCACAATCTTGCAACCCCACCAACAGTGGAGGAGTGTTCCTCTTTCTCCACATCCTTGCCAACACCTGCTGTCTCCTGGGTTTTTGACCTTAGCCATTCTGACTGGTGTGAGGTGAAATCTCAGGGTTGTTTTGATTTGCATTTCCCTAATGATTAATGATGTTGAACAATTCATATCTAAACATAGTAAAAGCAATATACAGCAAACCAGTAGCCAACATCAAACTAAATGGAGAGAAACATGAAGCAATCCACTAAAATCAGGGACTAGACAAGGCTGCCCCCCTCTCTCCATATCATTTCAACATAGTACTTGAAGTTCTAGCTAGAGCAATTAGACAAGATAAGGAGGTCAAGGGGATACAAATTGGAAAGGAAGAAGTCAAACTATCACTATTTACAGATGATATGATCGTATACTTAAGTGACCCTAAAAACTCTACTAGAGAACTCCTACAGCTGATAAACAACTTCAGCAAAGTTACTGGCTACAAAATCAATGCAAGCAAATCAGTAGCCTTTATATATTCAAAGGATAAGCAGACTGAGAAAGAAATTAGGGAAATGACTCCCTTCACAATAGCTACAAACAGCATAACGTATCTTAGGGTGACTCTAACCAAACAAATGAAAGACCTATATGACAAGAACTTCAGATCTCTGAAGAAGGAAATTGAAGAAGATCTCAGAAAATGGAAAAATCTTCCATGCTTGTGGATTGGCAGGATTAATATAGTTAAAATGGCCATCTTGCCAAAGGCAATCTGCAGATTCAATGCTATCCCCATGAAATTCCCAACCCATTTCTTCATAGAGCCAGAAAGAGCAATTCTCAAATTCATCTGTAATAACAAAAAACCCAGGATAGCTAAAACTATTCTCAACCGCAAAAGAACTTCAGGGGGATTCAGTATCCCAGACTTTAAACTTTACTACAGAGCAATAGTGATAAAAACTGCATGGTATTGGTACAATATCAGGCAAACAGATCAATGGAATAGAATTGAAGACCCAGAAATGAACCAACACACCTATGATCTCTTGATCTTCAACAAAGGAGCTGAAAGCATCCGGAGCTGAATGCATCCAGTAGAAAAAAGATAGTCTTTTCAACAAATGGTGCTGGTTCAATTGGAGGTCAGCATGCAGAAGAAAGCGAATCGATCCATTCTTATCTCCTTGTACTAAGCTCAACTCCAAATGGATCAAGGACCTCCACATAAAAGCTGACACACTGAAACTAATAGAAAAGAAACTGGGGAAGACACTTGAGGACATTGGCACAGGGGAAAAATTCCTGAATAGAACACCAATAGCTTAAGCTCTAAGATCAAGAATTGACAAATGGGACCTCATAAAACTACAAAGTTTCTGTAAGGCAAAGGACACTGTCAAAAGGACAAAACGTCAACCAACAGATTGGGAAAGGATCTTCACCAACCTTAAATCCTACAGAGGGCTAATATCTAATATATACAAAGAACTCAAGAAGGTAGAACCCAGAGAACCAAATAACCCCATTAAAAAGTGGGGTACGGAGCTAAACAAAGAATTTTCACATGAAGAACTTCGGAGGGCTGAGAAACACCTTTAACTCTTGATTTTGCTTGCAGACAAGCTATCTCTGGCCCACCTGAATAGCAAGGGAAGCTTAATGAGAAACTGGCCTTTTGTGTTACAGGCCTCATGCAGGGAGCCCTTAAGGAAAACAACTTTTCTTAGCTTATCCAGGTGTGATTCAGGGATTCAGGATACAGTTTATACTTATTAACTCAGGGAGACTAGACAGAGAGAGAGAGAGAGAGAGAGAGAGAGAGAGAGAGAGAGAGGCAATAGGTTCTATTTAGAGACTCAGAGGAGAAATGAGTTAGTTAATTCATCTAGCTGTAACCAGTTAGCCTTACCAGGCTAGATGCTAGAGACTGCTACCAGAGCTAATCATTAGAGCTGATCTCCCAGGGCCCACGATGGCCCTGGGCTCGGGGCCTACGAAGGCCCCAAGGACGGCCCAGAGAAGAATGCAACCAGCAGACTAGGAAAAGGGACTCTTAAAAGACAGCGCGAGCTAGAGAGCTTCCCAAGTTCTACAATGCCACCATTTTCGCCAGAAGGCTAGGTACAGGAACCATCCTTCTTCAGCTCCTGGGCCAGCACGACATCGAGACCAAGATGAAGAAGCAGTTTAGCCACATGGGCCCTGAACTTTGGGTAAAAACCCTATATTGCCCAAGAAAGCCTAGATAGCCTTTTACAGATGTATATGATGCTTAATTCGAGATGTTATCTTGACTAGACTTTGAGAGATACCTCAGAAATACACTCAGATTTTAAACCACCTCTGTGGTCATGTTAGTTTGTCATGTTTCTGCCTGACCTGTGTCTTCCTGGACCAAGGAACCCTGGTTACCCTGCAGCAGACCCAGGCGGCCTGTAACAACACATGTTCTACTATGTTCATAGTAGCCTTTTTTGTGATAGCCAGAAGCTGGAAAGAACCCAGATATACCAGGACAGAAGAATGGATACAAAAAAATGTGGTACATTTACACAATGAAATACTATTCAGCTATTAAGAACAAGAACATCATGAGTTTTACAGGCAAAGGGATGGACCTAGAAAATATCATCCTGAGTGAAGTAACTCAGACCCAAAAGTACATGCATGGTATGTACTCACTGATAAGTGGATATTAGACAAAATAAAAGTATAGAATACTCAGAACACAACCCACAGGACTCAAGAAGGTTAACAAGCAGAAGGGCCCAAATGATTATGCTTTAATCCCACTTAGGAGGGAGAAGAAAACAATCACTGGAGGCATAGGGCATCTTGATTGAAGAGGGGAGGGGAAGGGAAAAGGCGAATATGATTAGGTATGGGGGGGGAGACATGAGAGAAGCCCTGAGGGCCAGCAGAATGAAGGAAAATATGCAACCTAAAGAGGTAGGAAGTTAGGGGTACCCTATAGAAAGTACCAGAGACCTGGGAGGTAAGAGACTCTCAGGACTCAAAGATGTGACCTTAGATGAAATGTCCAACAGTGAGGAGAGGGAACATGTAGAGTCCATGTCCGGTAGAAAGACAAAGAACATCAAGTGGAGGAATGGGGTTGCCATCTTACAGTCAAAAACTCTGATTCAGAATTGTTCCTGTCTAAAAACACTGTAGGGACAAAAATGGAGCAGAGGCTGAGGTAAAGAAGGTACAGTGACAGGCCCAACTTGGAATCCATCTCAAAGGGAGGCTCCAAAACCTGACACTATTACTGATGCTATGGTGTGCTTACAGAGAGGAGCCTAGCATAGCTGTCCTCTGAGAGGCCCAAAAAGCAGCTGACTGAAACAGATGCAGATACTTATATCCACACATTGGACTGATGTTGAGGACCCCTGTGGTTAAAGTAGAGAAAGGCTGGAAGAACCTAGGAGGAGGGCAACACCATAGGAAGACTAGCAGTCTCAACTAACCAAGACCCCTGAGATCTCTCAGACACTGAACCACCAACCAGGCAGCATACACGAGCTCGTCCCAGGCCTCAAAAACATATACAGCAGAGGACTGCCTGGTCTGGCCTCAATAGGAGAAGATGCATCTAACCATTGGGAGACTTGAGGCCCCAGGGAGTAGGGAGACCTGGCAGGATTGGGGAATCCTCTTAAAGACAAGGGTGAGGAGGAATGGGATGAGGATTGGTGGGAGGGGAGACCAGGAGGAGGACAATGACTTGACTATAAAAATATAATTAAAAAGAGTAAAAAAAAAAAGATATTTTTAAAGACAAATTTGAGGTACTTTTCATCTAACAATGTCATCAAATAATTTCATAATTTATCTGTCTTAATTGTTAAAAAGTAATTCTTTGACTTTGTGTGTAAGATTAATGAAATGAAATATAGTAGACATAATTGATATTTTTACAATTTCAATCCACAATTCCATCATCCTTATTTCTGTGTATGTGTACTACCAATCCTCCCATAAAGCCTTGGGGAAAAGTACATGTTGTTGACATATGTATAGCTTTTTCCTAAGTGGTTGGCATTTGCATATTTTTTTCCTAAGCAAATGGAGGTACACTTGCTATTCTATCATCAAACATAGTGTTGATTGGCTATTTCTTACAAATATTTTTGCAGCCAAAAGCAATTCATGATCTATGATCTATTCTGATCTCCCTGCTATCTTTTGTCCCCTAAAGGAATAAATACACTTTTCAACCTGTCATATTATAAGGACAAAACTTTGTAAAAGACTATTAACCATTCTGGTTAGGAAGAAGTTCAAAAGACTTTTTATGAGAATAAATGGTGTCCAATACTAAATCATCATGCAGAACCATGTATAGTGCCATGTGCATAGCTAAAAATGTCTTATTTACCAGAATGTTCTTTCCAAGCCAGTTAATATACATACAAGTCAATCAGTACTTGGGTATATTATGCTGTTCTATGAATGGAGCTAACCTTCATCTCATTAGATCATTAGGGACAATCTCCAAAGGGCTTGATCATTTAAAGCTTTGTGACAGTTGTGTTTTCAATATTGGTGTGAATGTACTTTTTATAAAAGATCATTCTAAGAAATGGATCATAGCATTTATCTGCTCCAAAAATATCAGTTGAATTCACAGCCAACTACGATTTGAATGAATATTAACAACCAGAACAATCATAATAATCATCTGAACAATTTATACAAAGTTGTGTATAAATTGTGTATACAAGTAATTAAGACTTGGAGAAAGAATGTTAAATCTAATTGAAATGGGGCTACTGAGAAGCAGGTCTGTCCCAAAAATTCTACAAAATTTTTGGAATTTAAATGGTTTTTTTTTTACAATTCAATCCAGTGATTTACCATGATGGGACAGTCTCCCTTTATGTGACTTCTGAAAATGAATCTAAGGTCATTGATTCCTGCTCACATATCAATTCGAATCTCATATGGCTTTAGAACAATTTTTCAGGTTTTGGAAATAGATGAGATAGAAGAAAACACTGAACCATGCATGATGTAAGGAAAGAATAGTATAAAGATAAATAATGTGGGACATTCCTTACCAATGCTACACTGCACTCCTTAATAACCAGTTAGAAAGAAAGAATCTGAGAGGTTCCTAGATTAGAGTGTAGAGTCTCAGCTATAAAGAAACATGAGACCAAACGCAGTACAGGAATCTAGGCTGTATTCTGCTTTGGAAATGTGTTTGTTAAAGATATTATGGGAACAACAAAAGATAATTACATATTAACAAGTAAGATAATTATTAATTTTTAGTAGCATGTTAATATGGTATTTATGCAAATTTTTGTTCTTGAGGAATTTGTGCTAGAATACCTAGTTGATTTCTATAATTGCATTTAAATGATTTGCAAAAATATTCTATAATATATCAAATTCTAATATACATAAATCAAACAATAAATTCAATATATTTGTATATAAAACTATAGTATATGTAAATTATTAAAAATATTGTTAAATTTGTTGAACCGTGGCTAATGATTTTAAAATTTTGTTTACAATAAACTTGTTATTGTACTGAAAAAAAAGAGTTGGAGAAATTGCTCATAAATCTGATATTATATTTTCTTAAAGAAAAAACTTATTCCCTTTCACTGATGTGTCTACCGAGTTATCTTTAGTACTCTTGAGTTATAATTTAATGACTTTTAAGTTTACAACAGGTGATTCACTGTTATTTTTAAAGGATTTGACTAAAAATGACCGTTTCCTTTTATGTGATCATTTTGTTTAGTTGTTTGCTTGTTTGTTTTTTTCTTATAAGGGCAACATTTAATTGGGGTTGCTTACAGTATCATCAAGGCGGAGTATAGCAGCATCCAAGCAGGCTTAGTTCAGGAGAAGCTGAGAGTTCTACATCTTCATCTGAAGGTTGCTAGCAGAATAAGGACTTTCAGGCAGCTAGAGTGAGGGTCTTATAGCCCACACCCACAGTGACACACCTACTCCAACAAGGCCACACCTTCTAATAGTGCCATTCCGTGGACTAAGCATATGCAATACATCATACCACATGCTTCACACTGATAGGATTTCTCTCTTATATGAATGTTCTTATTTCTCAAAAGGGATGAATGATATTTAAAGGCTTGCTGACATTCTTCATACTTGCATGATCTCTCTCCAGTATGAACTCTTTAATGTTTCCTAAGATTTGCATAATAGGCAAACCTTTTGTCTCATTTTTCACACTTGTAGAGATTATATTCAGAATAGATCACTTGTTGATGTCTTAAGTCTCAAAAAATTTGAACCATATCTGCCACAGTCTTCACAGTTGTAGGGACTATTTTTGGAATGGATGGTTTGATGTTGTGTAAGGGATGAAGAAGAGGTAAAACATCTGCCACATGCTTCACACTTGTAGATGTTGTCTTCAGAATAGATTTTTTTGTTGATTAAGGAATGTAGATACAGAAAAATATTTGCCACACTCTTCACATTTGTAAGGTTTCTCTCCAGTATGAACTATCCTGTGTATTCTAAGGGCTGAGCGATAACGAAAGGCTTTGTGACATTCTTCACACTTATATCATTTCTTCCCACAATGAATTCTTTGATGCTGCTTAAGAAATGAAGGATCATAAAAAGTATTTCCACAGTCTTCTCACTTGTAGCATTTCTCTCCAGAATGAATTCTTTGATGTTGCTTCAGCATTGAAGTATCCTTCAATAAATAAAATGATCTGCCACATTCTTCACACTTGTAAGGTTTTTCCTCTGTATTAATTCTTGAACATTGATCAAGGAGTGATTTACAATTAGTGGTCTTGCTGTAATAGGATTATTGAGTGTTATTCCTGAGAACACACTGTTTTTACTGCTTGTCTCTTCACACAGGTGGACCCTTGTCTTTGTTCCAAAAATGTCACCAGCTGTGGCGTAGAGACAATAAGACCTGGGAACACAAGGTTGCTATAATGTCCCAACATCACATCCCTGAACAGATTCCACTGAGCAGGCTTCAGGTACTCCCACTTTTCTGGAGAGAAATCAATGGCCGCATCCCAGAAGGAAAGCATCTGCCATGTGAGGGACAGTGGAGGTTTTGTTTCTGGTAACTGTTAAGAAGCATGTGCACAGAGCTGAACCTCTGGGGCAGGGACGTAGGAAGTCTTGCCAGATGCAGCTTTAAGTTAGAAATATTACAGGAATGTACAACAGCACAGGACTCCAGTACAACTTTGAGGAAGATTCACGTATGTTGCCCGAATGCCAGATGGGCTTTCCTTGGGACGTCAGAATCACGTGAGCAAAAGACTGTGAGAAGGAATTTCTGGAATCCAGGTTGGGCAACTTCTACTGTTCCTGGATTTCTCCTTGGAAACCTTGCATGGGAGTCTGGGAATTAATGGACAGGGAAGAGAGAAGAATAGAGCCAAGACAAAGTTCTAATCAAGGCTCCCATTTTGTTTATTTTTACACATTTAGTACACAGCTAATTTATATTCTCTCTCTGATTGTTCCTATATCTGAGATATTTTGAAAAGGTGTAAATCAGTCGTGTATTGGTTCTCTTTTATTGCAGCAATGCATACATATTTTGAGTTGCATATTATTTTAAACGTGATTCTTTGGAGTAACGGAGATATCAAGAACATGTATGGATTCAGGATCACAAGCCACACTGGGATGGTTGGACCCCTTTTGAGGGCATTGGTATACCACAGAGTCTCAGATCCTATTTCTTGCAAAGGGCAACTACTACTTGCAATGATGAATAGTACAGTCATACAATTACAATTGATTTTAAGTTTAAACATTCTTCTCTTTTCCCTCTCCTTTTTGTTGTCAGCTTCTGTGAAATGTTTTCAAGTCAAGAAGCTGCTTAATACAATGTCTTTACAAAATGTAATATATGCTCATAAACAAAAAGACAAAACTGAGAGTACATATTATTAATTAATGAGAATTGTCTTATTTTTAAATTAGAATCAAACAATAGTAAACAAGTTTCAGAAATAATCAACATCATTTGTAATATCTATAGTTTCTCAACTGGAGAAAACTTTCATTTTTAACATTCTAGCTATAGAAGTCTTACTCAAATCAAATATTTGGTATGGGCTCACAAATATAAGTAAATAATGAAAATAATTAGAGGCTCTTCTATTTACCAGATAACATATTTCTTCTTTCACTTTATCTTTTTTTTCTTCATCAGTTCAGGAAGGAAAGCTATTGTGTAACTTTTGATAAAACTAATTTGGTGAAGAGGGTTGTGTTGGAGCTAGAATCCAAGAAGTTTGATGTATTTCACAAAAGTAAGGAATCAAAATGGAGAATATATCCTAGGAAGATTTACAATGGTATCTAGCCATATAAGCAGTCTGAAGTGGGGTATCAGATAGAGCTTATGTCAAGGAGAAGTATGTTCAAGTAGGTAAAGGTGTTCCATTGTATCATGTCAAGACATCATGGGATGCCAGAAATTTCATTTGAGATGTCAGCCAAAAAAAAAAAATCCATGTGCTAAAAGATGCATCCCTAACTTGGCCCTACTGGAAGGTCACAGAACCTTTTAGAGGGGATGTACTAAAAAGTGTTTGGGTCCCTGTAGTAGACTGCAGAACTTCTAATGTCATTCTATTTTTTCTCTTTCATTTTTTTGGCCATTTTTGTTTAATCATACCCTCACCACTGATATACTGACTTACAAAAGGCCCAAAAGTAATGGGGTCAATCAACCCTATCATGGGCTAAAACTTCTGAAAACATGACTCTATGGAACAAGTCTTACATTTGGTTGTTTATTTTGAGACAGGACCTCACTATATATCCACAGATGGCCTACAACTCACCTCGTAGGCCAGTCTGGCCTTAAACCCACAGATAGCACTCTCCATTTGCCTCCAGAGTGCTAAGTTTAAAGTTGTATACCACAATACTAGCAAAACTGTCTCTTTGTGGGTTAATCCTCTTTTTATTTTTTGTTATTAGTCCACATGATGTAAAGAAGCTGCTTGTTATGGGCTACCCAATATGGGCTTTAGAACTCAGAGAGGAAAAGTACGTAACCCTCATATAACCATGTGTGAGAGCCAGGGGTGGGAGATCATGAACAAAAGGACTACATGGAGACAAAATTGATTTACATATAATACATATTGTAGAATATTATAGATGACTGTCTAAAAGTGAGAGTAAATCTAAAGGAATCCACAATAAATTTATTAATGAATTCTTTTTAGTCTCATATTAGAATCTAATAGCAACAAAAGAGAAACAGCTCACCCAGTTGTATCAAATTATTAGCGTCTCCTCCTTTGCTTTCACATAATTCTATATACTGAATTGAATCAAGAACTTGAAAATGCGTAATTCAATATCTAGGGCATAGAAAAGAGAAGACAAACTTCTAATATGCTCTCATGTCCAGACATAAATAGTTGCTCAAAAATCATGGGCTTATTTTGAAACTATACAAAGTAATGAGATTCAAATGCCACATCTGTGATTAAGATCCCAAATGTGAACAGTAGATTAAGGAGTGAGATGGCTCAGAGGGTAAACACACTTGTAAGTAAGCATGATGACCTAAGTTTTTAATCTCTAGAACTCACATGGTAGAGGGAGAAAATTGTCTCTAAGTAGTTGTCTCGTGACCTCCTCATGCATGTCATTGCACTTGCATGCCATCACACCCAACAATGTAACAAGAAGAAATAGTAGATTAATAAAACAGGGAATAAAAATTCATATATTCACATAAATGAGTACATTTTAACGTTTGATGCTGAACAAAATATTTAGTTTCCAAATGTGTTCTTAACCCTATCACAAAAGGGAAAGAACAGCTTTCTAGTTCTGAGAACATGCCATCTTACTTAAGCGAACAAAATTAGCATTATCAATAGAGATTGAAAAAAATGGCATGCTTCTTAAGAACCTTTGAGGATTTCAGAGAACTGATTTTTAACTTGAATTAAATGTAAAGAAACACAAGTTATGAAAAGTAATCAAATCATATTAAAATGTCATAATAACAAATCATAATTAAAACAATGTCATCAAAGGGAAGAATTGAGGAGATATTTTAAAGTAAAGAACTGTAAGTTGATAGATGTTAATATAGTTTCTGAATGCTGAAATTGATCCTTTTCTTATAAATGCCACTGAGGCCAATGTTATTTGAATGACACCTGAACATTAGGTAGGATCTGCTTAATAGTAATTTTTTTATGTACAATACTATCAAGAAGATCATTATCCCATACTAATTATGTGACACTAGAATACAAATTTTGTGGGTATTTACCTATCAGATTACCAATAAACCTACTCTTTCATGTATCAGAAAATGTGCTTAGACTTTTTTCTACAAGCTAAGATCACTTTTAATATTAGTGGCTAAGGATTATCATGTTATTATCAGATGTAACATGTGCTTGGAATATTAATATGCAATCAAACAATTTTTATAAAGTTGTCAAATGAATGGAGAAAGAGTTTAATAATATATTTTTGTTTTATTGCAATTAAATACATTCCTAGAAAATAGACTAATACATGATAAATTACAATTTGAAAATAATTAAATTAACATATTTGAAAAATAACATGAGTATATCACATAGTTCCTTTAGGAAATTAAGAATCCATGGATTTCTCTTATTTAAAACTATATAATCAACACTTTTGAAATTACATATCTCTGAAGAGAAAATCTGATCAAAATAGCAGTTGTAAATCAGTGCTTATTAGATTGTGCCACCTTGCATTTGCAGAAAAAGCTATAACTGTTAACTGTGTTTCAAAATTCCAGAAATACTCATGTGCCTTTTTGACCAAAAGGTAGCAGCAGTGATCACTATTATGCTCCATTTGCCTAGTGTAGTTTCCTGTTTGTGTTGATGCTATGAGGCATTTGTCAATTCCCCTAGAAGTTACTGCTGTTGCTCATGCCTACCAAAAAGAGACTCTCCACTATTGTTGTCTGGTGATGGTCCTATCATGCTGGCTACTGTTGGTAATTGAGATTGATTAATATCTGAGATGAGGATATTATTGCTTGTCACTGACAAAGCTTCAAACATGCTACTATCATTCTTCAGAAAACACTGCCACTCTATTTCTTGAGAAACAAAAATTTCTTTAGTGATGCATCTATGACTTTTGCTTTATTAAATTTCAAGTGCTTTGTTTATTTGTTTTGCTCTCTGCCATTTCACTGTGCTGGAACTTATCAAGTGTCCAAGGGAGTAGAAAAGAACAGTTTAAAATGCATATTAATGCCTCCTTGTAATTTCCACCTTTGCCTGAAGCTCATTACCTATGCCACCTTTCGCTACCTATTTCATTTTATGTCCTAGAAGACTAATTGATAAATCCTGTCTTTACCTAACCTTTGCTGAATAAAGTAAATAAACTCTTTTAATTTAATGAAAAAATCAAATGTACATAATAAATACTTGAAACTTTGAAACACACATTTTTTAAACTATCCTTCAATATATTGAACTGAATATAGACTTGACAAATAAAAATGTCTTTTTCCTGGAGCAGTAAATAGCACAATCATGGAAAAATTATATTTTTCACAGAAGCAAGTCAGTAGTAGTTAAAAATGTACATCAGATAAATAATACACTTCCTTTTAAGAGACAGCCTTCATCTGTAAAATGTGCTTAGATGCCAGTGAATAATTTAATTTCCTCTGGGATTTTCGAATAAGGCAAAATAAGTAGCTCTCTTTTTTTTTGTCTTCCTCTTACTCTCTCATTCTCTCCCTCCCTTCCTCTTTCCCTTCCTTCCTTCACCTATCCAAAACAAAAGAAAAGAAAACATATGATGAAAAATCATTTCAAAGCAAAACTTTTACCATTAACTGTTGGGAAGACTTTTGATAGTGACAGCCTTTCTAATAGAGAATATATGATAATAGCTTCTCAACAAGATTCCACTAATATTTACAACAATAATTATGCTATAGATGTCATTTTCAACTGAAATCTTTTTGTTTATTTTAATTTTATGATGCTTCACTCACATTCTTAATAAATGGTCTATTTGACTTATTATCTACTTTAATTTAACAGATTATAACTAATAATGTTCATATAGACATGCTATTTATAATGTTCATATAAACATGTTATTTATAATTAGTAAATTTAATAGAGAGAAAAACTAAGGCAATAAAATATTAAAATTAGAATTAAATTATTTTTCAATGAGACTTTGCATTTTCTTCTGTTATACATCACCAGACTACAAACTGCTCTTTAGGATAGAAGGTAGCGAAACAGCCACTAAATGTTATCTACACATTAGAGTATTTCTACTATGTCCATTTAGTTATTTATGTCCTCTCCTATTTCTTTTCCAAGATTGGGTTTATGTTTTATTTAATTAGGAACTTCTCATATATAGAGCCTTTATCTTTTCCTTTAAACATGAATTAAAGTCAAATAGTTTTTGAAGAGACTTGCATCAACATGGCAGTTTTTACTCCTGTTATCCAAGCCAATCAAATTATCATCTTTGCCTTAAGAGCAGAATTTTGCTCAGAACTCTTTATACTACTACATGTAAGTTCAATGAAAGTCCAAAGAGCTATAAAATGACTTTGATGGCCAAATCTTAGCCAGGAAACCCAATTAATCTGATTCTAGTCTGTGGAAATTTACAAAGACTTAAGTAAATAGATACTAGTTAATATAATGGACCTCTCGAGATACTAGATAAATGATTACAACAATTAGACAGATTGTTTTCTGTCCTTTCAAGCCAAATACATTCATAACCTAATCATATATTCTACTGAGAATATTTTTCTGAAAGTAAAAATGAGTTGGAATTGAAAAGGTCATATTCAGTTTAGAAAAAATCATTTTGAAAGCTTTTCTATTTGTATTTGTTATTGGAAATGCTTTTTCAGTGTACACTGGGAGATACCTGTCAATAGATGCCCTTATATTTTCTTCACAATCAAGCTTCTATTTTTCTATACCTGATTAAGAGAATCAAAGATTCATGCCTGAATGAACACAGACCCAGCAGTCCTCTACTGTATATGTGTTGGGGCCTCATATCAGCTGGTGCATGCTGCCTGTTTGGTGGTATAGTGTTTGAGAAATCCTGGGGCAGCTTCATTCAGCCTTCCCTAATTCAACCACATGGGTCAGCAGCTTCTGTCCATTGGTTGGGTGCAGATATCTGCATCTGACTCTTTCAGCTGCTTGTTGGGTCTTCCGGAGCGTGGTCATGCTCGGTCCCTTTTTGTGAGTGCTCTACAGCCTCAGTAATAGTGTCAGGACTTGGGACCTCTCCTTGCACTGGATCCTACTTTGGGCCTGATATGTGATAGCCAGAAACTTGAAACAACATAATTAAAATTTAAAAATATTGATCAACTGCAATGGAAAAAATTCTATTTTCAAAGAATGGGATTGAATAATTGAGAGAATACAAAATTAATGTAATACCATTTCCATTGTTAGGAATGAATTTGTATATGTATATATTAATTATGACATATGAAGATAAAAATAATTTCTGGTTAAAAGTCATTTTATATAATATTTAAATAATTTCTCTTCTATGTGCACTGGTATTTGCACTGCCAAAAATCATAAATAAAACTTAGATTAACTAAGCATCCTTCCCCCAAACTAAAGTTACCTACTTTTTCCAGATAACTGAAAGAAAATTCAGTTTAGAAGTAATGTATTGCCATAAAATGCTAACCTCAATTGGAAACTGGTGATTGTTTCTCCAACCATCTTTCCCTATTGGATAGAAAAAGGGAGTCAATTGATTTTCTGTTGGCTTTGCTACTTGATAATGATTGAAAATAGGTGGGGAGCTAATGAAATTACTGATGTTTTCAGCTTGTCATTCTAAGTACACACTGAAGGGACTGAATAGCTCAGAAGAACACATCCTGCATCTGTAATGGCTAGTCTCTTGAAAAGTATATAAACACTTGATTAGTTATGCGCTACCAATTGACCTTTCTTTACACTTATTGAGCATTAAAGAACATTAATTACAAACTTCTGAAAAGCATCTGTTTTGTATATTCCATCTTCTCATTATATCTTAGAACTATGGTAACTGAGTTGAATAATACATCCAGAGAAATCAATTCATCAGTTTAGCATGAGAAAGAAAAAATAGATGAACAGAATAGAATTAAGAAACACAAATATGACATAAATGTTTATGAACAGTTGGTGTTTTATAAAGATATTCCTTTAAACCATCAGCAGAAAAGTATATTTACTTAAAAGATGAGCCAATCTGATATGACCTTGTAGAACATAAAATGATGTGGTTTGATGCTTTCCAGTACTCATAAAACCTGAATTCTAAAAGAATTTGATATTTAAAGAAAATTAAAGTGCTAGAAGAAAACAACTATTAGGATTTGAGGTATGAATAATTTCCTTAAGACAAAAAATTTTTAAAACAGAGTTTATCAAATAAAATTTGACCATACTCAATCTGCCTATTTATATGAAAAATGATAGCATTCATAGCCTAAATGAAAGATTACATGGTATGTTTTTCAAAAATACTTAATCTTTGTAATAATTTACAGTGGTAATAAGTTTTGTGCCCATCAATCTGTATGTGAAAATTTTGAAAAATTTGTGTACCCATATTATGATATACTGTATGGTAGATACGACTTCATATCTCCTTAAACATATTGCTGTGTTTATAAAATACATTGCATGAACAGTGCATGTAAGAATTATAGTAAAAATAAACAACACACAGAAAAAGCTTAATATTATTTCATTATAGTATATTCTACACCTTCATTAAGAATATAATGTTTCATACAATATATACAAAATAATGAGGTATGAATTAATAAAGTAAATTTATAGCTATCCTGTAGCATCAAATTCAAGTGGAATAGATATATAAAAATGGATAAATACAAAAATATGTTAATTTGAAAGGTTATAGGAAGTGTGAGGAGCAGAAAACAGAAATGTATTAATAAGAATCTCCTTGAGAGACAGAAATAATAGAATGAATATGTTTTTAAATGGGGATTTATTAGGTGGGCTTACACCATACTGATGGAAATCTGAGTAGCCAGTAGCTGCTAAGTTCACCAGAGTAGATGCTTCAAGAGGTGCTGCAGGCCTGTAGGATCCCTTGAGAATCATTGTCATTGAGCCCTTGCTGGAACATTAAGGAAGCAAAGTTCTTTGTTATTTTTTTATTGAATATATTTTTCATTTACATTTCAAATGTTATACCCTTTTCCAGTTTCCCCCCTCCAGAAGACCCCGCAACCCATTCTCCCACCCCAAGCCTCTAAGAAGATGCCCCTCTGCCCAGCCCACTTACACCTACACCCATGATTTCCCCACACTGAGGTATCTATCTAGCCTTCATAGGACCAAGGACCTCTCCTCCCACAGATGCCTGACAAGGTATTCCACCGCCACACTTTTGGCTGGAACCATGTTTACCCCTTGATTGGTGGCTTGGTCCCTGGGAGTCCTGGGTGGTCTAGTTGGCTTACATTGTTGTTCCCATGGGGCTGCAAACCCCTTCAGCTCCTCCATTCTACCCTCCAACTCCTCCATGGGAGACCCCTTGCTCAGTCCAATGGTTGGCTGCTAGCATCTGCATCTGTATCTGTAAGGCTCTGACAAGCCCCCCACCCCCACCCCAGAGACAATCATAACAGGCTCCTTTCAGCAAGCACTTCTTGCTATCCATAATAGTATTGGTGTTTGGTGACTGTTCATAGGATGAATCCCCAGGTAGGACAGTCCCTGGGTGGCCTTTCCTTCAGTGTCTATTCCACACTTTTTTTCTCCATAATTGCTCCTGTGAGTATTTTGTTGCCTTTCTTTGAAAAAAACAAAACACCCAAACTTTGGTCTTCCTTCTTCTTGAGCTTCCTGAAGTCTGTGAATTGTATCTTGTTTATTCTGGGTTTGGGGGCTAATATCCTCTTATCAGTAAGTGCATACCATATGTGTTCTTTTGTGATTTGGTTACCTCACACAGGATGACATTCTCCAGTTCCATCCATTTGCCTAAGAATTTCATGAATTCATTTTTTTAAATAGTTGAATAGTACTCCATTGTGTATATATACCACATTTTCTGTATCCATTCCTGTGTTGAAGAATATCTGGGTTCTGTCCAGCTTCTATTATAAATAAGGCTGCTATGAACACAGAGACAGGCAGGAAGATCAATGGAATAAAACTGAAGAATCAGTAATGAACCCACAGACCTACAGTCACTTGATATTTGAAAAAGGAGCTAAAAACATCCAGTGGAAAAAAAGACAGGTTTTTAACAAATGATGCTGGATCAACTGGAGGTCATCATGTAGAAAAATGCAAATTGGCCCTTTCTTATCTCCTTGCACAAAGCTCAAGTCCAAGTGGATCAAGGACCTCCACATAAAATCAGACACACTGAAGCTTATAGAGGAGAAAGTGGGGAAGGTCCTCAAATACATGGGCACAGGGGGGAAATTTCCTGAACAGAATACCAGTGGCTTATACCCTAAGAACAAGAATGAAGTTTAGAAACACTTTAAAATCACTTCAGTGGAGCTGTTCTTGCCTAATGTGTTGTAAGCTTCATATTAAAAACAATTTGTTGTTTTACTTTAACAGTCATAAAGCCACGCTGATTTCTTGTAGCTAGTATGTAAGTGATTCTGACTCAGAATTACAAGCTATATTCTGCACATTTTATTTTATCTTTGTGAAATAGGGTCTTACTGTATAGTTTGGTGTGGTCTGCAACTTACTGTGTTGACCAGATTCGCCTGAAAATCACAGAGATCTTTCTGCCTGTTCCTCTGCATCATGAGTGCTAGTATTAAAAGGTATGTGCCATCATGTATTACCCATTCTGCACTTTAAAAATGATATCTATTTTTATTTCATGCTTATTTTTACTGCAAGCATGCAGTACCCATAGAGACCAGGAGAAGGCAACATAGCTAGTGGAATTGGAGTTAAAGCTCATAGTGAAAAACCGTGTGGAACCTGCTTCCTATCCCAGCACTTGGGAAGCAGAGGCAGGCAGATTTCTGAGTTCGAGGCCAGCCTGGTCTACAGAGTGAGTTTCAGGACAGCCAGGGCTACACAGAGAAACTCTGTCTCAAAAAACTATAAAACAAGCAAACAAAAAAGAAGATTTCTTGACTGATGAGCCATTTCTGCAGTCTGGATTCTGTTCTTTTTACCATTGTTCATGAGTGTTATAAGACAATTAATGATGGTGAATTCTAGCTCATTGGTCCTTTATTCCACCTGCTACTTTGGTTCTTAGGTTCTAGATGGAATGAACCTAGATTGTTATATCTCAGCAACATTTTTATCTCTCTTTTGGTTATCCTATTATACTTCTACGGAATAATGTGTTTCTCTCTTGTTTTCTTGTTATATTGAACAAAAATCATAGCCCTTAGATCCCTATTGACTTACCTATATTCAAATACTATGAGGGAAAAATTGTTATTTTCTATGATACATTGGTATTCTATATAAATGGGTACATACTCAATTTAGTTCTTTTAAATGAGAGTAATTACTCCAAAATGCTTAAATTATGTATGGATGTATAGGTACATTAAGATAAAGTAAAGGCTCAGTGGGAAACTAATGAATTAGTTTATAGGAAAAGTGGACATTGACATGACATTGCTTTTATTACTGCATTAAGCATTGTCTCTTCCCATATGACCTAGGAATACAAATTTTGTGATAGAGAAAAAATATATACAACCCAGTGTATCATTGAAAAATACATTACTTATTGTTCCTCAAGTTTATTTGAGTCTCATACAATTTTGATGGGTAATAATATTGAGTTTACTTAAAGTGTATAGACAATGACTCGGGGGGGGGGGAAATTAACACTACATAAATAATAGGTAGAATTGATTAAAGAAAACATAAAACATTTAGAGGAGAAACCATTCGTTCTAAACTGAATACTAGATACAACAATCAAAAAATGGCATTTCTCTACCTTGGTCAATTGAATCTACTTCTACCCTGACTTGGTTCATTCTCTCTTATATTCACTTTTTGTTGTCTAACTGTTTTCTTCCATCTAAGGATTTTTACAGTAGGAATTAAAACAATTTTTATGTAAAGCCTGCTGTATTTCTCACTATCCAGAATAAGGGCTATATGTAGAAATACCAACAAGCAGATCCAGTTATATATTTCCGGTAGTTTTCCTGAACACTTCCAAAGGCCCAGAATGTATCTAATACTATTTTCTGAAGGACCCATGAAATTGCTTCTATTTTCACTGTATAATAGTACTGATCCATTTATTTTGTTTACAATTGTATCACCCAGATAAGATTTCTACCTTATATAAAGCTCAAAAGCAGTGAGATAGCATGCTCTTTTTCAGAATAAAGATAATGGACATACTCACTTGTAGAGATGTTAGATGAACATATTTTCTTTCTAATTCTTCACCAAATAATGTGCACATGTGTGCGGGAGACCAAACTGTGCAAAACCAGACTTTCAACAGCTCTCACCTTGAGAGTACACTGACCTTGCGGTTTACAGCTGAACCACCCCGTTCTTCACACAAGGCTGATCAACTGGTTCTTATCCTGGCTGAACACCTGGGGTTGTCTAGGCGGAACCAGCATTCCAGAAAAGCTGCTGGATGCCACAGTCAGCATCAGCCCCATGACCTTTCCTCTTTCTGTGCCTTTAGCATCCCCCTCAGCCCCTCACTACTTCCTCTTACGGTGTATTCAAAACCAGGTGTTTTGCTTTTCATTAAAGAGGCTTTGACAAGACACCCCTTTTTGCTTGGCCTCGCTTTTCTTTCTCGCCCATTCCTCTTACAGTCCGGTCCTCATCAACTCCCCGAATAACTAGGTCCTGTAGGACAGGATACATATGTGGAGAAGTGTTCTGTGAAAATGTTAGTCAGTGTCTCTCTAAACAGAATAGAAATAAGTCTAGTTGAACTGAGAAAAGAATTCTTATAGAAAATTAAGTGTTTCTTGGCATCCTCATGACATATTTACACAATGGAGTACTACTCAGCTATTAAAAACAATGACTTCATTAAATTCTTAGGCAAATGGATGGAACTAGACAATATCATCCTGAGTGTGGTATCCCAATCACAACAGGAACGCACACGATATCCACTCACTGATAAGTGGATATTAGCCCCAAATCTCTGAATACCCAAGATACAATTCACAGATGGCATGAAGCTCAAGAAGAAGTTAAGACTAAAATGTGGATACTTCAGTCCTTCTTAGAAGGTGGAACAAAATACCCCTGTATTGGAGGAAATACAGAGACAAAGTGTGGGGCAGAGACTGAAGGAAAGGCTATCCAGAGACTGCCCCACCTGGGGATCCATGCCATATACAGTTACCAAACCCAGACACTATTGTGGATGCCACGAAGTACTTGCTGACAGAAGCCTGATATAACTGTCTCCTGAGGGGCTCTGCCAGACCCTGACACATACTGAGGGGGATGCTCTTAGCTAACCAGTGGACTGAGCATGGGGTCCCCAATAGAGGAGTTAGAGAAAGGACTGAAGGAGCTGAAAAGGTTTGCAACCCATAAGAGGAACAACAATATTAATCAAGATCCCCCAGAGCTCCCAGAGACTAAACCACCAACCAAAGATTACATATGGAGGGACCAATGTCTCCAGCTACATAACAGAGGATGGCCTTGTCGGACATCAATGGGAGAAGAGGCCCTTGGTCCTGTGAAGACTCATTGCCCTAGTGTAGGGAAATCCAGGACAAGGAAGCTGGAGTGGGCAGGTTGATATTTCCTCTCATCCAGTTTGAGAAGAGTGTTCTAGAGTACTGTTACAACTTCATCTTTACTTTCAGAATTATAGATGTCTGAACCATTGCTGAACCTGTTCTGCACTCTGAATAAAGACACTACAGCCAGCTCAGAACTCCACAAGAAACACATGTTGAAAGGAATTGAAATTTGATCTCAAGTTGACTAATAAACTGCAATTTTGTAGTAGATACATCTGAAGGTCATATTTCAGCCTTGAGACACAAGTGGACAGCTCTGAGACTCTATTACTTAACATTTTCACTATTCTCTGTTGACCTGAATTTTAATTAAATACTCACAGTCGGCTACAGGGACTGCTTTTTTGACACTGGGAGGTTATGTTTCTGTTCTTTTGTTTGTGTCTTGGAAAAAATGATTCACTTTATATAATTGGACTATAAGTAAGTAAAATAGTTTAATTTTAAAATTAGTGAAAAATATAAATGCATTACTTTTAAAGAGAAAAGGCACATGGAATGGAAACTGAAAATAATTTTAGTCAACAAAGTTTAAAGAATAAAAATACAATGAAAATACAAGGATAGTATTTACTGTGAATATATAATGTGTAATATATATGTACATGTACATATACATGTATCCTCAATAACTGAGATGAGGAAATGATGAATCTTTATCTATCTAAATTCAAGTGATATACAGACAATATTTAAATAAAAATATGAAAAGTATTTTTTATGTTAAAATAGTGAAATAATATGTGTTTTTGGAAATAAACCTTAAATTCTTTAGTACAGTTTGCTCCTGTACCTCAGAGTCTTAATTTAGTGATTGCATATAAAGGAATTTGTCTTAAAGGCATAACCATAATTGCTCAAATGCACAATACACCACAAATTATAACACTGGAAACTTCAAAGTACTACTAATAGTTGACAGAATAAAAGCAATAAAATATATTCTTCATCCATTTAATTATTATCAGAAGGCACTAATAGCAAGTTATAAAAATTGATGTTTTGTAAGCTACAATTCCAGTTTTTTAAATCAGTACTTTACCACATATTACCTATGTAGACAGAATCAAATTACTTATTCAATTACAGTTTTAGATTTCTGTTTTAAAACAAAGATAATATTATTTATCTCACAGTTACTATGGAGATTGCTCACATTTATTTATCAATTTTGTTCAGCAAACTCTGACATTTATCATAATGTGATTATCATATTTGTGAGACTCATAACAATAGTACTTGTGAAATAAAATATATGCATAATCTATGTTATATATCAGTGATATTATTCTATTTTGTGGAAATCTATATAATATGCTTAGAAGAATTCAGTTATAACATATCCTAAGTGACCACTAATTTTTAAAATGTATCTGCCTATTTTCTATTGATAAAATGTTTCAATTTCCCCAAATAACTGTATATCAGTAGAAATATAATAATTAATTAATTAACTAATTAATTTACATCCCAAATGCTGCCTCCTCCCAGTCTTCCGGTATTTGTTAATGAGTGAATGGACTAGAGAGAGTGCAATCTAGGACATCCATGTTTAGATATATACAGTGACATCAAAAAGGATCAAAATAATCTATATTTACAATTATTTGAAAAAACAGAATAACCTACCAGTGAGTCTACCAGGCTCTAGTGGACAGTTTGAAATCTGTAGTCACATAGAAATCTCTGGTTTCATAAGACAAAACAAAAAGACATGGATTTGAATAAGAGATTTGTAAGGAAGAGGGTGGTTAGAAAGTATAGAGGCAGATAGGAGATAACCAAGCTGAAGAGCAACTGGAACACATTTCCATAATACAAGAAATTATCAAAGAACAAATTCAATTAAAGTTCTAAATACAATAGAAGAAACTTCTGATTAAGAGAACATTCAAGGGACCTGGAGACAATGCTAAGTGGTTAATACCCTATACCTTGCTTAAAGAGGATTTGAATCTTGCTTTTAACATTAAAATTAGGCAGCTCATAACAACACGTTAAGTCCACCTCCATGGAACTGGATGCCTTTTAGTCTTTGAGTGTATTCACAACAAATGCAAACACCATCATACATGAATATACATACTTAAAAATGGAAATAAATCTTAAGAAAGAGAAGGTTTATGGCCAATACACTTCTATCATCTACAAAGGTTATATATATAGGTTTACAGTTCCACATATGCTGTTCATATTTTGGAAAAGAAAAACTAGATAAATCTAAACTTAAAATCTGAAGTGGAAAAAAATATTATTTTAAAATGCGTTTGAAAGAAAATGCACCTTATAACTCTATGCTTCCAAATGTATTTGGGGGTAAATTACTATTCATTTTTCTAAAACTACTGAAACTAATCAAAGTGAAAACAGAAGAAAATCACTGTAAAATCGCAGTGAAGCTATGCTGAGATGTGAGGTAAAACATACTTAATATTCATGACAACATATCAGTTCTGCCAACTGGAAACTGGCTACTCCCAATGCTGGCTCTTTCTTTACCCCCTCTCTGTCTATACTCTCTTACATATATTTTCCTGCTCTAATTCTTATTTGCTCACTAATGGTTCTAAACCACGTTTCCGTTTACTTTTCTAACATAATGTTCATGTCTTCCCTTCCTATTCCCAAGTGGAATTGTTCTGGCTTTTCACTCCTCAATGAGGAAAATACAAGAAAATATTCAGTATTTCTGCTATAGGACATCTGGTACTACAACAATTAGAACAAAATCAGAATAATTAACTTTTTATGTTGTTTTTTTTTTTAAACCCCATATCACTGCCTTAGAGATTTGCATTTCTATGCAGTTTTAATGGATTTTCCCCAACAAAATACCCCAAATGATTTTTCTTTTTTTTTTTTTTTTTTTTATTTGATATAATTTATTTACATTTCAAATGATTTCCCCTTTTCTAGCCCCCCCCCCCCACTCCCCGAAAGTCCCGTAAGCCCCCTTCTCTTCCCCTGTCCTCCCTCCCACCCCTTCCCAGTTCCCCGTTCTGGTTTTGCCAAATACTGTTTCACTGAGTCTTTCCAGAACCAGGGACCACTCCTGCTTTCTTCTTGTATCTCATTTGATGTGTGGATTATGTTTTGGGTATTCCAGTTTTCTAGGTTAATAACCACTTATTAGTGAGTGCATACCATGATTCACCTTTTGAGTCTGGGTTACCTCACTTAGTATGATGTTCTCTAGCTCCATCCATTTGCCTAAGAATTTCATGAATTCATTGTTTCTAATGGCTGAATAGTACTCCATTGTGTAGATATACCACATTTTTTGTATCCACTCTTCTGTTGAGGGATACCTGGGTTCTTTCCAGCATCTGGCAATTATATATAGGGCTGCTATGAACATAGTAGAGCATGTATCCTTATTACATGGTGGGGAATCCTCTGGGTATATGCCCAGGAGTGGTATAGCAGGATCTTCTGGAAGTGAGGTGCCCAGTTTTCGGAGGAACCGCCAGACTGCTTTCCAGAGTGGTTGTACCAATTTGCAACCCCACCAGCAGTGGAGGAGTGTTCCTCTTTCTCCGCACCCTCTCCAACACCTGCTGTCTCCTGAATTTTTAATCTTAGCCATTCTGACTGGTGTAAGATGAAATCTTAGGGTTGTTTTGATTTGCATTTCCCTAATGACTAATGAAGTGGAGCATTTTTTAAGATGCTTCTCCGCCATCCGAAGTTCTTCAGGTGAGAATTCTTTGTTTAACTCTGTACCCCATTTTTTAATAGGGTTGTTCGGTTTTTCTGGAGTCTAACTTCTTGAGTTCTTTATAAATATTGGATATTAGCCCTCTATCTGATGTAGGATTGGTGAAGATCTTTTCCCAATTTGTTGGTTGCCGATCTGTCCTCTTGACGGTGTCCTTTGCCTTACAGAAACTCTGTAACCTTATGAGGTCCCATTTGTCAATTCTTGCTCTTAGAGCATACGCTATTGGTGTTCTGTTCAGAAACTTTCTCCCTGTACCGATGTCCTCAAGGGTCTTCCCCAGTTTCTTTTCTATTAGCTTCAGAGTGTCTGGCTTTATGTGGAGGTCCTTGATCCATTTGGATTTGAGCTTAGTACAAGGAGACAAGGATGGATCAATTCGCATTCTTCTGCATGCTGACCTCCAGTTGAACCAGCACCATTTGTTGAAAAGGCTATCTTTTTTCCATTGGATGTTTTCAGCCTCTTTGTCGAGGATCAAGTGGCCATAGGTGTGTGGGTTCATTTCTGGATCTTCAATCCTGTTCCATTGATCCTCCTGCCTGTCACTGTACCAATACCATGCAGTTTTTAACACTATTGCTCTGTAGTATTGCTTGAGGTCAGGGATACTGATTCCCCCAGATTTTCTTTTGTTGCTGAGAATAGTTTTAGCTATCCTGGGTTTTTTGTTGTTCCAGATGAATTTGATAATTGCTCTTTCTAACTCTGTGAAGAATTGAGTTGGGATTTTGATGGGTATTGCATTGAATCTGTATAGTGCTTTAGGCAAAATGGCCATTTTAACTATATTGATTCTACCGATCCATGAGCATGGGAGGTTTTCCCATTTTTTGAGGTCTTCTTCCATTTCCTTCTTCAGAGTCTTGAAGTTCTTGCCATACAGATCTTTCGCATGTTTGGTAAGAGTCACCCCAAGATACTTTATACTGTTTGTGGCTATTGTGAAGGGGGTCATTTCCCTAATTTCTTTCTCAGCCTGCTTATCCTTTGAGTATAGGAAGGCCACTGATTTGCTTGAGTTGATTTTGTAACCTGCCACTTTGCTGAAGTTGTTTATCAGCTGTAGGAGCTCTCTAGTGGAGTTCTTTGGGTCACTTAGGTAGACGATCATGTCGTCTGCAAATAATGATAGTTTGACTTCCTCCTTTCCAATTTGTATCCCTTTGACCTCCTTATGTTGTCGAATTGCCCGAGCTAGTACCTCAAGTACAATATTGAAAAGATAAGGAGAAAGGGGGCAGCCTTGTCTGGTCCCTGATTTCAGTGGGATTGCTTCAAGTTTCTCTCCGTTTAGTTTGATGCTGGCTACCGGTTTGCTGTATATTGCTTTTACTATGTTTAGGTATGGGCCTTGAATTCCTGTTCTCTCCAAGACTTTAAGCATGAAAGGATGCTGAATTTTGTCAAATGCTTTTTCAGCATCCAATGAAATGACCATGTGGTTTTGTTCTTTGAGTTTGTTTATGTAGTGGATTGTATTGATGGATTTCCGTATATTGAACCAACCCTGCATTCCCGGGATAAAGCCTACTTGATCATGGTGGATGATCGTTTTGATGTGTTCTTGGATTCGGTTGGCAAGAATTTTGTTGAGTATTTTTGCATCGATGTTCATAAGGGAAATTGGTCTGAAGTTCTCTTTCTTTGTTGGATCTTTGTGTGGCTTTGGTATCAGCGTAATTGTGGCTTCGTAGAAGGAATTGGGTAGTGTTCCTTCTGTTTCTATTTTGTGGAATAGTTTGAAGAGTATTGGTGTTAACTCTTCTTTGAAGGTCTGGTAGAATTCTGCACTGAAACCATCTGGTCCTGTGCTTTTTTTGGTTGGAAGACTTTCTATGACTCCTTCTATTTCTTTAGGCTTTATGGGACTGTTTAGATGGTCTAGTTGGTCCTGATTTAATTTTGGTATTTGGTATCTGTCAAGGAAATTGTCCATTTCCTCCAGATTCTCCAGTTGTGTTGAGTACAGGCTCTTGTAGTAGGATCTGATGATTTTTTGGATTTCCTCAGTTTCCGTTGTTATGTCTCCCTTTTCATTTCTAAGTTTGTTAATTTGGATACTTTCTCTGTGCCCTTTGGTCAGTCTGGCTAAGGGTTTATCTATCTTGTTGATTTTCTCAAAGAACCAGCTCCTAGTTTTGTTGATTTTTTGTATGGTTCTCTTTGTTTCTACTTGATTGATTTCGGCCCTGAGTTTGATGATTTCCTGCCTTCTACTCCTCCTGGGTGAAATAGCTTCTTTTTGTTCTAGGGCTTTCAGGTGTGTCATTAAGTTGGTAATGTATGCTCTCTCCATTTTCTTTTTGGAGGCACTCAGGGCTATGAGTTTTCCTCTTAGCACTGCTTTCATTGTGTCCCATAGATTTGGGTATGTTGTGTTTTCATTTTCATTGTGTTCTAAAAAGTCTTTAATTTCTTTCTTTATTTCTTCCTTGACCAAGGTGTCATTGAGTAGAGTATTGTTCAATCTCCACGTGTTTGTGGGTTTTCTGTTGTTTCTGTTGCTATTGAAGACCACTTTTATTCCATAGTGATCAGATAGGAGGCATGGGATTAGTTCTATCTTTTTATATTTGTTGAGGTCTGTCTTGTGACCAATTATATGGTCGATTTTGGAGAAGGTACCATGAGGTGCTGAAAAAAAGGTATATTCTTTTGTTTTAGGATAGAATGTTCTATATATATCAGTTAAATCTAATTGGTCCAAAGCTTCAATTAGTTTCATTGTGTCCTTGTTTAGTTTCTGTTTTCCTGATCGGTCCATTGAGGAAAGTGCAGTGTTGAAGTCACCCACAATTATTGTGTTAGGTGCAATGTGTGCTTTGAGTTTTAATAAAGTTTCTTTTATGAAAGAGGGTGCCCTTGCATTTGGAGCATAGATGTTCAGGATTGAGAGTTCTTCTTGTTGTATTTTTCCTTTGACCAGCAAGAAGTGTCCCTCAGAGTCTCTTTTGATGACTTTGGGTTGAAAGTCAATTTTATCTGATATTAAAATGGCTACTCCAGCTTGTTTCCTGAGACCATTTGCTTGTAAAATTGTCTTCCAGCCTTTTACTCTAAGGTAGTGTTTGTCTTTGACCCTGAGGTGTGTTTCCTGTAAGCAGCAAAATGTAGGGTCCTGTTTACGTATCCAGTCAGTTAGTCTGTGTCTTTTTATTGGGGCATTGAGTCCATTGATGTTAAGAGATATTAAGGAATAGTGATTGTTACTTCCTATCATTTTTGACGTTATTTTTTAAATTTGATTGCTTAACTTATTTGGGTTTGATGAAAGGTTACTATCTTGCTTTTTTCAGGGTGGAGTTTCCCTCCTTGTATTGGTGTTGTCCTCCTATTATCCTTTTTAGGGCTGGGTTTGTGGATAGATATTGGGTGAACTTGGTTTTGTCGTGAAATATCTTAGTTTCTCCATCTATGGTGATTGAGAGTTTTGCTGGATATAGTAGTTTTGGTTGGCATTTGTGTTCTCTTAGAGTCTGCATGAGATCTGCCCAGGACCTTCTAGCCTTCATAGTCTCAGGTGAAAAGTCTGCTGTGATTCTGATAGGTCTTCCTTTATATGTTACTTGGCCTTTTTCTCTTACTGCCTTTAGTATTCTTTCTTTGTTTAGAACATTTGGTGTTTTGATTATTATGTGACGGGAAGTATTTCTGTTCTGGTCCAGTCTGTTTGGAGTTCTGTAGGCTTCTTGTATATTCATGGGCATCTCTCTCTTTAGGTTAGGGAAGTTTTCTTCCATAATTTTATTGAAGATATTTGCTGGCCCTTTAAGTTGTAAATCTTCACTCTCATCTATGCCTATAATCCTTAGGTTTGGTCTTCTCATTGTGTCCTGGATTTCCTGGATATTTTGGGTTACAAGCTTTTTGCACTTTGCATTTTCTTTAACTGTTGAGTCCATGGTTTCTATGGAATCTTCAGCATCTGAGATTCTTTCTTCTATCTCTTGTATTCTGTTGTTGATATTTGCATCTCTGTCCCCTGATTTCTTCCCAAGGCTTTCTATCTCCAAAGTTGTCTCCCTTTGAGTTTTCTTAGTTGTTTCTACTTCTGATTTTAGATCCTGAATGGTTTTGCTTAGCTCCTTCCCTTGCATGTTTGTGTTTTCCTGTAATTCTTTAAGAGATTTTTGTGTTTCCTCTTTCATGAGCTCAGCCTGTTGACCAAAGTTCTCCTGTATTTCTTTAAGAGATTTTTGTGTTTCGTCTTTCATGACCTCAGCCTGTTGAGCAAAGTTCTCCTGTATTTCTTTAAGTGTTTTTTGCATTTCCTCCTTGTTGGCTTTTGTATTCTCCTGGATTTCTTTCAATGATTTTTGTGTTTCCCTTGCAAGGGCTTCTAACTTTTGATCCATTTTCTCCTCAATGTCCTTCATGTGTTCCTGTACCAGCATCATGACCAGTGATTTTAAATCCAAATCTTGTTTTACTGGTGTGATGGGGTATCCAGGACTTGCTGGTAGAGGAGAATTTGGTTCAGATGTTGCCATATTGCCTTGATTTCTGTTAGTGACGTTTCTGCGTTTGCCTTTTGCCATCTAGCTCTCACTGGTGTTACTTGGTCTTGTCAGTGCTGGACTCACCAGTGCAAGCTGCCCCTTCCCCGTTGGCCTCTGGTGCACAGCTTACACTCTGCACTGCCTATAGACAGGGTGCTGTTGTCCAGGCTGTTCAGATCCCAAAGCAGGCACCTGAAGGCTCCCGCTGGGGCCCGCAGGATTTATTGGAGCACACCGACTTCTCCCAGCTGGCCGCCCGGAAGCCCCCACTAGCCTCTTGAGGGACCTGGAGATGTGGCGGCCACCCAGGCTGATCTGAAGCGGAGAGAGTTGAGCTGGGGGCTTCTGCCTGAGGCCTTGCCCCAGATTGTGTCTGTGGACCAGGTGGAACCCGTGTGCACCCCCAGGGAGCTCCGAAGGTGAATGTTGCTGTGACCTCCCCTGTGCTCCGCTCACTCCGCTGGGCAGCCGATTTCCCCAACCGGGCTGGCGCACACTAGGTTAGCCTTGTCGCCTGGGCCCTGAGTCCAGGCAAACGCCTGGGAGGCCAAGGTCCGAGCAAAGTTCCCCTAGGGCTATGTCTGTTATTTGGGTCCGCCAGGTGACCCGGATGGCGGGCGTGCGCGTCCGCGCTCCGCGAAAGCACCGGGAGAGTCTGTTGTGCTAATAACCTCCTGGGCTGGTTGACACACAGATGGCCCACCAAGCCGCCCAGTTCTTGGGGTCAGTCCTGTGCCTTTTGGGGCCTAGACCCCCGTTTTGTTAGCCTCAGGCTACGCTTGTTAGCAGTCTCTGCCCTCCCGAGCACTCTGGCTCCTGTAGGCAAAATGGCGGCGCGTGCACCGGCCGGGGCAAAAAAAAAAAACTCCTGGCTGGGTTGGCGCCCCGATGGCCACTGGAACAGCCCAGGGCCTGGGTGCAGGCCAACGCCCGTCTGGCTCAGACCCCTGCGGTGTTGGGCCTAGGATTATGTTTGTGTACCTCAGTCTGACCGATCTCTGGAGCCCGGGATCAAGATGGCGGTGAGTCTCTCCTGACTGGCGGGCAGCCGAGTTCTGAAGTGGCTTCCGTGCAGCGAAAGGCTCCGCAGAACCGCAGTTGCTTGCCGCCCGGCTGGTCAGCGAAGGTCAGTGGTCGTGGGCGCAGGGCCTAACTGGACCCTGTGTCGCCTTGGTTCCACTGCTGATGGCCCTTCAGCTGGAGCAGCCACTGCTACCGCCGCCGCCGCCGCCGCCGCCGCCCGAT
Organism: Apodemus sylvaticus; assembly: GCF_947179515.1. NCBI lineage: Eukaryota > Metazoa > Chordata > Mammalia > Rodentia > Muridae > Apodemus > Apodemus sylvaticus. Next base: position 52,412,486 of record NC_067495.1, on the reverse strand, counting down.
TTTTCTTTTTAATATAAATTTACTTTAGCTTTCTCTGGTGCCATTTTTTCTCTTTCCCTCACTGAACCCACTTAATTAATGCAAGTATTTCCTTCTTTTTATTTTTTCTTTCAGGTCACATTCTGTGAGAAAGTCAAACCCACATAATTATCAGGCTAGCTTTGTGAATGTGGTGAAATAATTCTTTCAGCTGGCAGATGTTAATTATGATTTTATTTCAAGGATATTAATAAAATGGTAAAATTTACATTTACTTTCTTCTGAAAAATAATGACTTTCATGATTCATTTTTGCTTAAAGCTGTTATTTTCCTTGAAAGATGTGTTAAAATATTCAAATGCTGCTACTAATTTCTACCAAAATAATCATATTGTTTTCTGAAATTAGTATTAATATTTAATCTACAGATGAGTTTCTTTGATTATGACTAAATTTCACTATTTAAAATTCATAACTTCCACTCAGTAGGCACATATGAACAAGCATGCCATTCGCATTATCCAAGATTACACTTATCAAATATTGAATCAAAGCCTTCTCTTCTCTTAAATTACTTCAATTTAACCCTGTCAGACATCTGAAATATTAGATTTCAACTAAAGCTAAAATGTCATAGTTTTCTCTGTGAATGATCATTTTCATGCAACACTATTGAAAAGAATATTTGTAGTTCTGAAACCAGTATCACCTTCAAGTTTGTCAACATGTATCAGTGAACTTCTCATCAAAACATAATTGATAGGTTGATAGCACTTCATATAGATATGAAAATGCTTCTATGATTATGTCATCATATTTAATTGTTCCTATGTCAATGTGAATAGATGTCATCTGTCCTAAACAAACAAAAATATTACAACAAGCCCTAAATTCAACCAAATGAAGAGGTCATACCAGATACTTTCTTCTCAATATCAATGTGTAAATTTGTATCTCCATTTTATGTAACACAGATGATTAAATACATAATTATATAAAGAAATCAGAGACTACCAAGTCTAAGGTAAACAGAGCTAGGAAGATGCCTCAGTGACTAAAAGTTCTTGCTATAGAAGCCTGATGACCTGAGTTGGATCCCAAGAACCTATGCTGGAAGGAGAACTGACTCCTCAATGTTGTTCTTTTCCTTTCATGTTTGCCATGGAATAAGCATATGCACACAGTCTTTCTGTTCATCTGCCTGCCTGCCTGCCTCTTCCTATGTCTCTGCCTATCTCTGTCTCTGTCTCTGTCTCTGTCTGTCTGTCTGTCTGTCTCTTTCTTTATCTCTCTCCTGCTCCCTGCCTCTCTATACTGTCTCTTACATACATCACTAACATGCAAATGATAATAATAGTGATGATAATAATAACAATATACAGGCCAGGGGTGGTAACACAGAACTTTAATCCCAATACCCAGGAGGCAGAAGCAGGAGGATCTCTATGAGTTTGATGTTATCCTGATCTATATAGTGAGTTTCAAGTCAATCAAGACTATATAGAGAAACCCAAACTCAAAAAATAATAAAATAAAATAATTTAGATTTATAAAATAAACAATTGTTCTGGATTGTCTAAGATGCTCAAGTTTTCTGTGATACAAACTTTCAGCCTATAAGACTGTAAGCATAATAAACTGGGATCAATTTTCACCTTAAAATAATTTAATAATTGTAAAGAAATCAGAGGGATCTTATTTATAGCAAGTACGGCATTTCAGTTTTCAATAATCATTATGAATGTATTAATTATATTTCTGTTACTTTGACCATGGAATATTTTGACTATGGAATACTTTGAGCATGAAAACAAAGGGAAGAAATGCTTTATTTTGACTTATGATTCTAGATGGCTAATAATCTGTCTTGGTTGGAAAACTTGACAAGAAATTGTTGGCCTGGAGGCTGGAGCAAGAAGCTGAGAGAACACATCTCAGTCTCAATTAGGAAGCAGAGAGACGGAACTGGAAATAGATTGTGCTATATAACCTCAAAGCCTGCTCCCAGTTTTTTTTCCAGAAAGATTCAACCATATTAATCACCCCAAACAGCACTACAAACTGAGAGTCAAGTGTTGTAAGACCTGCAGGGACATTTTTCACTCATACTACCAAAATGGGGGGAAAAATCACAGCTTTAACAATTAGTAATTACACTTTTTTGTATATAATTGATTTTTCAGTGATTTGTGGTCAACTAACTGAATATTTCTGCTGTTCTTTCTTTTTTAATTCACCTATTTTTTTCATTTACATTTCAAATGTTATCCCCCTTCCCAGTTACTCCTCCACAAATCCCCATCCCATTCCCCCTCTCTCCCTCCCCTTTGCCTCTTTGAGAGTGCTTCTCCACCCATTTACCTACTCCTGCCTTAGCCCTCTAGCACCCATCAAATTCCAACATGATTCTATGCATAATACTTAACGTCATATAGAAGAACAAATGACCTAGGATTGCTAATATAATCCTGTACACTAAAAGAATTTCCAGAGGTATTACCAATATTAATTTAAAGGTCTACTACATAGCTAAAGTAATAACATCCACATGATATTGGCATAAAAACAGTCATTCTATATAAGTGACTCTAGCCAAGACTCCTAAGAGTGGTAGATATGGAGCCCAAAGTGGCTGCCTCTTGTAGGCAGTCAGGATTGCCAGTGAAGGGATAAAGACACCAATCTACCCACAAAACCTTCTTCCAAAAATGTGTCCTGCCTACAAGATGTACAGGTACAATGGTAGAGGAGACCCTGAGGGTATGGCCAACCAGTGACTGGCCCAACTTGAGACAAATTCCATGAGCAAGAACCAATCCCACTTTTGATGATACTCTGTTATTCATGTAGACAGACGCCTATCATAACTCTTCTGTGAGAGGCTAAATCTAACACTGATGGAAACAGATGCAGAAACCCACAGTCAAACATTAGACAGAGCCCAGGAGTATTGTGAAAGAGTTAGGTGAAAGACTGAAGGACCTGAAGGGGATAGGGTCTTTATAAGAAGAATAACAGTCAACTCATGTGGACCTTCCGGGGTTCTCGGAGACTAAGCCACAAACCAAAGAACATACAAAGGATGGACCTAGGCCTCCTGAACATATGTAAAAGATGTGTAGTTTAGTTTTCATGTGGGTTCTCCAAAAAGTGGAATGGAGTCTTACTCTGACTCTGTTTCCTGCATATGGCTCCTGTTCCTCTAACTGATCTGCCTTGTTTGCCTCAGGGAGAGAGGATATGCCTAATCCTGCAGTGACTTGATGTACCTGGGATGGTTGATACCCAGAGTTCCTCCCCATTCTCAGAAGAGAAGGGGTTAGAGGATTGGGGAAGAGTGTTGTGAAGAGGGGACTGGGAGGTGGGCCTGCAATCAGGATGTAAATTAATGGAAAAAAGAAATAAGACAGATTAATCAATAGATTCAAATCAAAGATATGTAAATCCACACACTTAGGGACATCTGATTTAAAAAAAAAATGGTATTATACAATGGAAGAATGAGAACATCTGCAACAAATTGTGCTGGTCTAACTGGAAACCAGCATAGAAAAGAATGCAAATAGACCCCTATGCATCATGCTACACAAAACTTGGGTCAAACTGGATCAAAGACCTCAACGTAAAACCTGATACCCTGAAATTGATAGAAGAGAAAGGGGGATGACCTTGAAAACACTGACATGGGAGCCAACTTCCCAAATAGAAGGCCAATATTACAGGCACTAAGATTAACAATTAATGGGACCTCATAAAACTAACCCATTAATGTAAGGCAAAGGACACTGTTTATGGGATGAAACCACAGCCTACAGGATGGGAAAATATTTTCAGCAACTCCACATCTGACAGAGGGCTTATATCCAAAATATATAAAGAACTCAAGAAATTAGACATCAAAAAAACAAACTATCTAATTAAAAATGCAGCACAGATCTACACAAATAGCCAAGGAGCACTTGCACAAATGTGTAACATCCTTAGCCATCAATAAAAAACTGTGATATCACCATTCCTGAAACTCAAATAAATACAACTCTGAGATTCTTACACCTGTCAGAATGGCTGAGATCAAAACCACAAATTACAGCGCATGCTGGCCAGGATGTAAAACAAGGGGGAAATGCCTCCATTGCTGGTAGGAGTACAAACTTGTACAGCCAATTTGGAAACCAGTGTGGTGGTTTCCCAGAAAATTGGGAATCAATATACCTTAAGCCCTTATTATTCCACTCCTGGACATACACCCAAAGGATGCTTCATCTAACCACAAAGACAATTGCTCAATTATGTTCACAGCAATTTTTTTCATAGTAGTCAGAAACTAGAAATAATTTAGATGTCCCTCAACTGAAATTTGAATAAAAAATGTGCTACATTTTTAGAATGAAGTATAAGTCAGCTGTAAACAAAAACATAAACAGAAAAATCCAGAACAATAACATCATAAAATTTGCAGGCAAATGGATGGAACTAGAGAAAATCATCCTGAGTGAGGTAACTGAAACCTAGAAAGACAAACCCAAGTTTGATTCTAGCACCTGCAACAATCATCTGTAATTTCATTTTCAGGGAATCTGACACTTTCTTCTGCATTCTATGAGCATCACACACACACACACACACACACACACACACACACACACACAACATACACTTGTTATATATACATTTACCAACATAAAACATTCACGCATAAAAATAAAAATCAATATTTTAAAAGAGGATTAATGTGGGTTTTGAATGTTTTATGTTATCTATTAACCCTCCTAAATTTATTACAATCATGAAGATATATGTTTGTATTCCAATTTATTTTCTTCAATATGATCGATTGAGTTATATGCACTGCTTTCATTACTTTTGACTAGTACTGAAATTAGTTTTTCTATTATTCTTCTTCCATAAGTTGCTCGTTCTTTTGTAAATAAATATCTTTAAATAATGAATATATCTCTCTTTTATATGTTATCACAAAATTTATTTATAAGCACATAAATTATTTATTTGTATAATACTGTATAATATAGACATATATATGCATTTGTGCTTTTTCATTTAAGTTTATACTATATTTGTGTATATATCCATATCTTACAGATTATTTTTTCATACTTCTGCCCAATCTTTTCATCATCCATCCTAAAATTAGCTATTAATTTTATTCATATATTTTATAATAAACATATAAATTAACTATATTATGAAACATTAAAAACTTTAAATCTCTTTGTCTTATTATATATACTATAGTTATTTATATTAATGATTCACAGTTTTAATGCTAATGTTCTCACATGTTTGTAACTGGAATACCCAGAGCTTCCAGGGACTAAGCCACAAACCACATCTTTAAAAACATTCGTCTTCTTTTTCCTTTTTTAAATTAAGAAAGAATTTTATGCTTGGTACAAGGAGATAAGAATGGATTGATGCACATTCTTCTGCATGCTGACCTCCAATTGAACCAGCACCATTTGTTGAAAAGACTATCTTTTTTCCACTGGATGCTTTCAGCTCCTTTGTCGAAGACCAAGTGACCATAGGTGTGTTGGTTCATTTCTGGGTCTTCAATCCTATTCCATTGGTCCACTTGCCTGATATTGTATCAATACTATGCAGTTTTATCACTATTGCTCTGTAGTAGAGTTTAAAGTCTGGGATATTGAATCCCCCTGAAGTTCTTTTACTGTTGAGAATAGTTTTAGCTATCCTGGGTTTTTTGCTATTCCAGATGAATTTGAGAATTGCTCTTTCTAGCTCTATGAAGAACTGGGTTGGGTAAAACCTGACATACTGAAACTAATCGAAAAGAAATTGGGGAAGACCCTGGAGGACATGGGCACAGGGGAAAAGTTCCTGAATAGAACACCAATAGCTTATGCTCTAAGATCAAGAATTGACAAATGGGACCTCATAAAACTACAAAGTTTCTGTAAGGCAAAGGACACCGTCAAAAGGAAAAAACGTCAACCAACAGACTGGGAAAGGATCTTCACCAACCCTAAATCCGACAGAAGGCTAATATCTAATATATACAAAGAACTCAAGAAAGTAGAACCCAGAGAAACAAATAACCTCATTAAAAAGTGGGGTACGGAGCTAAACAAAGAATTTTCACATTAAGAACTTCGGAGAGATGAGAAACACCTTCAGAAATGTTCGACATCATTAATCATTTGGGAAATGCAAATCAAAACAACCCTGAGATTTCACCTCACACCAGTCAGAATGGCTAAGGTCAAAAACTCAGGAGACAGCAGGTGTTGGCAAGGATGTGGAGAAAGAGGAACTCTCCTCCACTGCTGGTGGGATTGCAAGATGGTGCAACCACTTTGGAAATCAGCCTGGCGGTTCCTCAGAAAACTGGGCATGTTACTTCCTGAGGACCCTGTTATACCACTCCTGGGCATATATCCAGAGGATTCTTCAGCATGCAATAAGGACACATGCTCCACTATGTTCATAGCAGCCCTATTTGTAGTAGCCAGAAGCTGGAAAGAACCTAGGTGTCCTTCAACAGAGGAATGGATACAAAAAATGTTGTATATTTACACAATGGAGTACTATTCAGCCATTAGAAACAATGAATTCATGAAATTCTTAGACAAATGGATGGAGCTGGAGAACATCATACTAAGTGAGGTAACCCAGTCTCAAAAGATCAATCATGGTATGCACTCACTGATAAATGGATATTAGCCTAGAAACTTTGAATACCCAGGACATAACCTACAAATTAAATGATGTCCAAAAAGAATGGAGGAGCGGCCCCTGGTTCTGGAAAGACTCAGTGCAAGAGTATAGGGGAATTCCAGAACAGGGAAAAGGGAAGGGGTGGATGGAAGAACAGGGGGATGGAAGAGGGCTTATGGGACTTGCGGGGAGTGGGGACCCAGAAAAGGGGAAATCATTTGAAATGTATATAAAAATATATCATTAAAAAAAAACAAAAACAAAAACAGAAAAAAAGAAAGAATTTTATGTTTTTTATTAGATATATTCTTTATTTGCGTTTCAAATGTTGTTCCCTTTTTTGGTCCTCCCCCCAAAACCTCATAACCCATCTCCCCTATCCCTGTTCTCCAATCAATCTTCTCCTGCTTCCCTGTCCTGGCATTCCCCTATACTGTGGCAATGAACTTTCCCAGGACCAAGGGCCTCTCCTCCCTTTGATTTCTAACAAGGCCACCCTCTGCTGCATATGCATTTGGAGCCATGGGTAACTCCATGTGTACTATCTGGTTGATGGTTCAGTCCCTGGGAGCTCTGGGACTACTGGGTGACTCATACCATTGTTCCTCCTATGGTGCTGCAAACCCCTTCAGCATCTTGGATCCTTTCTTTTTTTTTTTCTTTTCTTTTTTTTATTGAATATAATTTATTTACATTTCAAATGATTTCCCCTTTTCTAGCCCCCCCACTTCCTGAAAGTCCCGTAAGCCCCCTTCTCTTCCCCTGTCCTCCCACCCACCCCTTCCCACTTCCCCGTTCTGGTTTTGCTGAATACTGTTTCACTGAGTCTTTCCAGAACCAGGGGCCACTCCTCCTTTCTTCTTGTACCTCATTTGATGTGTGGATTATGTTTTGGGTAGCTCCCCCATTGGGGACCCTATGCTTAGCTCAATGGATGGCTTCTCCATGGTCAACTATACACAAACTATAAATCTGACAGAAAATTAATAAACAGTATATATAGATAACTCAAAAACACTAAATACCAAGTTCCCCTCCACCAAAATCCAATCAATAAGTTGGCTAAAGAAATCAATCAACAATGTTTTATTCTGTATTCCTGGCTGACCTGGAACTCACTCTGTAATACAGGCTGGCCTCAAACTCAGAGATCCACTGCCTCTACACCCAAACACTGTAATTAAAAAGGCATGCATCACCACATTTTTCCTATTTTCAATCTGGATATTTTTTTTCTTTAATAGATGTCATAGTTTTGCTAGCTTTGTGTATGTAACTGGCATTCATAAGTCTGGTGCTTTGTTTTTCTTGTAGATTTGTCTTGTAGATATGAGTATAATTCAGTATCATCAGAAAGCAGAGGGTTATTGTGCATAGTTTCTTATTACCAGATATCTTAGATATCAGTTTTTAAGCCAGTGACTCACCAAGGGAAATATTAATTAAATGAATGATAAGGAGACAGACACATGGCATAATGATAATGTGGTTATGCTGAAAACCAGTATATTAGGACTGCCATTATAGGTGGAAATTTGAAAGTTTTTGAATTGTGTTGTATGGGTATGGGGTTTTTCCTGCACGTATATTTTAGCACCACATACATGCAGTTTCTAGTAATGTTAGAAGACGACATTATTATTCCTGGAACTGAAGTTACAGCCCTTATGAGCATTCATGTGAGTACTGGAAATTGAACTCCTGTCTTCAGGAAGAGCAGACAATTATCTTAACTGCTTAGTCATCTCTCTAGGCACAGGGAACAAAATTTTACATCTATTTTGGCATATATACTCATATTTATTTATATATGAAACTCTCATCCAATGACAAACAATGGAAATCTACAAACACTGACTTGTTTTTTCATATGATTGTGGCATTTTGTTTTGTTTTGTGAGGCAAATTCACATAGATGTTAAGCTTGTCTCAAACTCACTGTATCTCATAAGCTAGCCTTAAACTTCTGATATTCCTACTTTTATTGAACACTTTTCATTCTATTTTCCACTAGGTATTCTTTAGTTGATTGACATGTATGTGCTTTTTGGCATTTCCCCTTTGTATAATATAATTACTAAATGGTCTCAATTTGATACATGATTGAAATATTCAGTTCCATTTCAAATCATCATCATTAAATTCTGTAACTATAGTTTATCAATTCAAATATATACCTGTAAATATTTTAGAATTGCTAAAATCTGAAATATTTATATAATTCTCTATTTATGTGGAGCATAAAAGTTCTAATTCTGGGGCTGGAGAGGTGGCTTAGCAGATAAAATTTAGAGAAGGATGAATAGGTAGAGTCCTGAAAATATAGGGGTGGTGAAACTAAGAGATTTTTTTACTAGATATTTTTCTTTATTTACATTTCAAATGCCATCTCCTTTCTTCACCTCTCCTCTGAAATGCCACCCCCTACTCTCTAACCTGCCCATTCCCACCTCCTAGCCCTGGCATCTCCCTACACTGAGGCACTGAACTTTCACAAGACCAAGGGCTTCTCCTCTCACTGATGTCTGACAAGGCCATCCTCTGCTACATATGTGGTTGGAGCCATAGGTACCTCCATGTGTAGTCTTTGGTTTGTGGTTTTGTCCCTGGGAGCTCTGGGGGTCCTGGTTGGTTCATATTGTTGTTCCTCCTATGGGGCTGCAAACCTCTTCAGCTCCTTGGGGTCTTTCTCTAGCTCCTCCATTAGGAACCCTGTGCTCAGTCCAATGGTTGGCTGAGAGCATCCCCCTCTGTATTTGTCAGGCACTGGCAAAGCCTCTCCAGCTATATCAGGCTCTTGCCAGCAACCACTTCTTGGCATCCATAATAGTTCCTGGGTTTGGTGACTGTATGTGGGATGGATCCCCAGATGGTGAAGTCTCTGGATGGCCTTTCCTTCAGTCTCTGCTCCACACAATGTCTCCATATTTTCTCCCATGGGCATTTTGTTCTCCCTTCTAAGAAGGACTGAAGTATCCACACTTTGGTCTTCCTTCTTTAATAGATGTTATGATGATAGATACTTTTATCAGCAATAAACATTTGTCAAAAGGTATAAAGATATATAATACAAAGAGAACCTTAATGTGCACAACTGACTTTAGCTATAGATTATGTATAAATGTTCACTCATAAATTGTATTAAATGTACTACACTAATACCAGGTTTTAATACTGTGGGAAACTATGGAGTAGGGATTGGGTAAAGAGATTGTACATATTTAAGATATGTTAAATAAGCAAATATATATTACATTGATTAGTACAGTGAAATTAGCATATTAATCTCTATCCATGTGCCATTATAATTGAATTAGAACTGACGTTTAGAACTGAATTCCTGTTTTGACAAAAACATTTCTCCAACCCACACTGTCATCTCACATGCCCTTTTCCTTGGTAAGTATATATTTTTCTACTCTGGTTCTGAATTTAATAATTTTAAATTTCATATACAAATGGGATTGTAAAAAATTTGCTATTGTGTGTGTGTAGCTTATTTCACTTACCATTAATTTCTATCTGAGTTCTGACATTACTATTTTAAATTTTTATGGTCAAGTGATACTTCATTTTATATATATATATATATATATATATATATATATATATATATATATGTGTGTGTGTGTGTGTGTGTGTGTGTGTGTGCATGAATAAACACATTATATACACATATACACATATATACATATATACACATATACACATATATACACATATACTTATAGCCATATATTCATATATACATCATATACATATACACATACACATACATATACATATACACACATATGCAGTACAGACATAGCCATAGACATACTTATACATATATACATATTTACAAATATACACATACATATACTTATGCATACCAAATACATATTCACGGTGTATATACAATGCAAGTGTATACACAATGAAACAACAGTATTTTCCTAGTTACCATCAGCTGTCAGAATGACATGGTCTACAATTATCTAAAGGCTTATCAATTTCAAGATTGTCTGGATCAGATTAGCTGACCTGTGGGCATGTCTGTAGATCATTTTGTTAATTGCTAATTGATTTAGGAGGGTCCACCTCACTGTGAGAGGCACCATCTATAGGCAAGAGAAGCTGTGCTGTTTAAGAAAGCTAGGGATATTACCAATGTTGTAAGTCACAGCTAAGGTCAACCTCATTGATTTTTGGGTACCTCTTTTATCCCAGGTCTCTGTTTCATCCTTGAGATACTCCCCACCTCCTCATCCTTGTCAGCTGCTGACTGTCATTCATTTTTGTGGCCATCTGCCACCTCTGCTGTTCTGCCACACACTTCATCCTGAATTCCCATTCCCTACCCCATCCATTCTCCTTCCCAGTTCCCTCCCTCCATCTGCCTCTTGTGACTATTTTATTCCACTTTCTAAATGAGATTCAAGAATCCTTTCTTGTGCCTTATTTCTGGTATAGCTCCTTTGGGTCTATGTAGTATAGCATGGTACCTGTATTTTATGGCTAATATCCACTTACAACTGAGTACACACTATACAAGTCCTTTGGGGACTGGGTTACTCACTCAAGATGATATTCTAAAATCCCATCCATCTGCCTGCAAATTTCATGATGTCTTTAAATTTAGTAGCTGAATAGTATTCCATTGTGTAGATGTACCATAATTTGTTTATTCTTCAGTTGAGGGGCATTTAAGTTGTTTCCAGTTTCTGGATATTACAAACAAATAAAGCTGCTATGAACATAGTTGAGCAAATTCATGAACCCCAGTGAAGCAATAACAATACCAACCCATTCACAAACCTTTCAATCCAAAATGTATCCTGTCTACATGAAACACAGGATGGAGCAGAGACTGAGGGAAAGGCCAACCAATAACCAGCCCAAGTTGAGATCCATTCCATGAGCAAGCATCAATCTCTGACACTATTAATGAAACTCTGCTATGCTTGAAGACAGGAGCATGTTGTCCTCTGAGCATCTCCACTCCCCAGCAGCTGACTCAAATAGATGCAGACACCCACAGCCAAACAGTGGATGGAGCTTGGAGACTGTTATTGAAGAATAGGAAGAAGGATTTTGGGCCCTGAAGAGGATAAGAACTCCACAGGAAGACCAAAAGAGTCAACTAACCTGGACCCTTGCAGCTCTCAGAATCTGAACCACTAACCAAAGAACATAAACTGGCTGGACCTAGACCTCCTTACACATATGTAATTTGACCTTCATGTGGGTCTCAAACAATTGGAGTAGGGGCTATCTCAAAAGTGGGATGTGTTCTTCTAGTTGGACTGTCTTGTCTGGCCTCAGTGGGAGAGGAAGTGCCTAGCCTTGTAGAGACATGAAGTGCTAGGGAGGAGGAATACCTATGTGGCCCTCACCTGCTCAGAGGAGAAAGGAAGGGGAGATGAGAGGATTGTGGGAGGGGTGACCAGGAGGGGGCAGTGAGCAGGATGCCAAGTAAATGAATAAAACATAAAAGTATGTATATAAAAAAACTAGCTAGTTGAGTAATAGCTAGGAAAGAAGGCAGTGCATAGAGCTTTTCCATGTGTTTGCTCCAGGTTTCTGCCTCCAGGTTCGTGTCTTGAATTCCCAACTTGACCTTCCATGATGGTTTAATGTAACCTATAAGGAGATATGCAATTTTTTTCCAACTTGGTGTTTTATCATAGTATCAGAAAGCAAACCTGAATATGTGGAGTCTATAGTTTCCTTCTTCATGACCTGTTTCACATCTTCATGATGGTAAATAATACCAAGTGAGTGAACATGGAAGTTCTGATCTCTACAGTGGGTGGAGCACATTAAAAAATGTTATGTTTATTCTACTTATTTACTTTCTGTGCACATAAGGGGTGTGTGTGTGTGTGTGTTTGTGTGTGCGTGTCTGGCAATTTTGGATGTCAGAGTTCTCCTTTCGATTATTTCAGTCCTAGGGCTATAAGTCAGGTTGTCAGGCTAGTCAGGCACCTTCACTAAAACATGTAATTGGCCCTGACAATATTTTTAAAATATGTACTTCCCAGGTTATATATTACTGAATCATATGGTAGTTCTACTTTGGAGAAACCTTTGTGGTGTTTTCAATAGTGATTGCAAGGAGTTGCATTCCCATTCCCATTATAAATAGACATATTCTCCATAACTTTGTGAATACTTTGCTACATCTTGTATTTGCATAAGCATTATAAAATGCTGTGCATGGGTGGGGAACACCCTCATAGAAGCAGGGGTAGGGGATGGGATAGGGGATTTCCAGGGGGGAAACCTGGAAAGGGGATATTTGAAATGTAAATAAAGAAAATATCCAATACAAACAGGAAAATATAATAAATGTATTATAAATAGATGATAATAAAATTATTTTAAAAGTTAATAAAATGCCTAGAATTCACTGCAGTCTTGATTTGCATTTATCTGATTAGTGCTGTTGAATATCTTTTCATATATTGGTTGCTATTTTTTATCTTTTTGTTGGAAAGATATGTTATCAAGTTATTTGTCCACTTATAAATTACCTTAGAACATAGTAACCTAGAAATAAATCCTCATATACATGCTACCCTAGTTTGCTTTTCTTTGCTGTGCTAAAACACTTACCAAATTCAAGTCGAGGCAAGAAAGTGATTATTTGGCTCACACACTTGATCACATTCCATCATTTAGAAAAGTCAGGACAAGAAATTAAGCAGGAGTAATGCCAGGACCCATGAGGTAATACTGCTTACTGGCTTACTTTCCATGGCTTGCTTAGCCTAATTTTTTATATACCCAAGATGGCACCATACACAGTAAACTGGGTCCTCACATGTCTATCATTAATCAAGAAAATGTTCAACAGACATATCCTCTGGCCAATGTGTTCGGAGACAATTTCTCAATCCAGTTCCCTCTTCCCGGGTGACTAGCTTGTGTCTGGTTGGAAAAAGACACACCAGCATTCATGGACAGATTAATTTTGACAAAGGTGACAATATGCAAATTCTAGTATTTTAAATAATGGCTACTGAAAGAATGTAGAGGGTCCACCGAGCAGCAGAACAAAAAAGATGCAGGGACCCACAGGCAAATATTAGACAGAGCTTAGATAATTGTGTAGAAGAATCTGGGGAAGGATTGAGGAACCCAAAGAGGATAGCGTCTCCACACGAAGACCAATAGAGTCAACTAACATGGACCCTTGGGGTCTCTCAGAGACTGAACCACTAACCAAAGAGCATACACAGGCTGGACTTACCCCCCCCCCCCACCCAATATCTGTAGCACATGCACAGCATGATCTTTATTCAGGTCTCCCAATAAGTGGAGCAGGAGTTATTCCTGACTCTATTGCCTGCCTGTGGATCCCCTTCCTCTAACTGTGCTGCCTTCTCTGGCCCCAATGGGAGAGGATGTGCCTAGTTCTGCAGTTATCTGACATGTCAGGGTGGGTTGGTGTCAAGCGGGGGTCTCTCTCATATCAGAGGAGAAGGGAAGGAGTGGGAAGGGAGGTATCTGAGGGGGTACTGGGAGGAGAAAGGGGGCTAAGATCAGGAAGTAAAGTGAATAAATAAATACGTTAATGGAAAAAAAGAAAAAAAAGTATGTGTGTATATAGTGACTCTGAGTCCTTGTCTCACACTATATAAAAAATACCAAAATAATTTCAGTTAAATTTGAAGGTTCAAAACTACAGGGGTGGGAGCTCAGAAAATATAAAGGAAAAAGGTTAAACTTACCATTGTGTTTAGCAATTTTCATTTGATTATGACATGAAAAGCACAGCAAGGAAAGCATAAGTAAACAAATGTGTCTCTTCATACTAAAATGCCTCTGCAGGGCAAGGCAAACAGCTTGTATTTCTCAAACTTCAGATAAGTGCTAGAATTAGGTCTCTTTGCTTTTTCCATTTACCACTTTACAATTTGCATTGTGCTAGGCTGTTTCCAAGTTTGTATGAACCCTTGCTTACTTTAAAGTACTAAGAAGGGTATAAGGACTACATCTCTTCAATATGGTACAAATATATTTCCACACATTTTCTTGCATTTTCATTCCATTAGACAATCTTGTTATTTATTTTCAAAAAGTTTTCTTGTAAAAATTATAAAACTATGTCAGCCCTCTCTGACCTCCTCCCCTCCCTCTTCCTGCCTCTCCCCGCAACTTCCTGTCTCCTACTGAGGCAACAACAACTTGAAGGCAATTGTCTGCAAGCACAGGAGGCCAGCTTCCTCAGGAACTGAACTTGGATTCCCAGAATTCAGAATTTGAAAATTGAATTTCTGTTCAGGTTCTATCCCCAGCAACCGCAACCTTGTGGCAACTTTGCTAAAGCAGGCAGCACAGAGTTTAGTTGACTAGAGTCAACTCCTAGGTACACTATCTGGTGATATAACCAGTTCACAAATTTTCCTTGTGTACAGTTACCCCATGTCCCAGGATCAATGGAACT
Source organism: Apodemus sylvaticus (assembly GCF_947179515.1). Lineage (NCBI taxonomy): Eukaryota > Metazoa > Chordata > Mammalia > Rodentia > Muridae > Apodemus > Apodemus sylvaticus. The sequence goes on along the minus strand of NC_067495.1, from coordinate 52,397,377 downwards.
GGACTCCCACTGGGGACTTGCTCTTTTACAGACATTTAAAATCCTTTTCTATCATCAGAAACCCCATTATCCTCTTTTCACTGTTCCTTAAAGCATAAAGGATCATCATCTTACTGGTATAACAAATTCAGACATTCAAATGTACTATGAGGAGAAATTGATAGCCACTTGCAAGTGAAAAATTTGCTTACTCCTAAGAAGACTCATTGGGGTAACAAACCACTCTTGAGGATAGGCTGCTTGCCCATCAGTAGATGCCCAAAGAAAAAGAACTCAGTGGTATCTTTAGAGCTTCCTTGTGTCATAATGTCATGTCAGGGCTCTTCCTTTAAAAATTCTTATTTTTTTATTTTATTACTTATGTATTTTAGTATATATATACTAAATATACTATATACAAAAGGAGTGGATCTGGATGGGAGAAGAGGAGAAGGAGAAAATGGGAAGAGTAGTGGGAGGGAATACTATAATCACACCATATTATTTGAGAAAAGAATCCATTTTCAATAAAAGGAAAACATGTTCAATGAGGAGAAAATTGGTTCTTCATCTTAGCATCATAATACTGCTGAAAATTCTAACAAACAAGAACATAAATGCCAGACCAGGCTAATATACCCAGCCAAACTCTCAATCATCATAGATGGAGATGATATTCCATCTCCATATCATGGAAACCAAGATATTCCATGATAAAACAAAATTTACACAATATCTGTCCACAAATCCAGCCCTTCAAAGGATAATAGATGGAAAATGCCAGCACAAGGAGGGAAACTACACCCAAGAAAAAGCAAGAAAGTAATCTTCTTCCAACAAACCCAAAAGAAGATACCCATACAAACATATAAATAACATCAAAAATAACAGAAAGCAACAATCACTATCCCCTAATATCTCTTAACAACAATGGACTCAACTCCTCAACAAAAAGACATAGACTAATGAAATATTTCTCATGTAAAACTTCAATTTTATCAGAAAATGTTTGTAATTCCCCTTTTAATTAATTTAATAATGTTTTTATGTCTGCTTTTTACCTGCATTATTTTTATGATAATCTTCAATTTTAATATGTATTTCTATATACTTCCTCTATTTTATCAGTAATGTGTCTTCAAAGTGATGGGTGTGCCCAAGTAAACTAACAAGGCAGAGAATATAAAGTAGGAGATGTCTTTCAGAGAAAATATATACTGCTGGTGCATTCCACATTTTTTATCATGTAAACTAAGTTTTTATGCTACTGCTGAAAGATTATATATAAATATATGAAGACTCTGTGTATGTCTATGCATGTGCACGTGCATGTGTGCTTTTGCATGTGTGCTCCTGTGTGTGTGTGCCGAATCCCCGCTCTGCACTTGCTGTTCAGATAAAGAAGATTATGATCAGCTTTTTTTCATTGTTGTTTTCCACCAAGTGAGTCCTGGGGATTAAACTCAGGTCCTCAAGCTTAGCAGCAAGTTCTTTACCCCCAAAGCCATCCCAGTTCTGACATATCATCTGGAGGCAAAGAATTGATATTCACGAGTTTACAGATCTCAATCATTTGAATACTTGAACAGTGGTTTTCCATCATCCTAATGCTGCTACCATTTAATACAGTTCCACATGTTGCAGTGACACCTAACCATAAAATTATTTTCATTGCCACTCCATGGATTCTGATAGAAAGTATGTATGTCACTGGTTGTTTTTATTTTATTTTATTTTTGAATTATTTACATTCTTTATTTACATTTCAAATGATTTCCCCTTTCCTGGTTCACTGCCTCCCCACAAAATCCTGTAAGCCTTCTCACCTCCCCCGGTTCCCCTCTCGCTTCCCTGTCCCAGCATTCCCCTACACTGCTTTATCAAGCCTTTCCAGGACCAGGGGCCTCTCTTCCTTTTGATGCCCAACAAGGACATCCTCTGTGCCTATGTGTCTGGAGCCATGGGTAAAAACATGTGTACTCTTTGGTTAATGGTTTTGTCCCTGGGAGCTCTGGGAGTATTGGGTGACTCATATTATTGTTCCTCCTTTGGCGTCACAAACCCCTTCAGATCCTTGGATCCTTTTTCTAGCTCCCCTATTGGGGACCCTGTGCTCAGTTCAATGGCTGGTTGGGAGTATCCCCCTCTGTATTTGTCAGGCACTAGCAGAGCTTCCCAGGTGACAGCTATATCCAACTCCAGTCATCAATAATAGTGTCTGGGTTTTGTAACTGTATATGGGATGGATCACTAGGTAGGGTAGTCTCTGGATGATCTTTCCCTCAGACACTGCTCCACACTTTGTCTCTGTATCTCCTGTTGTGGGTATTTTGTTCCCCCTTCTAAGAAAGAGGAGAGTATCCATACTCATTTTTCTTCCTTCTTCTTGGGCATCATTTGATGTGTGAATTGTGTCTTGCGTATTCCAAACTCCTGGGCTAATATCCACTTATCAGTGAGTGCATACCATGTGTGTTCTTTTGTGATTGGGTTACCTCACTTAGGATGATATTTTCCAGTTCTACCCATTTGCCTAAGAATTTTATGAATTCATTGTTTTTAATAGCTGAGTAGTATTCCATTGTGTAAATATACCACATTTTCTGTATCAAATGGTGGCTAGCATGCAGAAGAATGCAAATTGATCCATTCTTATCTCCTTGTAATAAGCTCAATTCCAAGCGGATCAAGGACCTCCACATAAAACCAGATATACTGAAACTAATAGAAAAGAAACTGGGGGAGATCCTTGAGGACATGGGCACAGGAGAAAAGTTCTGGAAAAGAACACCAATAGCTTATGCTCTAAGATCAAGAAATGACAAATGGGACCTCATAAAATTGCAGTTTCTATAAGGCAAAGGACACTGTCAATAGGACAAAACGGCAACCAAAGAATTGGAAAAATAAATAAATAAATAAAAATCTTCACCAACCCTACATCCGGCAGAGGGCTAATATCCAATATATACAAAGAACTCAAGAAGTTAGACTCCAGAGAGTCAATTAACCCTATTAAAAACAGGCACAGAGCTAAACAAAGAATGTTCATCTGAGGAATATCGAATGGCTGAGAAGCACCTAAAGAAATTCACACCAGTCAGAATGGCTAAGATCAAAAACTCAGGAGACAGCAGGTGCTGGCAAGGATGTGGAGAAAGAAAAACACTCCTCCACTGCTGGTGGGATTGCAAGCTAGTACAACCACTCTGGAAATCATTCTGCTGATTCTTTAGAAAACTGGGCATGATACTTTAGGAGAACCCTGGTATACCACTCCTGGGAATTTACCCAGAGGATTCTTCAGCATGTAATACGGACACATGCTCCACTATGTTCATAGCAGCCCTATTTATAATGCCCAGAAGCTGAAAAGAACCCAGATGTCCCTCAATGCAGGAATGGATACAGAAAATGTGGTATATTGTCACTCATTGTTAAATTGTGAAAGTTTGGTTTTCTGTATTTCCAACTCTTGCAGGATCTTTCATTGTTTTCATGAACTAGAAGATTTATGTATTCTTTTATTTTTAAAAACCATTTAACCTTGAGATAATTTTAGAGTTACATGTAGCTGTGAGAATCAATACAGAAAGAGCTTCTGAGCCCTTTACCTAGGTTCCTTCAATGTTAGTGTCTTGAAAATCAAAAACAGAAATTTTATTTTGTTCATTATTCAATGTTGTATTTCATTTGTACTGTATCCATCTTTTCTCCTTTCTTTAAACTCAGTTAAGTTCTGAATATCAAACATACAAACACGCTATTTTGATCATAGAATCACAATTTAACAGGTTTGTTATGAAGATAATATGCTATGTTACCCTATATTGCTCATAAGATTATATTTAATATCTTAATAACATTAATGTGTTACAGAAATAAAGCCCTACCTGTAAATTTGTGACATGTCAGCTAAAGTGGATGAAGAAAGATATTTCTATTTGTAAGAAAGGGTTTGGTTTCTCAGCTGTTGATTTTAATTTATTAGTATGCACTCAATGTGATCAGTTTTCCAAATGAGATTTTGCTTTCACATTATTCTATTGAGACATTTATAATTAATGCTACAAGAAAATTACACTAGGATAATATTTAGTCAGCTTTTGTCAATAGGAAACATGAGCATAACAATGGTTGATGGAAAAAACAACACAAGATCACTTTAGAATAAGTAGGTTAAATGTTAATTTTCTTACAATTAAATTTTGTTGGATGAAGTTCTATTTGGGCAGCATGCTCATTTTTTACACTCACTGTTTCATTGTGGTATAACTATTATTAATTTATAAACTCTCAATTGTATTTTAAAATAAAGTCATTGCTTTAAAAGACAAACCAATTTCACTATTTTAAAGTAATTCTTCAAGTTTTACTTTCCTAAATTATGCATGGCTTGTTGTAATAGAGAAGAATCATTCAGTTTTGCAAAATGTAAATGGCATTCAAAGAGAGTTCTCTTTAACATTAAATGAAAATGAGAAGGATAATAACCTCTGAATGAGGAAATTTTGTGCTTCTTTAATTGATAATCATCTTAATAGATTACAGTTATTCTCATCAACTGCATTGATTGCCAGTTTGCTTTTATTTGAGTGTTATTCCCCTATGGAAAGGGGTTAAGGTATACCATAGCACAATACTGGGCACAATTTATTCTTGACTTTAGAAGTACCTTATAAAGAGGCAACAAGAAACATGACAAAACAATACAACTCTCACAACAATAAAAGTAAGTGGCTTGACTAAATTAAAAGAAAACAGATCTACATGTACATGTAATTCATAGTATTTCATCTGTGCATGCATTTTCTAAAACCACTGAACTGAAATAGAGGAAAACAGTAGGGAAAAAAATCACTCTTCATTTTTATTCATTCTTATTTTATATAAAACAAAACCTGTTGTAAAGCAAAGTAAAAGTGATATCTCCTGAAAAACAATAATTTTATCGAGCATAGATTCTCTATTGAGATATATATGTAAATTGAACAATTTAGCCATATCTACCATGCCTCTATGAAGTAGACTGGATACCTCAAGGAGGATCTTCTTGTAGGGAGTGATAGACCTATTCTACCTAGCTTTCTGCCAGTCAACAACCCCATCTCCAACATACCTCTGATCCTGCATGGTATACTTTGGACTATATACTAAATTAGGACTCACAACCCCAGTTTGCCTAAGTTCCAGACACTCAAGCTCACAACTAACCCTAGGAATCATGTGGCATCCCATGGTAAAGATAAAGACACCCCAATACACCTCACCACACCATTTTCTGTTTTTGTTTCCTTGTGTTCCTATGGAAAAACACCATTGCATAGGTAACATACTGACTTGGGCTCAATTGCAGAAGAATGAGAGTCCATTACCAGCATGATTGACAGGTATGGCAGACATGGCAATTGGAACAGAAAGCTGAGAACTGGCATCTTAAGCTACAAGCAGGGAGAAGAACACAGACTAGGGATGGTTTACTGTGAACACAGGCTATTCTACCCACATCCCAGTTTCCAGATAATGACTCTGAGACTTATCTATTTATGAATAAATGCCTAGAATATAAGATTGAGCTTTTCCCCAACTATCTCATAACTTATATAACCTGTTTATTCTATCCCATGTCTGCTACATGACTGGTTACCTCTCCTGAGTTTCATATATCCATCTCTACAGTGTCTGGCTAGAGAATATTCCTATATCTGACTTTGTCCCAAAGTTCCTTTCTCCCTGCTAAAATTCCCATCTTTTCTTTCTGGCCGTTTGCTAATAGGCCATTGTCTTAGGATTTTACTGCTGCAAACAACAGACACTATGACCAAGACAATTCTTATAAAGGGCAACATTTGATCATGGGTTGCTTACAATTTCAGAGGTTCAATTTAGTATCATCAAAGTGGGAACATGGCAATGTTCAGGCAAGCATGGTGCAGGAGGAGCTGAGAATTCTTCATCTTAACTGAAGGCCACTAGGAGAAGATCCAAATCCTCAGTCAGCTACGAGGGATCTCTTTCAAAGCCCACTCCCACAGTGACACACTTTCTCCAACAAGACCACACCTCCTAATAGTGCCACTCCAAATTCAAGGAATATATAAACCACCACATTTCACTCCCTGGTCCCATAGGCTTATTCAAATACATGAGTCTATGGGTGCCATAACTAACCATAGCATAGTGCAAAACATATTTAGTCCAAGTTCCATAGTCCCCACATTCTATAGCAGACTCAACATATTAAAAGTCTAAATTCATGCAATCTCTTATTATCCCTTATAAAACCAAAACCAAAAACCAGATCACACACCTCCAGTATATATATATACTTCAAAGTGAGGAAATACTGGAACAAAGTAAGACTTTTAGGTGTGACATGGTTCTGAACGCTGCTGCATGACACAATTTCAGCTATGGAAGCACCCTCAACCTGAATAATGCATCTCTGCGTTTCTAGTATAGAGATGGTATTACTCTTGTATGCTTATTTGTCTTGCATTTTTCTATACCGTATTTGCCCTCAAATACAACTTTGGTAAAAATTTCTGCAAAAAGGATTGAGGGCATTATTAGAGAAGGAAATGGCATTATTGTCTACAGGAACCAACTGCTCTAGCCCTGACCTTTCAAGCAGTCAACCGAGGCATAACTGGATAAGGGGTCCTGGATGTGGAATCCAACTGTCATAATTGTTCTCTGGGAAATTTTAACCAACTTATGATGATTAAGTTGTACCAGAAACATTTAATCAGGAAATGTTTTTGAGAAAACTGGAGTTTAGTAGTTAAAAGAATTGAAGACCCCAAGGAAAAGTAGTAATGGGAGTAGGTCACTAAGCACAGGGATATCCATCAAAAGTACAAGGGACAAGATAGAAGAAGAAATAGTTGGGTCTACTGGATTAGTGAGTAATGGTTAGAGTCCCCATGAGTGGGGAGATCTCTAGTAATAGAAAGTTTTATTCAGAAATATTATGGAGGAAAATGGAAAATATATGTATAATAAAAATGATAAAGGGTGGATAAAAAACTTTGGACTCTGCTAGAGTTGTAAGAGTGAATTCACCTTTCTGGAAAAATTGGGACATACTAATTGACTCTCTGAAAATGAGGGTACAAGTTCTAAGAGTTTGGGATTATGAAGGAGTCCTGGGGAAAGCTGAAGAATAATATTGCATATGTAAAAGTATTTAAAAAGTATTGTAGAAATAGATATTTGGATAAGCTTAATAAAGAGATTTTGCTAATTTATAATAAGCTAAGGATACTAATATTCTAATTTGTTTAGCACATTTGATTTCATGCTAATGCTGTAACCACACGTTTATGCCTGGATGACCTGTGATTTGGAGGGTTTTCTTAGAGTTAAAAGTTAATGTATGACAAGCTTTTGCAGACAGTAGACTATGATGTTGTGTGCACATTATGTTTTCAAGTGGCATAATTACATGTATTTTTTTTTCAGGAAAGTGAATGGGTTTGAGAAAATAATGAAAAGGCTCTTGATTATGAATTATTGTATAACAAGGAAGTTTGCAATCAATAAAAGACTAAGATGAACTTGAGAGAGAGAGAGAACCTGAAAGTTGTTAGAGTGCAACTTCAGAACAAGTCGCCTGTCAGCTGGCACCAGCATTATTGCCTGAGACTGATTTTGCACTGATCCAATCCTCCCATTCTCATGAACCTCAAACAAGTGAGGGTGGTCCTCAGCACAAGACCAATATCAGATGGACAAACTCCAAATGCTCTGCCTCCAATGTCTCATGTCTAACTACTTTCTGCATTGTTGATTGTAGCACAATTCTATTTAGCTGGTTCCATTTGCTGTTAGCAGAGTTCCTCAGCAGGCAGACCATAACCCTTGACGTCTTGAACACCTTGGGGTCTCCAAGGCAACTTCAATTTTACAGCTTCTTGTTCCAATGTCTGGGATCCCCACATGATCTTCTTGGTTCCTCTAAGGGGCTTGTGTCACTTTTCTCAGCTCTTCCCTCTGTAGCACTCTTATTTCTGGTTGACTCCACTCTACTGCTACTGCTGTTCCTGATGATCATCCCAACTGGCATCTCTAAAATGTTGGGGTTTTTTTCACTGCAACCAGTCTTCACCCATAACCTCTCATAGGATCTCTTCATTGTGACAAGCCTCTCAAATTCTTTGCATGATACCTTCAGTCCTGGGCAACTGAGGCTTCACCTTCACCAATGGCCTTCCCTGGCCTCACACAACACAGTACCTAGCTTCAGCTGGTCTCCATGACTCCTTCATGTCTTCAAGACCAGTACCACCTGGGTGATTCCTACACATTACCAAGTACAGCTGAAGCATGAGGTACAACTTTGGCTATCTCTGGAACACAGCTTGTTTATGCTCTCAGAAAATACTTCTCAGAAGATTTCAACTCAGTGATGCTGTTCTCTTCTTAATCACTGCTATTTCTTAGCTCCAGCTAACTATCATCAATTGTCCTAGTAGTCCCTTCTATTCTCTACTTTAAAGCCAGACCCCCATGGCCAAAGATGGTTGCTTATTGGAGCCAGAATATGCCCTACATTATTCTAATTGAGTATCAGGAACTTTCTGTTTTCCAACTCGTTTACTTCCTAAGATTGGCTGTCCTGGTAAAACCATCCAGTGGAAAAGGCCAGCATTTTGAATAAATGGTGCTGGTTCAACTAGTGGTCATCATGTAGAAGAACACAAATTGATCCCTTCTTATCTCCCTGTACAAAGCTTAAGTCCAAGTGGATCAAGGACCTCCACATAAAACCAGATATACTGAATCTAATAGAAGAGAAAGTGGGGAAAAGCCTCAGACACATGGGCATAGGGGAAATTTTCCTGAACAGAACACCAATGATTTATGCTCTAAGATCAAGATTCCACAAATGGTACCTCATAAAATTGCAAGCTTTTATAAGGGAAAGGACACTGTCAATAGACAAAATAGCAACCAATAGATTGGTCAAATTCTTTACTAATTCTACATCCAAGAGAGGGCTAATATCCAATATATACAATGAGCCCAAGAAATTAGACTCCAGAGAACCAAATAACCCCATTAAAAACTGGGATACAGAGCTAAACAAAAAATTTTTCAACTGAGGAATATCAAAAGGATAAGAAGCACCTAAGGAAGTGTTCAACATACTTAGTTATCAGGGAAATGCAAATCAAAACAACCCTGAGAGTGCACCTCATACCAGTCAGAATGATTAGATCAAAAACTGAGGTGACAGCAGATGCTGGTGAGGATGTAGAGAAAGATGATCACTCCTCCACTGCTGGTGGGATTGCCAGCTGGTACAACCACTCTGGATATAAGTCTGATGGTTCCTCAGAAAATTGGACATAGTACTGCCTAATGACCCAGCTACACTCCTCCTGGGCATGTACCCAGAAGTTGCTCCAACATGTAATAAGGACACATGCTCCACTGAATTCAAAGCAGCCTTATTTATAATAGCTAGAGCTGGAAAGAACCCAGTTGTCCTTCAACAGAGGAATGGATACGGAAAAGGTGGTATATTTAAACAACGGAGTACTACTCAGCTTTTTAAAAACAATGACTATATGAAATTCTTAGGCAAGTAGATGGAACTAGAAAATATCATCCTGAGTGAGGTAACTCAGTCATAAAAGTACACACATAGTATGTATTCACTGATAAGTGTATTTTAGACAAAGATCATGGGATACTCATGGTACAATTCACAAACCACAGGAAGCTCAAGAGAAGGAAGACCAAAGTGTGGCTGCTTCAGTTCTACTTAGAAGGGGAACAATATAATCAGGAGAAGTAGAGGTTGGAAAGGATTTGAGAGGAAGAAATGAGGGGCAGGGGGAAAAGAGGGGCAGAATAAAGTATGGGAGGAGATGGAGAAGATATACAAAGGGTCAGGGAATTTAACAGAGTTATGTAGCAATGGGATATTGGGAACTGGTGTTAGAAAACAGAACATCCCAGATGCCAGGAAGGCATCCCACAGGATGGCCCCACAGGAATATCAAACGGCTAAGAAGCACCTAAGGAAATGTTCAACGTACTTAGTTATCAGGGAAATGCAAATCAAAACAACCCTGAGAATCCACCTCACACCAGTCAGACCCCACAGGAATGACATTAGCTGAAATACCCCACCAAGGGGAGTGATATCTTGTCTAGACCACATCCAGAGGTTAGTCATGTCCCTACAGTTGAGGGATGTGGGGACACATCTCCAAAATTTTAACCCAAAATTGCTACTGTTTAAAGTAAATACAGGGACAAAAAATGGAGCAGAAACTGAAGGAAAGGCCATCCAGAGACTGCCCCACCTGGGGAATGCATCCACATGCAGACACCAAAATTAGACACTATTGTTGATGCCAAGAAGTGCTTGCTGACAGGAGTCTGATATAGCTGTCTCCTGAGAGGCCCTGTCAGAGCCTGATCAACATTGATGAGGATGCTGGAAGCCAACCATCAGACTGATCAAGGGACCAGAGTGGAGGAGTTAGGGGAAGGACTGAAGGAGCTAAAGGGACCTTTTCTGGCATCAGTGGGAGGGGAGGACCTTGGTCCTGATGAGGCTTGATGAACCAGTGTAGAGGAATGCTAGGGTCATGAGGCAGGAGTGGGTAGGTGGGGGAGCACCCTCATAGAAACAGGGTAAGGGTGGATGGGAGAGGGGGTTTTCAGAGGGGAAACAGGGAAAGGGGATAACAATTGAAATATAAACAATAAAATATCCATTTTTTAAAAAAAAGATCTGTAACCTGACTTTGAATTTAGAGATCTGCATGCTAGTCTCCTAAATTCTGGGATTAAAGGAATGTATTATCCCACCTGGACCTAAACATTTTTTTTTACCTGGAACTTGCTCTGTCCCAGGCTGATCTTGATCTCAGAGATCTACTTGCTTCTGTCTCCTGGAATTAAATGTGTGTACCACCAGGCCTGGACCTAACTTTTCATGGTCATTATTTCTCAATAACCAGATCAAAAGCTTGTGTATTCCAGCCTAAAGATCAGGATCACAGTTGTGCTCTCCATTTCTGGATTGTAGTTAATTTAAGATAGCAAGTTCAAATGAAAACCATAACCAATTCCTTTGTTCAACTTCAAAAGCATAAACAATAAGGTTAGCAGGGTAGGTCATACTTTTGTTCATCACTGCCTTAATCTACTTTTCTCCTAGAAAATAGGACTGAGTTCTAGTCTACTTCCTGGTGTCTCTTTATACTTTGAACTATACATTTTATATTTTTCTTTCCTCAGTTTGTTCCTTTCATCAAAACCCTCTTCATAAGTGTGAGCTTTAGTAATCACACAACAAAATATATACTAAAGTATTTGGAGATTTCCATCACTAATGCAATTCATCTAAATCTCTTCATTTTATTTTCAGGCAGACTCTTAGGATAAGGGCAAAATGCATCCACATTTTCAACAAAATATCATAAGGACAGTCCCTATGATGCATAGTAAAATTCTTCTCTGAAATCTCTAGAGCCAGACTTCCACAGTTCAAATCAACCTCAGCAGCAATGTCTTCCATATCTCTACTAGGATGAGTAGTGTATTCCAGCCTAAAGATCAAACCCCACATAAAAATTCTACTGGTTTCCAAATCCAATGTCCCCAAATATATATTTCTCCAAACAAAAACATGGTCAGGCCTATCACTGTAATATCTTAGTCCCTGGTACAAAGTTCTGTGTTAGTTAGAGTTTCCATTGCTGAGAAGGAACACCATAATCAAGGCAACTTTTAAAAAGGACAACATTTAATTGGGGTGGGCTTACTGGTTCTAATGTTCAGTTCATTATCATCATGGCAGCATCAAATCTGGCATGGTGTTAGAGGAGCTGAGAGTTCTGCATCTTGTTATGAAAGCACTTCCAAATAGTAGGACTCCCTGGCTAATCATATTCAACTCACCACAGCCATCAGCTTTTTATTGACAGGTGATGCTTCCATATAGGAATTTAGAGATTCTCTTTACACTGTTATGGAACACTGTCCAATCTTACTGAGACCTCAGCCCCTGCCACTCCTAGAACACCTATGGAAACCAGTGCATATCCTAAAGACTTATTAAGATTAGCAAAAAGAAAATTTAAACCTATAGAATGTTTCCTCATAGAATAGAATGTTGTAATTATCTTTTTAAGGTTTATTCATAAGCTAGGACATTGGCTGTATTGTTTAAAGGAAAGATCCCTATCAAGGTTCAAGAACCACACAGGGCACCAAATAACCAGAAAAAGAAATGAAATTCACTGCAACACATAAACCACCTAACGAACGGAACAAGAAAGTATATTAAAATATGAAAGAGAGTAAGACTAAGTCATACATAAAAGCAGGCCATCCTGTAACATCCAGAGGAAGATCCACTTATAGGTGTTCTAGCACGCCCAGGATCATAGAATCTGAGGTGCTCTAACATGCCAAGGATCATAGGATCAGAGATGACAAGGACATAACATCTGTGCCAACAGCACTAGCCACAACTGGGACCAGCAGAATCCAGGGATATAAGAATCTTGCCTGATCAGTGGCACAGGTACCTTGCAGTCTGGGTTGGTTTTACCTTGGGCATAAAAACAACAGCCAGTCCTGTAACACCCAGAGGAGGCTCCACTTCCAGGTGCTCTAACATTCCCAGGATCCCAGGAGCTCAGTCACACCAGGATCTCAGGGCCCTAGAGGCAGCTTGACTCCCAGGAGCTCTGACACACCCACAATATCAGGATCACAGGATCCTGGAATCATAGAATCACAGAGACAGCTGGACTCTGAGAAGTTCTGACACAACCAGTTTCACAGGAAGGATAGGGTACAGTCAGATACAGTGAGGGCAGGTAACACTAGTGATAATCTGATGGTGGGAGGCATGCATAAGAACATAAGCATCTGAAACCAACTTAACCTGGCATCATCAGAACCCAAATCTCCAACCAAGTCCTGGATTCACTATCACACTAGAAAGAGAACTTTAGAACAATTTTCCTTATGAAAATTGATGCAAAATTACTCAATAAAATTCTTGTCAACAGAATCCAAGAACATATCACAATGATCATTCATCACTATCAAATAGGCTTCATCCCAGGGAGACAGGGATAGTTCAATATATGGAAATACAGCAACATAATCCACTACATAAAGAAACCCAAAGACAAAAAAACACATGGTTTTTTCATTAGATGCTGAAAAAACATTTGAGAAAATTCTGCATCCCTTCATGTTAAAAGTCTTGGAAATATCAGGAATTAATAGCCCATACCTAAACAGAGTAAAGTAATATACAGAAAACCAATAGCCAACATCAAACTAAATGGAGTGAAAATGGCAGCAATACCACTAAAATCAGGGACTAGACAAGAATGCTCAGTCTCTCCATAGGGAGACTATTCAATATAGTACTTGAAGTCTTAGCTAGAGCAATTAGACAACAAAAAGGAGATCAAAGAGATGTAAATTGTAAAGGAAGAAATCAAAATATCACCTGGTAGTGGAGGCACACTCCTTTAATCCTAGCACTCACACAAGGCAGAGGCAGGCAGATTTGTAAGTTCAAGGACAGCCTGTTCTACAGAGTGAGTTCCAGGACAGCTAGGGCTACACAGAGAAACTCTGTTTTGAACAACCAAAATAAATAAAATAAAAAATAAAGAAAAAGTCAAAATGTCACTATTTGCAGATCATATGATACTTATGTGACTGCCAAAATTCCAACAGAGAACTCCTAAAGCTGATGATCAACTTCAGCAATGTGGCTGGATATAAAATTAACTCAAACATATCAGTAGCATTCCTCTCTACTCAAAGGATAAACAGGTGAGAAAGAAATTAGGAAAACAACACCCTTCACAAATAATATTACATACCTTGGTGTGACTCTAACCAAGCAAATGGAAGACCTGTATATCAAGAACTTCAATGCTCTGAAAAAAGAAATCAAACACGATCTCAGAAGATGGAAGGATCTCCAATGCTCATGTATTGGCAGGATTAATATAGTAAAAATGGCCATCTTGCCAAGAGCAATCTAGAGATTCAATGCAATCCCCATCAAAATTCCGACTCAATTCTTCATAGAACTAGAAAGAGCAATATTAAAATACATTTGGAATAGCAAAGAATTCAGGATAGCAAAAACTATTCTCAAAAATGAAAGAACTTCTTGGGGAATCACCATCCCTGACATCAAGCTGTATTACAGAGCAATTGTGATTTAAAACTGTATTCTGTTGGTACAAAGACAGGCAGGAAGATCAATGGAATAGAACTGAAGTCCCAGAAATGAACGCATACACTTATGGTCACTTGATATTTGACAAAGGAGCTGAAACCACCCAGTGGAAAAAAGACATCATTTTTAACAAATGGTGCTGGTCCAAACGGTGGTCAGCTTGTAGAAAAATGCAAATCAAACTATACATATCTCTTTTTACAAAGCTCAAGTCCAAGTGGATCAAGGACCTCTACATAAAACAAGAATTACTGAAATTTATAGAGGAGAAAGTAGGGAAGATCCTCAAATACATGGGCACAGGGGAAATTTTCCTGAGCAGAACATCAATGGCTTATGGTATAAGATCAAAAATCAACAAATGGGACCTCAGAAAATTGCAAACATTTTTTTATGGCAAAGGACATTGTCAATAAGACAAAATGGCAACCAACAGATTGGGAAAATATCTTTATCAGCTGTACATTTGATAGTGGGCTAATATCCAATATATATGAAGAACTCAAGAAGTTAGGCTCAAGAGAATCAAATAACCCTGTTATAAACTTGGTACAGAGCTAAACAAAGAATTTTTAACAGAGGAATATCAACTGGCTGAGAAGCACCTAAAGAAATGTTTAACCTCCTTAGTTATCAGGGAAATGCAAATCAAAACAACCTTGAGATTCCACCTTATACCAGTCAGAATGACTAAATTAAAAATCTCAGGTGACAGAAGGTACTGGCAAAGATGGGGAGAAAGAGGAACACTCCTCCACTGCTGGTGGAATTGCAAGCTGTTACAACCACTATGCAAATCAGTTTGGCAGTTTATCAGAAAACTGGACATAATACTACCTGAGGACCCAGCTATACCACTCCTAGGCATATACCCAGAAGATGCTCCTATATGTAATAAGGACACATGCTCCACTATGTTCATAGCAGCCTTATTTATAATAGCTATATAGGAGCTAGAGAAAGGACCAAAGGAGCTGAAGGAGCTTGCAGCCACATAGGAGCAACAACAATATGAACCAACCAGTAAACCCTGAGCTCCCAGGGACTAAACCACCAACCAAAGAGTACACATGGAAGGACCCATGGCTCCAGCTGCATATGTAGCAGAGGATGGCCTTGTTGGACATTAAAGGTAGGGGAGGTCTTTGGTTATGAGAAGGCTTGATGCCCCAGTATAGGGTAATGCCAGGACAGGGAAACAGTTCATGAGCAGGAGGGGGATGGGATAGGGTGTTTTTGGAGGGGAAACTAGAAATGTAGATAATATTTGAATGTAAATAAACTATCTAAAAACGAAAAAGAAAGGAGTTGCCCAGGTGGTACTGGTTTTGAAGGCATGAAGGTGTCATGAAGAGCAGCTGTGGCTCAGCACTGTGAGAGGCTGTGGAAGGCCATTGGTGAAGGTGCAGCCTCAGTTGCAATTGTTGAACCATGACTGAAGGGCTCATGCAAAGAACTTGAGGCTTGGCACCATAAAGAGAGTGGAGTACAGGCAGCTAGAGCATAGAAGACATGGTGTGTGCTACAAAGGGCAGGGCTGGAGAAGTGACCTAAGCCCTTGAAGGAGCTCAGAAGGTCTTGAATTGCCCAGATATTTTGATTGTGACTGTGCCTTGATATATTTCCCTCTGGAATAAAGAATGTATTTTAGTGGAGCCCACAATTAAGAGACTTTTAACTGTAAAAAAGAATTATGATTTTTAAAGAGACTGGATATTTTAAAGAGATTAACATTTTAATATGTAAGAATTTAAAAAGACTGTTTTAAAGTTAGTTAGACTTTGGGGATGAATAAGAAAGTAAGGGTTGAGGCTTAACAGTGATGTGTTTGTTTGTCAAGTTGACAAGGGGTCAATTGTACTGACTGGTTTTGTGTGTAAACTTGACCCAGGCTAGAGTTATCATAGAGAAAGGAGCTTCAGTTGGGGGAAGTGCCTCCATGAGATCCAGCTGTGGGGCATTTTCTCAACTAGTGATCAAGTGGTGAGGGCCCCTTGTGGGTGGTACCATCCCTGGGCTGATAGTGTTGGGTTCTATAAGAGAACAGGCTGAGCAAGCCAGGGGAAGCAAGCCAGTAAGCAACATCCCTCCATGGCCTCTGCATCAGCCCCTGCTTCCTGACCTGCTTGAGTTCCTGCCCTATAGTTTTCATTATACAAGTCTTTCACTTGATTTGCTAGAGTTATACAAAGATTTTTTTGCTTTGAGGTTACTGGTATTTCTTAGTCTCTCTCATTTTTATATAAGAAGGATACTGGTTTTTACATGGTAATTTTGAATCCTGCTACTTTGTTGAATGTGCTTATAACCTGTATAATCTTACCGGTGGAGTTTTTAGTCTTTCATACATAAAAAGCATATCATCTGAATATATAGATACTATGACATTTTCTTTTCCAATTTAAGCTCCTGTTGTCTTATTTTTTAAGGTTTCCAGTATTTAAATAGTTATGGAGCAAAAGTGAATAATTTTGTTTTTGAAATGCATTGAGGTTTTTTTCCATCAAGGTTATTGTTGACTTTGGGCTTACTACAAATTGTATTTATTATGTTGCTATATCTTCTTTGTATCCCTAATCTCTTCAGGACTTTTATCACGAAGGAGTGTTGGATTTTGTCAGTGGCCTTTTCTGCATCTAATGAGATAATCATGTGATTTTTGTCTTTTAGTCAGTTTATGTGATGAATTATGTCTGCTGACTTATATATATTGAATCCTACATGCATATCTGGAGTGAAGCCTACTCTAACATGATGGATGAGCTTTTCGATGTGTTGAATTTTGAAGAAATTCAAAATTCTTTTGAATTTTGTTTTCAAGTTCTTTATTAAGAGTATTTTCATCTCAATGTTTGGGGAGTATTGGTGTATAATTTGGGTAGGCTGTCTTTGTGTGGTTTAGAATAAGGGTAATGGTGGCTTCGTAAAATGTTTCACAATTTTCTACTTTTCATAATAATTTGAAGATCACTGGAAACAGTTCTTTATTGAAATTAGAAGTCCTATAAGAATCTTGAACTGAATCCACCTCCACCTGGGCTTCGTTTTGTTGGAAGATTTTTTTAAATTATTGCTTGTATTTCACCAGGGGTAATGTATTTGTTTAAATTGTTTATTTAATCTTGACTTAACTTTGGTAGCTCATATACATCAAGACATTCATCCATTTTGTTTAGGGTTTCCAGTTTGGTAGTGTATAGATTTCTAATCTTCATTAATATTATTATCTAGATTTCTTCAGTGTCTATATTAGTATCTAACATTTAATGTCTAATTTTATTAACTTGTATTAATTTCTTTCTGTCTCTATTTACCTATATCTATTTTCTCTCTCCACACATATATATACATATGTATATATGTACGTATAGATATAATTTCTTTTTACTAAATTAAATTTGGGTAAGAGTTTGTCATTCTTGATTATTTTCTCAAAGAACAAACATTTTCATGTTTTTAAGTATGTATCTTTATAATTTTATATCAGGAATCATGCCAAAGGCAAATGGGAACAATAATAAAAATGAAGCATCACAATTACAACTGAGAGAAGGCATCACAAGAGCTGTTTATATTATTTTTTTTTAGACAAATTCTTCTGTAGCCCAGGTTGTCTACAAATTCTCTAGATAAATGTCAGGAGCCATCATCAGACAAGCTAATAAATAGCAGGATAGCAGGTGATCTTCCTGAGATGACTACCTTAGATTACAATCTATAATAGAACTCCCATAGGCAAGGCTCAGAAGAAAATTATTTTAGAAAATATCCCTGCTCTTAACATGCGTTTCCTGTTACTATTAAACATATATGACAATCACTAGGTATTAGTCTACCCTTTTTAGCAGATCTCTCCAGATCTAATAAGATGTCTTATAGAGATGCTATATAAAAAAAATAGATTAATTTTTAATTCTTGATGATGATCTTATTAGAATTTCTAAAATTATGTCAGTATTTATTAAGCTCTTTTATAGAAAGACTGCTATTAGATCCTTTCTGATAGTAAAAATTGGAATGGGAACTATGCCAGTCTCCCAAGTGTCACTAGTTAATTGCTTCTAGATAGTAACCAGACTTTCTACTACTTAGAACCCATTCCAAGAAGTCATAAAACCATTACCCAAAGATCACAAAAAGGGAACTAATGATTTATTATATGTGCTAGGACAGGAGACAAAATACTGACTGAGATTATCGATACTAAACTTCACTAATAACATAGTTATGGTTTTTAACATTCAATGAACCTGTGGAGCTATGACAGTTGATGAATGTTTAGGCAGATAAATATTCCTAATGGATATGAATGTAAACATTCTCTGTTGTAAACTTCTATTTCAATTTATGATTTGAATTTATGTAAACTTGTGATGAATGTTTTACCATATGAACATGTATTCTGAAAGATGTATAAGGGCTGAGGACAAAGAGTCATAACTGAGGTGAGGAGAACTTTTTAGATAAAACCCTTTTTAGACAGATCCGATCAGAACTTTATAAAACAGAACTTAAAGTAAAAAGAAGAAGAAGCTGCAGAGAGCAAAAGGAGCAGGCAGGTTTCTCCTTACCATGGGACAGAACAGGACTTTTCTTAATAACAAGGCAGGCTTAGTCCCATTAAAAGGGAAATTTTCTTCTTACAAAGTTGGGTTTCATTCACTTAGCATTAAAAGGGTAGAAGCTTTTTCTTTTTTTATGCAATAAAGATTGGAGCTTATTATTCATCCAGAATGAGTGAATTCTTTCTGTCCTGGTGCTTGGTCTTTTGCTCCAAATGCATATGTAAGTATTGATGTGTGTATGTAAGTATCTTAATTGTGAGAATGTATGCAAACTGGGCCCAACTGGTTATTAATGGAAATGTATAAATATGAATGTGTGTATCTGTACATGAATTATATGTTTATGTATATTTGATTATGTAAAAGTTTTTCCTTCTGCATTATTCTCTTCTCCTAGTTCAATAAAAGTTTATTGCTCCAAACTTCCCCCTAGCCTGATAAGCAAGAGGCATCTGGACAAAATGGAAAAAGCTCTAGCAATTAATCCTTTACTTAATCTCCTGCTGTTTTAAGAGGAGGTGCTGAATGCCAGAGACTGCAGTTTCTGGCCTCAGAGGAACAAAGCCAGCAGGTCAGACACAGTAGCACATAACTTAGACATAGAGAAATAAACTTTTAATTATTGTACAGCAATCATAAATATCTAAAAGTCTTACCTTCCTGTCAATGCTCTCCCCCCTCTGCTGCCTCAAGAACCCACAAGAAAGAAGACCTCACCAGGGGCAGATAAGTTCTCACACTCTACCTTTGCCTCCCAGCATGAAGGGGAAATTCCAAGGTTTAGTTTCTACAAGTAGTTCTATTACGTATCCCATAGTACTGAATTTCCAGAGAGATTTTTCCACTTTCATAATATCATGTGTAATATTTCTCTGTGTTTCCTACTATGGTCTGTGTTTAATGACCAACTTGTGAATGGTGTAATAAGAGCTATAGTAAATATACAATAATGTACAGGTTGAAGACTATAATAACAGAAATGCATTTAATTCTATACAACCTTATCAGACAGTGCTGCATTAGAAAGATGTAAATGCCTTCTTTTACTGGCGTAATAACAGTGAGACCCATTTCCCCTAGAATAAATTGTTGATTTAGGTAAATAATGAGTTTTGTAAAGTAAAAATCTATACTTCATGCTTCCTTACATATACACAGAATATGAAAATAATGGATGTAATGGGAGAATATGCCATTTCATTTAATTTATTAAAGTTTGGAGTTGAAAGAATAGGGTAAAATGTGAAATTATCAGAATAGACATGAAGACTTCCTTGATGGCAACTTCATCTCAGTCCCTAGTTCATATCCATAAGCATGTTTCAAATACTGTTTGCTGTCCTATTCTCTATGGAGAAAGCATTTTTGTTCTACTTCAGATGAATGATTCCTGGGAAGAGCATAATTGATCCTTCACACTCCTAAATCCACCAAAACAGGTTATGGATATGTTGCACATAAAAATGTTAACTAAATATTCCCTCTGTCACAGACTACATTTTTTGGTTATTGGTAGCATAGCAGTAAAAGGGGGAAAAAATCTTGTCTTCCTGAAACAATGAAAGATAGGACCAATGAATAAATCAGAAAATGAAATGAGTAGAATCTATTCAAATGCCAGCAGTCATATCAAGTAGCAAAGAGTCCTATGAAACCTTAAGATTCAATAGGCTAATTCCCAGCAGTGAATTCCATAACTCCAGTTTGGTGTATGTTGTATATTTGACTAATATACTCCTTAGCTAGGAAAATTACGTGATTATTTTTACATAGACTGTATCCAGGACTGATCCTTTTCAAATTGGGTTAAGGTGCTACATATGTGACTATCTGACATATCTCCCACAACATCTGCTGGATTGGCTACTTTAGCTTTGTGACAATAAGGATTTACAACAAAGTAATGAGGAAAGGAGGTCCAGTTCCCTGGCTATGAGACAGGATTAGCCAAGAATAAAAGTGACATTTTTGTTAGAAAGTATAATGCTATATATAGTACACCTTTTGTTCTCTTTCTTTAATTCTTCATCCATTTTCTTATGTAACTGTGTATTGAACTTCTACAATTTCTTTGTATGATGCTGGAACAGGAAAATAATTTGTTTCCTTGAGAAAATAATACTTAAGTGGCAAATATATATTCAGATAGCTAAGCATATGAGAGTAAATATTCAATATAAATATACAACATACCAAGCAAAACAGCTATTTGTAATGATGAGGACTCATTATTTCTTGGACTCAGTGTGATGATGCATGCCTGTAATCCAAGCACTCAGGAGATAGAGATTGGAGGATAAAAACTTTTCAGTTTGGGTTATATAATAAAACTCAATATCAAAGAAGAAGAATGAAGAATGTAGGTTTTGTTTTATTTGTTTTGTGCAGTGAAGTGGTAAAATAGCCAACTTTAGTCACCAGAGAAAACTAAAGATTATACACAGTACAGCATGCAGCATCAATCTTTGTAGCCGCCCGCGGCCACATGTGAACTGGAGACCTGGAAGAGAATTCTGGGGATAAACGGGAAGGGGACGAAAGAGAATTGAGTCAAGACGACATTTGCAGATAGAGACTGACTTTACTATTATTTAGCCAATATATATAGTCTTTAGAAAACCACCCTGCCCCCCAAATGGTTGTGAATTTCTTGGATCTTCTTCTCAGCCAGTCGCCTGCTTCCAGTTATGCAGGTTTTCTGCTGGTCTCCAGGTGAGACTGCCCTGAGGCAGCCTTGGTTGTTAAGGTGAAAGCGGCTGTATTGTTCCCAACAGAACAAGGGCCAGAGATAACACCAGGGGAAGGGTGGAGGCTGCGGGCCAGGAATGTCACAGCTTGAATAGGATTGGCTGAGAAGTCCAGCTAAATGCTGTGGGGGAAGGGACAAATCTTAAATAAAATTTCCACTTGATAGTGTGGCTTGATAATTAGTGATTGAAGACATGGACAATTAAAAATATTGTGCTATATATAAATGAAAACAAATTCTCAAGGCCTTAGTAAGAAATGGTTTATTAGCACTATGTCAAGTGATAAATCACCATTACTCATAACCTAATACCACTCAAGAACATTAGTAGTCTTTTCAAGTGCTCTGTGACAATTTCTCCCTTTATAATTAGCCCTCATTAAGAGGCTCTAGCTTTTTCAGGAGAATTATAAATTGCAGAAATGCAGCTGAGAACAGCTGAGACACAGGTGCTTGATGCTTGGTTTGTCAAGAATAGTTCATTGTACATAAAGTAGCTAAATATTTTTTTAATTCATGCATTCTGCTGTATTAAATGAAGAAACATTTTAGATCTATCATTTTTCATTTATTACAGGTAAAACCAAGGCAATAGGCAGTTTTAAACTGCAATCATGATTTTTTTCTTTCTCTTTTTATTTAAAGATGAAGTTGTAACAGTACTCTAGAACACTTTTCTTAAGCTGGATGAGAGGAAATGAAGAATAAATGGCAATGCAAGATTCTTCGTTTTTAAAATTAGTATTTTTCTTTATTTCCATTTCAAATGTTATTCCCTTTCTGGTTTCCTCTCTGTAAACACCTTATCCCATCCCCCCTCCCCCTGCTCACCAATCCATCCCCTCCTGCTTCCCTGTCCTGGCATTCCCCTACACTGGGGCATCAAGCCTTCACAGGACCAAGGACCTCTCCTTTCATTGATGTCCAACAAGGCCATCCTCTGCTACATATGCAACTGAAGCCATGCGTCCCTCCATGTGTACTCTTTGGTTGGTGGTTTAGTCCCTGAGATCTCTGGATTTACTGGTTGGTTCATATTGTTGTTCCTCCTATGGTGGCTCCAAACCTCTTTAGCTCCTTCAGTCCTTTCTCTGGCTCCTCAATTGGGGATCCTGTGCTCAGTCCAGTGGTTGGCTGAGAGTATCCCCCTCTGTATTTGTCAGGTACTGGCAGAGCCTCTCAGGAGACAGCTATATCAGGCTCCTGTCAGCAAGCACTCCTTGGCATCCGCAATAGTGTCTGGATTTGGTAACTGTGTAGGGAATGGATCTTCAAGTGGGGAGACCAACTCTTCTCTGGCAGGACTCGTGCACAGATGGGTGCAGATGGTGAACTGAAGGATCTTGTCCCAGGTGTTCCACAGTTCCCGTGACCTGTGCGCTCCTGGCTGGAACCACCTTAGATAGTCACTGGAGAGAATATGGCAATCTCACCTCCAAGCCTGAGAGTCAGAGCACTCCCTGGAGACCACCTCTCCACTGGCAGGACCTGTGCACATATAGCTGTAGAACAGCCCCAGCTCTCGGGTGCAGATGGCAACCAGAAGGCAATAATGAATTTTTCTAATGTTTTATGAAATACATTTAAATTTAATTGAAAATAAAAATAATTACTGAACTTATATTAATATTCAAAACAGAGATAACACGAAGCTGTTTGTGGCAGAAAACGTTAGTTAATAAATTTAAATGTAACAAATCATTATGAAATGCCATAGAAGGACCATACATTATGTTCTCATTGTATGAAGCCACAAAATATATGACAATAATAACAAATGGGAAAATATCTGTCTAATGAAGACAGGTAGAAAATACAACTTCAATGCAGTCGTCACTATACCACAAATGGGATAGGGTACATTGTGTGCAATATGTACATACTCATATATTTTAAAATACTAATATTACAAGTATGAAATTCATGTAAAATAACACTCACATGAGCCTAATTATTAGGACGTCCTTAGATGAATCAGAATAGGTTGAATTCTAAGGGTGACTGATTTGGACAGTTTAAAATATTACCACAATGAAAGATAGAAGAAAGAATATAAAAATTTTGAAAGTAAAGTAATTGGTAGTATGAACATAAGTATGCGTCCAGACAACATTTTTAAACTCATCTTTGGAATAAAGATTTTTTATTATCATGTTACAGCACCTACAGATCTTCTCAACTGCTTATTACTAAAAGAGAATGTAAAAATGAATCAACCTATTTCCATACCATCATGAGAAATTAAAATTAGTTTTAGAAACAGGGTTTCATCACAGAGCCCTGATTGGCCTGAAATTCAGTATGTAAACCAGGCTGGCCGTGAAATCATAGAACTCCATCTGACTCTTTCTTTCTAGTGCTTAGATTGAAAGCATGTACCACCATGCCATATCCAAATGATTTCATTTTAATCTTTAAGTATTGATGAAAAATGGGTCCATGGCCACCATTCCATACTAATTAAAATATGGAAAAGGGAGTGAGACTGGCAAGGAAGAAAAGTACAGTAGAGTTTTGTAATAGATAGGAATATTGTCTCAAGAAAAGGAGGAGAAAGAAGCTGACATAACTGTCTTCCTTTTTTTCAACTTTCAGATATCCTATCATTCTTTACTTAAAGCCTTAGTTTCCTCATTTTCATATATAAAAATTATGGTAAAGTACTATTACCTATAGTTTTTATGAGTTCAGTTTAGGCTGTGATAAAGGAGTCATCATAGTCTCAGTTGTACACAAACAACAGAAATTTATTTAGTAATGTTCTGCAGGCTGGGGAGACCAAAGGTCAAGAGATTTTTATACCATCATTTCCTGATTTCCCCACCTTGTACAATTACATGGCAGAAGGCTGTGACAAACTTTGCAAGGCCTCCTGGAATGGAACATTGATTCTATTTTGAGAGACCCATTTTCAAATCCATGCACCTCTCTAAGGTGCAGTTTTGATTTTAGGTTTCACTATATGAAATTAACAGTTATGGAAATAAATACAATTCACATAGTGCTACACATCAGAACAGAGTTCATCTTGAATTCATCTTCAATAACAAAACTGAACCACTTAAGTATAACGCCCATCCCATAGCCTCCAATAACAAACTTTTTACTCTCTACTTTACACTGCACATATTAAATGAGATTTTGTATTATTTATCTCTATTCTGGCTTATTTCATTTGGCATAGAAACTTTTATTGTCTATGTGATTACAGCTAGAAGGACTTCCTTTAGTTTTAAAAACATTTTACTGTTTTTTTTAATTCCCATATGTATATCTTTAATTTATTATTTGAGAATTCTATATAGTATATTCCAATTATATTTTTCCCACTCACTAACTACTCTCAGATTCTCAACCTCCACCTCTACCCAAAATTAATTAATTAATTTTTACTTAATATGTGTGAATGTTTTTACCTGAAAGCATAGGATATACGTATATACAGCACCTACAGAGACCAGAAATGGAAATCAGAACCTTTGGAGCTGCATAGATTGTTATGACCTGCTAAGTGGGGTCTGGAAATTTGCCTTAAGAGCAGCAAATGCTATTAACTATTAAACCATTTCTCTAGCCTTATTTTACCTTTTAATTGTGTATTTCTGTGTCTGAGTGTGGGTTGGTACACATTAAGTGCATTGCCCACAAAGGTGCTGGGGTCCCATGGAACTGGAGTTATAAGCAGTTGCAAACCTCCTATGGAATTCCTACTGGGAAGAAAACTCAGGTCCTCTACAAGAGGGTGTTCTTTATACCTAATCTATTGCTTCAGGTTTGACTGCCTTCCTTTTTCATGCTAAATAATATCCAATTACACGTGTATAACGTAGTTTAGTTTTTAATTACTGCATTAATGCTTCTCATTTTGAATGATGTCCCCCCAAACATCAGAGTGCAAGTACATCTTTGAGCCCCTAATCTAAATTGTCTCATATTATTCCAGACAAAGGATATGTGGCTTTAAAGGGTAGTTTTATTTTTAAATATCTTCATGTAGTTTTTTACAATGGCCATGACAATTTACATTCCATTCACCTACTGGTTCCACTTTCATTATGTTGGATCTTGCATTAGCAGTAATGATTTAATTTGATGTAGTTTTGAATTATTTATTTTTACTTCAGTTATTGGTACTTTTGATTTTCAACTCCCCGAATGTTGTCAAAATCAGTGCTAGCAAGACTATTTCTCATGTTTTTTTTCTAGGCCCTAATCAGATTGAGATCTTATGGTTAAACCTTAAATCTTAGTTGTTTTTGGCTGTTTTAAGTCAAGGGATTACATTAATTCTTTTCTATGTTAACAATATCTCCCATATCATTTATTGAAGAGATGGTCATTTTGCAACTGTGAATTTTGGACAGTGTTGTGTGGAAAATTGATTATGTAATTTTTAACTTCTGGTTTGTGTTTGATTGATGAATATAGTTTTAGTGCTAGATTGTATTAATTACTGTGACTTTGCAATATATTTTTGAATCAAGTACAATGCTTCTGTCTTCATTCATACTTAGGGTTGCTTTAGAATCCACATCCTCTGTGCTTCCATGTAAGTGAGAAGAAAATCTATAGTGAAAATTCAAATTGTAATTCTAGTAGAAATTGTACTAGAATCTTGAATTAGGTTGGTGAATATATATGTTCTACTAATATTTGTTATTTAGATTATCACCAATACAATGTATCTGTTAGTTGTGTCTTACATAATTTTCAAGAATGCCAAGAAAGTATCAATATGCATATGATAATCACTAAAATAACCTGAGAATTGTAAATCAAAATAACAATGTGCTATAACTTCATACATATTAGGGTAGTTCCTAAAAAAGAGAATAGGTAAGGATTTTTGGCCAAAGATGAGAGAAAAAAAAGCCTGTTAGTCAGTAGGGCCATTATGCAAACACTATGTAGGTTGTGTTTTCATTCATGTCCATGCTGCTGCAAACTACAGGTGTGCTTGTCAGGGTGCTTAGAATTTAATATCTGTTTTTGAGTTACAGCACATAGAAAATTTCATTCTATGAGTCTCAAGTGCACAAACTCAGTAGGAAGATATGGTCAGCACACAACTTATGACAATTTAAGTTACTTTCAGCTCTAAACTCTCATGGCTGAATGCTACGTCCTTGAAGGTTCTGACAGGGAAGACTGATGACAAAAGAAATAGCAAATAGTCTGGACATTGGAGAAAGATGAGTCTGAAGGAAAACAAAACAAGTACTAGACTATTGCAAATTCATGCTTATAAAATTTATCATATATGATTGTGTATTTTATTTGCCATCATGTTAATGTATTTTTTTTACAAATTGCTTATATTTTTATGCTATTTTTGACTTTAGAAACATAAGCATGAGACTTATGTTACTTTAGTTCTACAACTTGATATTTTAAAACAAGTTTACCCTAATTTTAATCCTAAAATATCTTTGTTCTCTTTTTTAATACCCTAGCTTACTTTCTATTCAACTGATCAACCCATTTGAATTTTAGATCATTGTTGGTTTATTACTTAATTCTTTATAGACATCTGGCACCTTTAAATACAACCTCATTCTTCCATTTCTTAATTTCCCCAATGAATTATATTTCTCCAAACGGATTCTTTTGTTTTGATAACATTGTTCATCCTGGATAAAAATATCATCTCTTTAAATCATTTTTATTAAAGATACATTCTATGTGAGACTACTAGTCATTTCTTCTCTGAGTAAAGTGTATTTACAAAGGGAAAAATCATTTTAGATTTTCATTAGTAGAAATTGAGCATCCTGTGTACAGTTGAATGAACATATGAAAATTTAACTTACATGTATTTTTGGTCTTTTATAGAATACTTTCATAAGGAGACACATTTTTTCTATACCAGATATAAATTAATATTTTTATGTATAAAAACAGACTCGAAGCATGTTATTCATGTCATTTCTGTAGCAATGACTTATCTCACCTATCATATCATGAACGTAGCTACAAACAATTCATAGAATGGCTCTGACTTTATTACAATATAAATTTATTTACAATAAGACACCAGACTAGATGTGGTTCATAGGGCATGTGTTTATGTATTTACTTGTGTGTGTGTACACATGTGTATGTGTACAAGTTCAGGTGGAGTCCACACAAGGATTTTAGCTTTTCTACCCATCAGCAACTTTTTTATTCACATGAAACAGAATTTCTTACTGAGCCTTTAAATAGGCTAGGGACATACAAGCTTTAAAGATGCATCTGTCGCAGATATCCCACAGTGCTGAAGTTATAGGCACACATGACTACTCCTAGCATCTTACATGAGTTTCAAGGTTTGAACTCAGATCTTCATGCTTGTGCAGCAAACAATTTTACCCATTGAAGCATCTCCCCCCATCTTTAAACAGCATATTTTGAAGACCCCCTTTTGTATGCCCATTGTATAACATCAAATACTTGATAAAATTATCTGAATACATTTCTGTATTTAATGAAATTATGAATATTAGTCATCAGTTTTATAATAAAAACTAGAGCTGAGAACATTATCTTCAATTTAGTGATTTCATAGATCAGAAATATGCAAACCACAAAGAAATTCCATTATTTAAAGAATACTTGTTTAGCTGTGGCCCAGAGCTTGGGTCCCAGTCCTGAGGCCTCTGGCGGGAGCCCTCAGATCACCTCTCTCTCCGCTTCCGGATCCAGATCAGCCTGGGCAGCAACACCACATCTCCAGGTCCTGCAAGAGGCAAGAGGGGCTTCCGGGCGGCCAGCGGGGAGAAGTCAGTGTGCTCAGGTGAATCCAGCAGGCCCCAGCGGGAGCCTTCGGGTGCCTGCTTTGGGATCTGAACAGCCAGGGCCACAGCGCTCTGTCTCCAAGAAGTGCGGGAGACCTGGTGTGCACCCAGAGGCAGTCTGCAAACTCCCAGTGCGGCTTTCTCCTGTGGCCCAGAGCTTGGGTCCCAGTCGTGAGGCCTCTGGCAGGAGCCCTCAGCTCTCTCCGCTTCAGGATACAGATTAGCCTGGGCAGCAACACCACATCTCCAGGTGCTGCAAGAGGCAAGAGGGGCTTCCGGGCGGCCAGCTGGGAGAAGTCGGTGTGCTCCCTTGAATCCAGCGGGCCCCAGCAGGAGCCTTTGGGTGTCTGCTTCAGGATCTGAACAGCCTGGGAAACAGCACCCTGTCTCCAGGCAGTGCAGGAGGTAAGCTGTGCACCAGAGGCCACCTGGGAAGGGGCAGCTTGCACTGGTGAGTCCAGCATTGACAAGACCAACTAACACCAGTGAGAACTAGATGGCAAAAGGCAAACCCAGGAACGTCACTAACAGAAATCAAGGCAATATGGCAACATCTGAACCCAATTCTCCTTTACCAGCATGTCCTGGATACCCCATCACACCACTAAAACAAGATTTGGATTTAAAATCACTGGTCATGATGCTGGTACAGGAACACATGAAGGACATACTTAAATTCAGGAGAAAATGGATCAAAAGTTAGAAGCCCTTGCAAGGGAAACACAAAAATCATTGAAAGAAATCCAGGAGAATACAAAAGCCAATAATGAGGAAACGCAAAAAACACTTAAAGAAATACAGGAGAACTTTGGTCAACAGGCTGAGGTCATGAAAGGGGAAACACAAAAATCTCTTAAAGAATTACAGGAAAGCACAAACAAGCAAGTGAAGGAGCTAAGCAAAACCATCCAGGATCTAAAATCAGAAGTAGAAACAACTAAGAAAACTCAAAGGGAGACAACTTTGGAGATAGAAAGCCTTGGGAAGAAATCAGGGGACAGAGATGCAAATATCAACAACAGAATACAAGAGATAGAAGAAAGAATCTCAGATGCTGAAGATTCCATAGAAACCATGGACTCAACAGTTAAAGAAAATGCAAAATGCAAAAAGCTTGTAACCCAAAATATCCGGGAAATCCAGGACACAATGAGAAGACCAAACCTAAGGATTATAGGCATAGATGATGGTGAAGATTTACAACTTAAAGGGCCAGCAAATTTCTTCAATAAAATTATGGAAGAAAACTTCCCTAATCTAAAGAGAGAGATGCCCATGAATATACAAGAAGCCTACAGAACTCCAAACAGACTGGACCAGAACAGAAATACTTCCCGTCACATAATAATCAAAACACCAAATGTTCTAAACAAAGAAAGAATATTAAAGGCAGTAAGAGAAAAAGGCCAGGTAAGATATAAAGGAAGACCTATCAGAATCACAGCAGACTTGTCACCTGAGACTATGAAGGCTAGAAGGTCCTGGGCAGATCTCATGCAGACTCTAAGAGAACACAAATGCCAGCCAAAACTACTATATCCAGCAAAACTCTCAATCACCGTAGATGGAGAAACTAAGATATTTCATGACAAAACCAAGTTTACACAATATCTATCCACAAACCCAGCCCTACAAAGGATAATAGGAGGAAAACACTAATACAAGGAGGGAAACATCACCCTGGATAAAGCAAGATAGTAACCTTTCATCAAACCCAAAAGAAGTTAAGCAATCAAATTTAAAAAATAACGTCAAAAATGACAGGAAGTAACAATCACTATTCCTTAATATCTCTTAACATCAATGGACTTAATGCCCCAATAAAAGACACAGACTAACTGACTGGATACATAAACAGGTCCCTACATTTTGCTGCTTACAGGAAACACACTTCAGGGTCAAAGACAAACACAACCTTAGGGTAAAAGGCTGGAAGACAATTTTACAAGCAAATGGTCTCAGGAAACAAGCTGGAGTAGCCATTTTAATATCAGATAAAATTGACTTTCAACCCAAAGTCATCAAAAGAGACTCGGAGGGACACTTCTTGCTGGTCAAAGGAAAAATACAACAAGAAAAACTCTCAATCCTGAACATCTATGCTCCAAATGCAAGGGCACCCTCTTTCGTAAAAGAAACTTTATTAAAACTCAAAGCACACATTGCACCTAACACAATAATCGTGGGTGACTTCAACACTGCACTTTCCTCAATGGACCGATCAGGAAAACAGAAACATTGGACCAATTAGATTTTATATATATATATATATATATATATATATATATATATATATATATATATATATATATATATATATATAAAACATTCTATTCTAAAGCAAAAGAATATACCTTTTTCTCAGCACCTCATGGTACCTTCTCCAAAATCGACCACATAATTGGTCACAAGACAGACCTCTACAAATATAAGAAGATCGAACTAATCCCATACCTCCCATCAGATCACTATGGAGTAAAAGTGGTCTTCAATAGCAACAAAAACAACGAAAACCCACATACATATGGAAACTGAACAATATTCTACTCAATGATACCTTTGTCAAGGAAGAAATAAAGAAAGAAATTAAAGACTTTTTAGAAATCAGTGAAAATGAAGACACAACATACCCAAATCTATGGGACACAATGAAAGCAGTGCTAAGAGGAAAACTAATAGCCCTGAGTGCCTCCAAAAAGAAAATGGAGAGAGCATACATTACCAGCTTAATGACACCCCTGAAAGCCCTGGAACAAAAAGAAACTATTTCACCCAGGAGGAGTAGAACGCAGGAAATCATCAAACACAGGGCTGAAATCAAACAAGTAGAAACAAAGAGAACCATACAAAGAATCAACAAAACCAGGAGCTGGTTCTTTGAGAAAATCAACAAGATAGATAAACCCTTAGCCAGACTGACCAAAGGGCACAGAGAAAGTATCCAAATTAACAAACTTAGAAATGAAAAGGGAGATATAACAACGGAAACTGAGGAAATCCAATAAATCATCAGATCCTACTACAAGAGCCTATACTCAATACAACCGGAGAATCTGGAGGAAATGGACAATTTCCTTGACAGATACCAAATACCAAAATTAAATCAGGACCAACTAGACCATCTAAACAGTCCCATAATGCCTAAAGAAATAGAAGGAGTCATAGAAAGTCTTCCAACCAAAAAAAGCACAGGACCAGATGGTTTCAGTGCAGAATTCTATCAGACCTTCAAAGAAGAGTTAACACCAATATTCTTCAAACTATTCCACAAAATAGAAACAGAAGGAACACTACCCAATTCCTTCTATGAAGCCACAATTACGCTGATACCAAAACAACACAAAGATCCAACAAAGAGAACTTCAGACCAATTTCCCTTATGAACATCGATGCAAAAATACTCAATAAAATTCTTGCCAAGCGAATCCAAGAACACATCAAAATGATCATCCACCATGATCAAGTAGGCTTTATCCCGGGAATGCAGGGTTGTTTCAATATATGGATTTCCATCAATGCAATCCACTACATAAACAAACTCAAAGAACAAAACCACATGGTCATTTCATTGGATGCTGAAAAAGCATTTGACAAAATTCAGCATCCTTTCATGCTTAAAGTCTTGGAAAGAACAGGAATTCAAGGCCCATACCTAAACATAGTAAAAGCAATACACAGCAAACCGGTAGCCAGCATCAAACTAAATGGAGAGAAACTTGAAGCAATCCCACTGAAATCAGGGACCAGACAATGCTGCCCCCTTTCTCCTTATCTTTTCAATATTGTACTTGAGGTACTAGCTCGGGCAATTCGACAACATAAGGAGGTCAAAGGGATACAAATTGGAAAGGAAGAAGTCAAACTATCATTATTTGCAGACGACATGTGACCCAAAAAACTCCACTAGAGAGCTCCTACAGCTGATAAACAACTTCAGCAAAGTGGCAGGTTATAAAATCAACTCAAGCAAATCAGTGGCCTGCCTATACTCAAAGGATAAACAGGCTGAGAAAGAAATTAGGGAAATGACCCCCTTCACAATAGCCACAAACAGTATAAAGTATCTTGGTGTGACTCTTACCAAACATGTGAAAGATCTGTATGACAAGAACTTCAAGACTCTAAAGAAGCAAGTGGAAGAAGACCTCAAAAAATGGGAAAACCTCCCATGCTCATGGATTGGTATAATCAATATAGTTAAAATGGCCATTTTGCCAAAAGCAATATACAGATTCAATGCAATACCCATCAAAATCCCAACTCAATTCTTCACAGAGTTAGAAAGAACAATTATCAAATTCATCTGGAATAACAAAAAACCCAGGATAGCT
This sequence comes from Apodemus sylvaticus, assembly GCF_947179515.1. Taxonomy (NCBI): domain Eukaryota; kingdom Metazoa; phylum Chordata; class Mammalia; order Rodentia; family Muridae; genus Apodemus; species Apodemus sylvaticus. The sequence continues at coordinate 52,364,732 of NC_067495.1, read as the reverse complement.
AAAACTATTCTCAGCAACAAAAGAAAGTCTGGGGAAATCAGTATCCCTGACCTCAAGCAATACTACAGAGCAATAGTGTTAAAAACTGCATGGTATTGGTACTGTGACAGGCAGGTGGATCAATGGAACAGGATTGCAGATCCAGAAATGAACCCACACAACTATGGCCACTTGATCTTCGACAAAGAGGCTGAAAACATCCAATGGAAAAAAGATAGCGTTTTCAACAAATGGTGCTGGTTCAACTGGAGGTCAGCATGCAGAAGAATGCGAATTGATCCATCCTTGTCTCCTTGTACTAAGCTCAAATCCAAATGGATCAAGGACCTCCACATAAAGCCAGACACTCTGAAGCTAATAGAAAAGAAACTGGGGAAGACCCTTGAGGACATTGGTACAAGGAGAAATTTCCTGAACAGAACACCAATAGCATATGCTCTAAGATCAAGAATTGACAAATGGGACCTCATAAAATTACAAAGGTTCTGTAAGGCAAAGGACACCATCAAGAGGACAAATCGGCAACCAACAAATTGGGAAAAGATCTTCACCAATCCTACATCAGATAGAGGGCTAATATCCAATATATATAAAGAACTCAAGAAGTTAGACTCCAGAAAACCAAATAACACTATTAAAAAATGGGGTACAGATTTAAACAAAGAATTCTCACCTGAAGAACTTCGGATGGAGGAGAAGCACATTAAAAAAATGCTCTACTTCATTAGTCATTAGGTAAATGCAAATCAAAACAACCCTGAGATTTCACCTTACACCAGTCAGAATGGCTAAGATTAAAAATTCAGGAGACAGCAGGTGTTGGAGAGGGTGTGGAGAAAGAGGAACTCTCCTCCACTGCTGGTGGGGTTGCAAATTGGTACAACCACTCTGGAAATCAGTCTGGCGGTTCCTCAGAAAACTGGGCACCTCACTTCCAGAAGATCCTGCTATACCACTCCTGGGCATATACCCAGAGGATTCCCCACCATGTAATAAGGGTACATGCTCTACTATGTTCATAGCAGCCCTATTTGTAATTGCCAGATGCTGGAAAGAACCTAGGTATCCCTCAACAGAAGAGTGGATGCAAAAAATGTGGTATATCTACACAATGGAGTACTATTCAGCCATTAGAAACAATGAATTCATGAAATTCTTAGGCAAATGGATGGAGCTAGAGAATATCATACTAAGTGAGGTAACCCAGACTCAAAAGGTGAATCATGGTATGCACTCACTAATAAGTGGATATTAACCTAGAAAACTGGAATACCCAAAACATAATCCACACATCAAATGAGGTACAAGAAGAAAGGAGGAGTGGCCCCTTGTTCTGGAAAGACTCAGTGAGGCAGTATTTGGCAAAACCAGAACGGGGAAGTGGGAAGGGTTGGGTGGGAGGACAGGGGGAGAGAAGGGGGCTTACGGGACTTTTGGGGAGTGGGGGGCTAGAAAAGGGAAATCATTTGAAATGTAAATAAAAAAATTATATCGAATAAAAAAAAAGTGAGATTCCAGCAAGGTTAAAAATATTTTCAAACAAAACAATATGAAATAAAAAAGAAATTTCCAAAAATAAAAAAAATAAGAATACTTGTTTAAAGGAAAACTTGGAAAGATAGGAGAATGGATGGAGAGAAGAGGACTTTTGGGACATATGGGGAGGGGGAAACTGGGAAAGGTGATAGCTTTTGGATTGTAAACAAAGAATATAGAAAATAATATATATATATATATATATATATATATATATATATATATATATATATATGAATAAAATGTGGTGGTCAGAGGACAACTTGTGGGAACTGATTCTCCCCTTTGACCACATAGGTCCTAGGAATTGAACTGGAGTTGTCACCCTTGGTGGCAAGCACCTTCACCTGCTGGACCACTCTGCCAGACTCCCATTAACTTTGTCAAAAAAAAGGAAAACTTGTATAACATGATTATTTTACTCTATAGATGTAGTTATCAACCTGTGTGTATCAACCCCTTTAGGGAGTTAGATGACTCTTTCACAGAGTTGCATATGAGATGTTTACATTATTATTTATAACTGGAAACATTACAGTTATAAAGTATCAACAAAAATAATTTTATGCTTGGAGGTCACTATGACATGAGGAACTGTATTAAAGGGTCATATGACATTAGGAGTATTGAGATAGATCTGGTTTATAGATAACTGAAATGATAAATGTCACTCCTTAGCTTTAAAAGTTAATAGGAAAAAAATCAATTTTTTAGGGATTGTAAGGTTAGAATCATAAGGCTAACTATATGCTTTTCCCCCTTACCATGAAAAGTACTGAAGAAATCTGTGTGTCACCAACCTTGGTGCCTCACATGTCTAAGCATATTGGACTCATCATCTTTGTTAGAGATTATGAATGGAGAAAATGAAGAAGTCCTTCTTCTACCAGTTGAAATAAACAAACATTTAATTGAAAAAAAGTAAGAAGCACTCCTCAGTGACCTAGAAAATGGAACATCCTACAGAACCTCACAGGAATAGAAAATTCATCAAACATGTGTGCTCTTGTTTTTCACCTTTTATTTATAGAGTTTTTTATTCATGCATATTTTTGCCATTTTCACCATGCTTTCAGAAAAGTGCCTATGTCAGAAAAGTTTTCAATGTTTGTTCCTTCATAACTTCAGCATACAAACAGTTTTTGGCTTGTCACAGAAATGACTCTACATTTCACCTTAGAAGATCCTATGACTTCTAGGATGTGTTTCAGCTATAAATGATTGTGCTTAATGCAAAATCCTAACAGGCACTCTGATGGCCTAGCAACTAGCAATTTCTTGTCTTTGAATCAGTTCCTCTGCATTCAAAAGAGAGAGTGTGAAATAGGGTAGAGTGAATGACTTGATTTGAAAATTTAAGCAACCTTACACTGCAAAAGACGTTCTGGTTAGGAATCAGTAGTATCAAAGGACATATTTGTCAGCTAATGCATGAGAAGTAGGATTTTCACAATTTGGGAAGTTGGAATTAGTAACAAAGCTTTTTTAATTGCATGGTTTATAAAAAAGACTGGGGGAATTAATAATATATGTGTGCTACTGTGCTTGAAAGATACTCAAATTTTCCCAGAATAATCACAGATCTAGAAGGTGAGAGGGAGTTCTTCAGTCAGGATTAATATTTTTGGAAGTATGAGGAGACTGGTAGGTGTCAACAAAGAGCATTGTTTATTCTGAAAAACATGGAAGAATGATAGAGTAAATGATATTAAAGAAGGTGAGCATTTTGAACTGTAATTGATTTCTTTTTAGATTTATTTATTATATATAAATACATCGTAGCTGTCTTCAGACAGTCCAGAAGAGGGCATCAGATTTCCTTATGGATGGTTTTGAGCCACCATGTGGATGCTGGGATTTGAACTCAGGACCTTCAGAAGAGCAGTCAATGGTCTTAACCACTGAACAATCTCTCCAGCCCCGCATTTTGACCTGTAAAGACATAAGCTGTACACACTAGATTTTTAAATGGAAGATGACTTGGAGGAGATGCGGTTGCATAACAAAAGACTTACAGCAAGTGAGAACAGTGTTCTCTAACCCCTTATCTTTCTTACTTTTGTGTAAATGGTCTAATGTTCTGAAAAGGCATTTCTTGTTCTTTTTCTTTCTTTGTCTTTTTTTCATTAATTATTTTATTAACATTCCAGCCATTGTCCCTGTTCCCCACCCCAGTTTACCATCCCATTCCTATTCCTCTTGCTTCTGAGGGGATGTTCCCCCTCTCCCCACCCACTGAGCATCACTGTTCCCTGGGGCCTCAAAGTTAAGGGCATCTTCTCCCACTGAGACCAAACCAGGCAGAACTCTACTGTATATGTGCTCGGGAACTCAGTCCAGGCTGTATGCTCCTGGCTGGTGGCTCAGTCTCTGGGGTACAGAATAGTTGAGACTGCTGATCTCCCTATGGGGTCACCCTCCCCTTCAGTTTCTTCAATCCTTCCCCTAATTCAACCATAGGGGTGATCTCTGACCTCAATTCAATGGTTGGGTGTAAGTACATGCCTCTGTCTCAGTTAGCTGCTGGTAGGTCCTCTCAGAGGACAGCCATGCTAGACTCCCTTCTGTAAGCATATCGCAGCATCAGTAATAGTATCAGGCCTTGGTATTTCCCAACCCACATTAGAAGGATTACAAGTTGGGCCTGTCACTGGCAGTAACCTTCCTTCTCTGTTTTTGTCCCTGTGTTTCTCTTAGACAGGAGCAATTCTGGGTCAGAAATTTTGACTCTGGGTTGGTATCTCTGTCCCTGTACTAGGGACCCCGTCTATATACTGGAGGTGGGTTCTACAAGTTTCTACTCCCCACTGTGGGGCAGTTTGGGTAAGGTTATTCCCATTAAGTCCTTCGAGTTGCTCACATACCAGGTCACTGGGATTTCTAGAGGGTCTCCCCAACTCCCACTCATCAAGACAGCATATTTCCATTCATTTTCCTGGCTCCATGGGCCTTTCTCTTTTCTCCAAACATACAGGGTCCTGCTCCCTTTTTCCCCTTCCCCTCCCCTCTCACACCGAGTTTCCTCCCTTCCTCTGCCTTCCATGATTCTTTTGTTCCTCTTCTAAGTGGGATTGAAGCATCCTCACTTTGGTCTTCCTTCTTGTTAAACTTCATGTGGTCTGTGATTTGTATCCTGAGTGTTCTGTACTTTTTGACTAGTGTCCACTTATCAGTGAGTATATAACATGCATGTCTTTTTGGTTTTGAGTTACCTCACTCAGATAGTATTTTCTAGTTCTACCCCTTTGCCTGCAAAATTCATGATGCCCTCATTTTTAATAGCTGAATAATATTCCATTGTGTAAATGAACCACATTTTCTGTATTCATCCTTCTATTGAGGGACATCTGGGTTATTTCCAGCTTCTGATCATTATAAATAAGTCTGCTATGAACATAGTGGAGCACAGGTCCTTATTATATGTTGGAACATCTTTTGGATATATGGCCAGGAACGTATATCTTGGTCTTCAGGCAGAAGTATTTGCAATTTTCTGAGGAACCACTATATTGATTTCCAGAGTGTTTGTAACAGTTTGCAGTCTCATTAACACTGGGTGTTCTTTCTCTACATCCTCACCAGTATGTGCTGTTACTTGAGTTTTTCACCTTAGCCATTCTGATTAGTTTGATTTGCATTTTTCTGATGACTTAGAATGTTGAGCATTTCTTTAGGTGCTTCTGAGCCACTTGATATCCCTCAACTGAGAATCCTTTGTTTAGCTCTGTACCCCATTTTTAATAGGGTTATTTGATTCTCTGGAGTCTATCAAGCAAGTAAAAGATCTGTATGACAAGAACTTCACATACACAAACACACATACATAATCTAAAAAGAAAAAAACAAAAAGAAATAAATAAGCCATGGCTAGATAGAAACATGTCTTCCATGGGACAAACAGTAAGGAACAGCTTGCAGCTGACACCTGGATGTATTACAGCACTGGAATAACTAGTGAGATTCTTTCTTTTCCATCCTATTCATGGATACCTGAAAGGATTGTGGTGACATGTGTCATGGCAGTGTTAATGACTGGACTAAACATGTAGCACAGGGACCTAAAGTTAATTCTCCATGAATGTCTTATTGTGACTACTCTAAGTAACATCCCTACCATTGACTAGACAACAACACAAAAGACATGAGAAATATGATGTACCTAATAAAGTCTATCAAAGAGATAAATGAAAGCCTTGTCAGACAAGAACTTTAGGGCATAAGAGAAAAACATTTGGCACTCATATGGAGGAATTAGAGGAAGGATTGAAGGAGCTGAAGGGGAGTGTAACCTCATAGGAAGATCCATAGTCTCATCTAATCCAGACCCCCACAAAGCTCCCAGAGACTAAGCAAACAACTAGGAGCATACACTGGCCAGACTGAGGCCCCTGACAAATATATAGCAGAGGTTTGCTGGTCTGGCTTCCGTGGGAAAAGATGTGCACAACCCCAAAGAGACTTGATGTCCCAGGGAAGGAGAATATTGGAAGTGAGGTTGAGCATCCTCTTGGAGGCAAGAGGGAGGGGGAATAGCTTAAGGAACTGTGTGTGGGTGACCAGACAGGGGGCAATTGGCTGACTCTAAATAAATAAAACAAGTAATTTAAAATGTAGGTACAAACTTAGATTATCTTCTGCATACACAACAAGCCCTATATGGAAAAATGTGATATCTACCAATCCATATGCAAGGTTATAAACAGCAGGCAGTAGATCTCAGATGGGGAAGCTCACACAAATAACTAAATGTGGCAGAATGACATTTGTCAACAGGGAGGACATACTGACCTAACATGTTTGAATTACTAAGATTAGCAGCCAGCCACCTCTCCACATGCAGACCAACCATAGAAGGTAATTGAGTGGATGAGGAAAATCACATTTAATACACCAGGAAGGAAATACTGACTGACACTATAATGATTTCTATTTGCTTCTTATTGTTTTTTATTTTATATATTTGCTTTCTTAATTTTTTCCTTTTTTATTGGATATTTTCTTTATTTGCATTTCAAATGGAACCTACTTTCCTGGTTCCTCCCCATACACACAATATCCCATTCCTCCTCTCCCTGCCTCTATAAGGGAGTTCTTCCACCCACCCACTCCTACTTCCATGCCTTGGCATTCCCTTACACTGAGGCATCAAGCCTTCACTGGACCAAGGGCCTCTTTTCCCACTGATGTTTGACAAGACCATACTCTGCTACATTTGCGGATGGAGCCATGAGTCCCTCAATATGTGCTCTTTTGTTGGTGATTTAGTCCCTGGTAGCTCTGGGGGTTCTGGTTGGTTGATAATGTTGTTACTCCTATGAGGTTGCAAACCCTTTTAGCTCCTTCAGTCCTTTCTCTAATTACTCCATTGGGGACCCAGTGCTCAGTCCAATGGTTGGCTGAGAGCATTTACCTTTTGTCAGGCACTGGCAGAGCCTCTCAGGAGACAGCTATATCAGGCTCCTGTCAGCAAGCACTTCTTGGCATCCACAATAGTGCCTGGGTATTGTGACTGTATATGGGATGGATCCCCAGGGGGTGAGGCAGTCTCTAGATGTCCTTTATTCAGTCTCTGCTCCATACTTTGACTCCATATTTCCTGCCTTGGGCATTTTGTTCCCCCTTCTAAGAAGAACTGAAACATCCACATTTTTGTTTTTCTTTTTGAGCTTCATGTGGTCTGTGAATTGTACCTTGGGTATTCTGAGATTTTTGGGCTAATAGCCGCTTATCAGTGAGTGCATACCATGTGTGTTCATTTGTGACTGGGTTTCCTCACTCAGGATGTTATTTTCTAGTTCCATCCATATGCCTAAGAATTTCATGAATTCTTTGTTTTTAATAGCTGAGTTGTATAAATATATGTCCACTTAATTTTCTATAAGAAGTCTTTTCTCAGTTCAACTAGACTTGTTTTTATTCTGTTTAGAGAGACACTGACTAGCATTTTCATAGAACATTTCTCCACACATGTGCACATTATTTGGTGAAGAATTAGAAAGAAAATATGTTCATCTAATATCTCTACCAGTGACTATCTCCATTTCCTTTATTCTGAGAAAGGACATGCTATCTCATTACTTTTAAGCTTTAAGTAAGATAGAAATCTTATCTGGGTGATGCAATTATAAACTAAATAAATGAATCAGTACTATTATACAGTGAAAATAGGTGCAATCTCATTGTGTAAATGTACTGCCTTTTCTGTATCTATTCCTTTGTTGAAGGACAAATAGGTTCTTTCAAGTTTCTAGTTGCTATGATTATAGTGAAGCATGTATCCTTTTTGTATGTTGGAACATCTTTTGGGTATATGCTCAGGAGTGGTATAGCTAGGTTCTCAGGTAACACTATGCCCAATTTTCTTTGGAATCCCCAGACTGATTTGCAGAGTGGTTGTACCAGCTTGCAATCCCACCAGCAATGCAGGAGTGTTCCTCTTTTTCCACATCCTCACCAGCATCTTCTGTCATCTGAGTTTTTGATCTTAGCCATCCTGACTGATGTGAGGTAGAACTTCAGGGTTGTTATGATTTGCATTTTGCTGATGACTAAGGATGTTGAGTATTTCTTTTGGTTCTTCTGAACCATTTATAATCCTCAGTTGAGAGTCTTTTGTTTAGTTCTCTACCCCATTTTTAATAGGGTTATTTGATTCTCTGGAGTCTATGAGGCAAGTGAAAGATCTGTGTGACAAGAACTTCAAGTCTGAAGAAAAAAAAATCAAAGAAGATCTCAGAAGATGAGAAATATTTTCCATGATCATCAATTGGTAGGATTAATAGAGTAAAAATGGCCGTCTCACAGAAAGCAATCTACAGATTCAATGCAATTCCCATCAAAATTCCAACTCAGTTCTTCAAAGAGTTAGAAAGACCAATTTGCAAATTCATTTATAATAACAAAAAACCCAGGATAGGGAAAACTATTCTCAACAATAAAAGAAGGATTCACCATCCCTGACCTTAAGCTGTATTACAGAGTAATAGTGATAAAAACTCTATGATACCGGTACAGGTACAGACAGGCAGGAAGATCAATGGAATAGAATTGAAGTGCCAGAAATGAACCAACCCAACTGTGTTTATTTCCAGTGGACAAAAGACAGCATTTTCAACAAATGGTGCTGATTCAACTGGAGGTCATTTTTTAGAAGAATGCAAATATGCAAATATGCAAATTTATCCATTTTTATCTCCTTGTACAAAGCTCAAGCCCAAGTGGATCAAGGACCTGCACATAAAAGCAGATACACTGACACTAATAGAAGAGAAACTGGGGAAGAACCTCAAGCACATAAGCACAGGGGAAATTTTTCTGAACAGAACACCAATGGCTTATGTTCTATGATCCTAAATAGACAAATGGGACCTCATATAATTACAAACCTTCTGTAAGGCAAAGGGCACTATCAATAGGACAAAAGGGCAATGAACATACTGGGGAAAGATCTTTACCAGTCTTACATCTGATAGAGAACCAATATCCAATATATCCAAAGATCTCAAGAAGCTTTCTGATTTTTACTTCCAGACTCACACTTTTGTCCTGTAATTGTTTCATTGTTTATGTTTTCCTTCTGTTGTATCTGCATAGGCTTTTATAGATGGCCTTTCTTCTTCAGTTAGTTTTCACACACACCCTCCCACTCCACATTTTACTTCCCCTCTTCTTCATATTTCCTCCAGTTTTAACTTCTTACTTGTTAGTATTCTTAGCCCTATAAATACTATAAAGTACACTTACCTTTAATTACTCTAGTGGTTTTATTACTGTTATCACATGAAGTTTAATAGTTTTTGCATAGTGAAGAAAAGAATGTGAAAGTGTGGTTTACAGAAAAGAAAAAAATCTCTTTGATAAATGTACATCAGGAGTTTAATATCTGTAAGGTAAAAATTATACACCAAAAATTATGTTATCCAGTTCGTAAATACTGTATAGAAAGTTCACAAAAGAATAAATAAAAATGGCCAATCAATACTTTTTAACAATTCAACATCAGTAACTACTACAGAAATGGAAATTCAAACTGCTTTGAGATTCCATATTACATTAGCCAGAATGGATATTATAAAAATGTGACAATTGCTCCAAGCATGAGGGGTAAAAGGAAACCTTCACATCTACCCTACAACCCACTGCACTGTGATTGACTTCCTACAAACAAGGATGGATATGAATGTAGCCTAACACAAGATCACAAACATATTTAAAACACCATGAGCCAATTTATAATTAATTTTTTGGTTCTGGGACATGAGTTATGTAGATGACAATGCTGTGTTGCCATTTAGTTGGACATACCTGCCATTGTCTGCAGGCAATTCAGTTGGCACCTTCAATATGGACATCAAATATAACATTTATTTGATACAGATATATCACTCTTAGGCATGTACTCAAAAGATTCAAAACCAACATACCTCAGAAATATTTGTACAGTCACATTCATTCATTTATTGCTGTACTATTTATTATAGCTACAGTATCAAACCATCATATATGTCTATTAACAAATGAGTAAAGGAGAAATTTGGTACATATACAGAATGGGATTTTATTTAGTTAAAATCAAATGTATGCAAAATCTGGAGAGAAGAGGAAATTTTAATGGAATATGTATCAAATGAAAGTAGAAAGGGAACTACTTTGAAGGAAAGGACATCAGCAATAGATAAGTTGTGGGTGTAGAGAAGGGCATGCTTGGACAGGGGTAAATATAAATAAAGTATATAATATACATACATGAAAGTACCATAGGAAAATCCTTTAACTTGGATACTAACTTATAATTAGTGAAAAACAAAAAAATTAAAATTGAAAATCAACCCCTTATATAAGGGTCATATTCATAATTGTCAGAACATGTTCAAAAGAAGGACCTATGGTGAACAAGGCCTTGGAGAACTGTGAGTTTCCAGGGGAAAAAAGTCAGAGGGTATAAGGCATAAGTTGTTAGATTTTTGGGGGAATAAAAGACAGACAAAAAAGTTTGGTAGTGGCCAGATAAGATTTTGTTTCTCATCTTTTACAGATGGTCAGTTGTCTTCTGGTTAATTGAAAGGCAGAAATACTTATTGTTAGGCAACTAACATATGAGAATGCTAATGTTGCATGACAGCCTTTCATCTATCCCTTTTAAAGTATAAGAGATATTAACAATTACATCTACCTTTGTACTGACGACATTGGGCCTTCAAATACTCAAGGGAATACTCTGGCTATGGCCCTCTAAGGATATTTTTGGCAGTCATTCAACAAGGAAAAAAGAATGAATATTGACAAATAGCCCAACTTTATGTCAAAAATTTTTTGCTAATGCTTGTATTATATATAATATGGATGTTATTCTGCTTTATAAAATAAATAGTAAAATACTAAAATAAGTTATTTACAAAAACAAAAATTGGGCCAGGCAGTGGTGGCATATGCCTTTAAACCCATCACTTGGCAGGCAGAGGCAGGCAGATTTCTGAGTTCGAGGCCATCCTGGTCTACAGAATGAGTTCCAGGACATCCAGGAATATACAGAGAAACCCTGTCTTGAAAAAGGAAAACAAAACAAAACAAAACAAAAACAAAAACAACAACAACAACAACAAAGTAGAACAAAAAACCCAACCCCCTAAATTAACATTTTAGGCAGAGGCGACCGGATTTCTGAGTTCGCCGCCAGCCTGGTCTACAGAGTGAGGTCCAGGACAGCCAGAGCTTCACAGAGAAACCCTGTCTAGAAAAAAAACAAAAACAAACAAACAAAAACCCAAATTGGTTTAATCCTCTAAATTTATTTTCCTTGTTTTAAAAAATGTTAAATATTCTGATGACCTAACAATGGTGGAGAGGAAATTTAATCCAACAACATGGCTGCTGTGGCTGAAATATTGTCACTCCTTTAGTATACACCTTTATGGTAAAATTAGTGTTTAGAAGGAAGCAGACATGTTTGAAAGTGACCTCTAATTGAGGGGCAGAGAAAGTGATAAATCAAACAAGAATTTGATAGAATGAGTTGGAGATCGGATATGCCAATTCACAAGAACAGCACAGGAAAGCGAATCTATTAAGGAACAGCACAGGGAGTAGGGTGGGTCAGTTGGAAGTCAATGCAGTGCAGTGGAGTTATGTTTGTGAGTTCATGCAGTTCAGTGCAGATCAGCAGAGGAAGTTGAAGCCAGAGATTAAGACTTCTTCTTATTTTTAAGAGAATAAGAGAAAGAGTCAGAAGGTTAGAATAGACTGTCAGAGTTAGTTTGAGGTCAAGCAGTGCAATGCAGTGAGAAGGTAAAAGAAGCTAGATTGAATCAGTCAGCTTGAAGAGGAGATTGAGCAAGAACAGCTGAGTAGAACCACCCAGCAAGAGTTCAGAAAGAGCTAGAAAGGGTGAGTTTATTTAGTAGTAAGCCTCTGAGAGGACAGATATCAGTAGAATGAAAGTTACATTTACACATTGTCTTCTGCTATTTTATCCCCATGTAAAATATCAAAAGTCTAACAATGCACCTACACATGTTGCCAAGCCTTTTCAAAAATTTTGTCTTTTTTTTCATTTATTTTATTTTATTTTATTTTTTGCCCTATAATTTTTTTATTCGATATATTTTTTATTTACATTTCAAATGATTTCCCCTTTTCTAGCCCCCCACTCCCCGAAAGTCCCATAAGCCCCCTTCTCTCCCCCAAAAATTTTGTCAAAAATATGTGCATGACATAGGTATTCTATATAACTACTAGGGTAAATCTTTTGTGGAAAGAGCTAGTAGACAACTTAAATGTTATTTAAAAATAAAGGAGGAGGAATAGGGTAACAATTATTCTTCACAGTATTTTGTCTTCTATTTATATACATAAAAGAAAACTAAGCTTGGGCAAAGATGGCCTTACTCATATAGAACATTTTTGGGCTGCTCCAAAACAATTAAAAAACAATTCAAAGTCACATTTCTTTAGATAGATGGAAAATTGAATGGTCCAGGTGCAGTAAGTCACTGTAGCTAGGACTGTTTTTGTTTTTCCACCAGGGTGCTGAACAGCTGGTATGGATACCTAAAAGACTGACTTTGAGGATGATAAAGAGATTCCAAAATGTCTATAGTGGCTACAACTAAGAAAAGAAAGAGGATAAAGTCATCAAAGCAAAAGAATAAAATCTCCATACCAGTGATGACTCAGATAAAAAATTAGTTATTTAGGGAAAAGATGAAATCTCAGAGGAAGGGTATGACTGTAGAATTGTTGTTCCTTGCTACGTTGCCTCTGTTGAATGCATCTGTTACTGCTGAGACACACAGGGAATATATAATTGATGCTCCTGTATTTAACTGGGAAAAGAATAATTTTCCTGTTTATGTCAATGACTGTTAGCTCTTGGGTGTCCCCACTGCTAATCATAGTATTACCCAAACAAAGATGGTCACATGACAATCTAAGTATTGATGTTCAGTGCTTACATGATAAAATATTAACTATTCAACATTCAAAGTTAGATAAATTCCCCTCTAGCAAAGCTCTTATTTTTGCCCTATTGAGTACATTTGCTGTAATGGGTATTCCCATACTCTTAAAAACAAATAATCATCCTGCTTTCAAGGTCCTGTTTACATTAGTAAATTTAAAAAAAAAATCTGTGAAAAATGAGATTAGAAACTGTGTTTTCAAATTCTAGTTGAATGCTATCAATTCATAGGAAAGTAAATTCATTGACATCGACAGGAGATTGAAGCTAGAAATAAATGTAAGTTAACAGAACAATTTTAATGGTGATAAAGCTATCAGAAACAAAACTAGGGAATGTCTTAATCTCATTTGTCATGTTGGAAATGTGTTATTAACTACTGTCACCTGACAGAAAACAGAATTTCTCAACATACTAAATCCTAAATTCTTTAATTTTAGCTTATGTTTCTTTTTGAGTTGGATATAGACTTTTATTTTTTTCATTAGTGTTCCATGCGTCAGAGCAATTCTGGACCTCTGTCTCCCAGTGTCATTCATATTCTTCTGTACTTCTCCTTTTAATAGCTGTCAAATATTATGCCTGTACTGTTGCTAATAGTTAAAAGCTAGGTCATCAATTTTGTTCCATTTAGAGCAAGGATATCCTATAGGAACATAATGTGAGTCACATTCTTAATTAATTTTTTTCTGGTAACTGTATTAAATGAATTAAAAGTGTTAGATCATTTTAAATTTTATACTATATTCAACTGAATTTAATCAAAATATCATTGTCAAAATGTAGTCAATAAAAAATTAAGACATTTTATTTTAATTCATTACCTTTTGTCAGCAACCATTATATATTTTACACTGATAGCTCATGTCTGTTCTGTCAAATACTCAGTGGGCACACATGGTAGCTTGTAGGACAAGTGGACTGTGATGCAGGGAGAACTGGTAAGATTGAGCAGGCTCAAATGGCAGGGAATCTCATAATTGAGAATGGCTATAGAGCCAGTTCCCTGCCAAATCACTTGATCTGGAATCCATAACCATGACACCCCACTGAAAAGAGCATGACAAAAGGTTGCATAGCATAAAAACCTAGAGTTCTTCATGATTTTGAGGTATCTAGATAGGCGCTGAGTGTTCAGTTAATTAATTCCACTTCCTGGGCATTCCTCCTTGCAAAATGTGTTTAATCCTTGGGTCACCCAAGAGTAGGGTGTGTGCATTTATATCCACCATCATAAAAGAAAGAAAGAAAGAAAGAAAGAAAGAAAGAAAGAAAGAAAGAAAGAAAGAAAGAAAAGAGAAAAAGAAAGAAAAGGGAAAAGAAAAAGGAAATGAAATGAAAGAAAAGAAAAGAAAAGAAAAGAATAGAAAAGAAAAGAAAAGAAAAGAAAAGAAAAGAAAGAAAAGAAAAGAAAAACAGTTTGGACAGACAAGGGCCTTCTTCAAGGATTACTATGGATAGGGAGGCTATCTTCATAAGGAGCCATACATAAGTCTCCCAGAGAAGGCCTTTTCTCTGCCAGCACCTCTGTACTCTCTATACTGAACTAAACCAGATTCTGCTCTCATTCTGGGATCAGCCATTCCTTTCCTGCCTGGCACATAGCCATCCTGAGTTGAAGTATGGACCTGTGAATTCCGTTCCCAATTCCCTGAAGTACATCGTGTTACCATTAGCTTTATCATGTTTTCTTTATGTCTCTGTAATTCTTCAAATGCTTTTGCTAATCTCTAGATCTAGATTTCTCTCAATTTCCTTGTTTTTCTCCTGAATGTATAAGCACTACACATTTTTTTTAAATGAATGTTTAGGATTCTAGTATTTGGGAAGCTTCAGAAAGAAAATAACAAATTCAAGTCCAGCCTGAGTTATCTGCTAAGTCTGTTCTAACCAGGGCTATAGTGTGAGAAAGTGACTCTAACTAAAAAGATTTAATAAAAGGAGGGGGTGGTTTCTCAAGTCATTTCTGGACTTCACCTGCACATTTATGCCAACATAACGGTTGCTCATTCTATTTCTCAACAGTACTTTGTCCACATTTCAAAATGACCACTTGTAATACTTAAAAAAAACTTTTTTTCATTTTACAGAATAATTTAAATAAAATAGTAAACATCTTCCACTGAGGAATTAGTCTAAAATATGATATCACAGGATACATTAGGTGTGTTATCAAGTATAATATCCACCCATCCAGGTCTACACACATTTATTTTATTTTATTTTATACATCAACACAATAATTTAATTTTAAGAGACAGCAAGCACACATTTTTTTTCTTTTTCTCAAATACTTGCATCTATTCATCATTGAACTCATTTATTATTTTTATCGTGTATTATTAGATATATTCTTTATTTACATTTCAAATGATTTCCCCTTTCCTGGTCCCCTGCCACACACCAAAAGTCCCATAATCCCTTCACCCATTCCCCAATCAACTCCTTCCCACTTCTCTGTCCTGGTATTATCCTACATTGCTGCATTGAGCCTTTACAGCACCAGGGGCCTCTCCTTCCTTCTTCTTGGACATCATTTCATATACCCATTTGACAATTCTTGATCTTATAGCATTGATGTTCTGTTCAGAAAATTTTCCCCTGTGCCCATGAGCTCAAGGCTCTTCTCCAGTTTCTTTTCTATTAGTTTCAGTGTGTCTGGTTTTATGTGGAGGTCCTTGATCCACTTGGAGTTGAGCTTAGTACAAGGAGATAAGAATGGATCAATTTGCATTCTTCTGCGTGCTGACCTCCAGTTGAACCAGCACCATTTGTTGAAAAGGCTATCTTTTTTCCACTGGTTGGTTGTAGCTCATTTGTCAAAGAGCAAGTGACCATAGGTGTGTGGGTTCATTTCTGTGTCTTCAATTCTATTCCATTGATCTACCTGCCTGTCACTGTACCAATACCATGCAGATTTTTAACACAATTGCTCTGTAGTATTGCTCTTAATTGATTGATACTGATTTTCCCAGAAGTTCTTTTACTATTGAGGATAGTTTTAGCTATCCTGGGTTTTTTGTTATTCCAGATGAATTTGAGAATTGCTGTTTCTAGCTCTATTAAGAATTGAGTTGGCCTGTTGTTGTGGATTGCATTAAATATGTAGATTGGTTTGGGCAAGATTGTCATTTTTACTATATTAATCCTGCCAATTTATGGAAGATCTTTCCATCTTCTGGGGTCTTTGATTTTTTTCTTCAGAGACTTGAAGTTCTTGTCATACAGATCTTTCACTTGTTTGGTTAGAGTCACACCAAGATACTTTATATTGTTTGTGACTATTGTGAAGGGTTTCATTTCCTTAATTTCTTTCTCAGACTGTTTATCCTTGAGTATAGGCAGGCTACTGATTTATCTGAGTTAATTTTATATCCAGCCACTTTGCTGAAGTTGTTTATCAGGTGCAGGAGTTCTCTGGTGGAGTTTTTTTTGTGTTGCTTAAGTATACTATCAAATCATCTGCCAATAGTGATAATTTGATTCTTCCTTTCCAATTTGTATCCCTTTGACCTCCTTTTGTTGTCTAATTGCTCTAGCTAGAACTTCCAGTACTATATTGAATAAATATGAAGAGAGGGGCAGCATTGTCTAGTCCCTGATTTTAGTGGGTTGCTTCAAGTTTCTCTCCATTTAGGTTAATGCTGGATACTGGTTTGCTGTATATTGCTTTTACTAGGTTTAGGAATAGGCCTTGGATTCCTGTTCTTTCTAAGACTTTTAACATGAAAGGATACTGAATTTTGTCAAATGCCTTTTTAGCATTTAATGAAATGACCATGTGTTTTTTTTTTCCTTGAGTTTCTTTATGTAGTGGATTACATTGCAAGATTTTCATAGTGAAACAACCCTGCATCACTAGGATGAACTCTACTTGGTCATGTTGTTCATCCAAGATCAATGTGTTCTTGGATTTAGTTGGCAAGAATTTCATTGAGTATTTTTTTTGCATCAATATGCATAAGGGGAGTTGGTCTGAAGATCTCTTTCTTTGTTGCATCTTTGTGTGGTTTTGCTATCAGCGTAATTGTGGCTTCATAGAACAAGTTGGGTAGTGTTCCTTCTGTTTCTATTTTGTGGAATAGTTTGAAGAGTATTGGTGTTAGGTCTTCTTTGAAGGTTGGATAGAATTCCGCACTAAAAGCATCTGGTCTTGGGCTTTTTTTAGGTTGGGCGACTTTCAATGACGACTTCTATTCCTTTAGGGGTTATGGGACCATTTAGATGCTCTATCTGATCCTGATTTAACTTTGATATCTGTCTAGGAACTTGTCCATTTCATCCAATTTTTCCAGTTGTGTTGAGTATGGGTTTTGTAGTAGGATCTAATGATTTTTTTTGATTTTCCTCAGTTTCTGTTATATCTTCCTTCTCATTTCTGATTTTGATAATTTGGATACTGTCTCTGTGCCCTCTGGTTAGTCTGGCTAAGGTTTTATCTATCTTGTTGATTTTCTCCAAGTACCAGCTTCTGGTTTTGTTGATTCTTTGTTTAGTTCTTTCAGTTTCTACTTGGTTGATTTCAGCCCTGAGTTTAATGATTTCCTGCCTTCTATTCCTCCTGGGTGAAATAGCTTCTTTTTGTTCCAGGGTTTTCAGGTGTGCTGTTAAGCTGCTAGTGTTAACAGTGCTCCCTCAAGCTTCTTTTTGGAGGCACTCAGAGCTATGAGTTTTCCTCTGCTACTTTCATTGTGTCCCATAAATTTGTATATGTTGTGCTTTCATTTTCATTACATTCTAGAAGTCTTTCTTTCCTTATTTCTTCCTTGACCAGGGTATCATTGAGTAGAACATTGTTCAGCTTCAATGTGTATGTGGGCTTTCTGTTTCTTTTGTTCCTATTGAGGACCACCCTTACTCCATAGTGATCTGATAGGAGGCATGGGAGTGATTAGATTTTCTTATATCTGTTGATGTCTGTTTTGTGACCAATTATAGGGTCAACTTAGGAGAAGGTAGCATGAGGTACTGAGAGGAAGGTATATTCTTTTGATTTAGGATGAAATATTCTATAGATATCTATTAAATCCATTTGGTCCAACACTTCTGGTAGTTTCACTGTGTCTCTGTTTAATTTGTGTTTCTCTGATCTGTCTATTGATGAGAGTGGGGTGTTGTAGTCTTCCACTATTATTGTGTGAGGTGCAATGTGTCCTTTAAGCTTTAGTAAAAGTTTATTTTACAAGTGAGGGTGCCCTTGTATTTGGAGCATGCATGTTCAGAATTGAGAGTTCTTCTTAGTAGATTTTTTCCATTGATTGGTATAAAGTATCCTTTTGTGTCTTTTTTGATGACTTTTGGTTGAAAGTCTATTCATTGGATATTAGAATGGCTACTTCAGCTTGATTCCTGGGACCATTTGTTTGGAAAAGTGTATTCCAGCCTTTTACTCTGAGGTAGTGTTTGTCTTTGACACTGAGATGCGTTTCCTGTATGCACCAAATGTTGGGTCCTATTTATGTATCCAGTCTGTTAGTCTATGTCTTTTTATTGGGGAATTGAGTCCATTGATGTTAAGAGATATTAAAGAATAGTGATTGTTGCTTCCTGTTATTTTCGATGTAATTTTTATGTTTGTGTGGTTATTTTCTTTTAGGTTTGTTGAAAGAAATTAATTTCTTGCTTTTTCTAGTGTGTAGTTTCCCTACTTTTGATTGTGTTTTGCATTCATTATCCTTTGAAGGGCTGGATTTGTGGAAAGATGTCATAAAAATTTGTTTTAGTCAAATTTGGTTTCTCCATCTATGGTAACTGAGAGATTTGCTTGGTATAGCAGCCTGAGTTGACATTTGTGTTCCCTTGGGGTCTATATGACAATTGCCCAGGCTCTTCTGGCTTTCATAGTCTCTGGTGAGAAGTCTGGTGTAATTCTGATAGTTCTACCTTCATATTTTACTTGACATTTTTCTCTTACTGCCTTTAATATTCTTTCTTTGTTTTGTGCATTTGTTGTTTTAATTATTATGTGACAGGAGGAATTTATTTTCTGGTCAAATCTATTTGGAGTTCTGTAGGCTTCTTGCATGTTCATGGGAATCTCTTTCTTTGGGTAAGGGAAGCTTTCTTCTATAATTTTGTTGAAGACATTTACTGGCCCTTTAAGTTGGAAATCTTCAATCTCTTCTATACCTATAATTCTTAGATTTGGTCTTCTCATTTTGTCCTGAATTTCCTAGATGTTTTGGGTCAAGAGCATTTTGAATTTTGCATTTTCTTTGACTGTTATGTCAATTTTTTCTATGGTATCTTTTGCATCTGCGATTCTCTCTTCTATCTCTTGTATTCTGTTGTTGATGCTTGGATCCATAACTCCTGGCTTCTTTCCTAGGTTTTCTATGTCCAGAGTAATTTCCCTTTGTGATTTCTTTATTGTTTCTTCCTCCATTTTTAGATCCTGGATGGTTTTGTTCAATTCTGTCACCTGTTTTGTTTTGTTTTCCTGTCATTCTTTAAGGACTTCTACTTGTTTACTTGTGTTCTCCTGTATTTCTTTAAGGTATTTTTTTTGTCCTGCTTGAAGCCCTCTATCAGCATCATGAGCTGTGATTTTAAATTCAAATCTTGCTTTTCTGGTGTGTTGGGGTATCCAGGACTTGCTATTTTGGGTGAATTGTGTTTGGATGGTGCCATGTTGCCCTGATTTCTGTTAGTAACATTCCTACATTTGCATTTTGCCATCTTGTTATCTCTGCTGTTAGCTGGTCCTGCTGTCTCTGGCAGGTGCTTGTCCCTCCTGTGTGCCTGTAAGCCTGTCTCAGCTCCCCTGGGTGACCTACTCTCCCCTGGCATGGAGTTCTGTGGTGCTGCCCAGTTCCTGGTTATAGGTGGGGCCCTGAGAGGTGCCATGTCCTAAGTGATCTTATACTTTTGTGTTCTCTGTTTTCTTGGCTGCACCTGGATGCTCAGACACAGGAGCAAAGATGGTGGCCTCACTTCTAAATGCGGGACTCCCTCTAAATTTGGGACTCCCTGCAGGGCAGATGCTCCCTGGCAGGATAGGTGCACAGAAGGATGTAGCACAGCTCCTGGGTACAGGTGGGGCCCTGGCAGACCGAGTCCCAAGTTATCTTACACTTGGGTGTTCTCTGAGTTCTGGGCTGTAGCAGCCTGCTCAGTAGCAGGAGTGAAGATGGTGGCTTCACCTCTAACTGTGGGAGTCCATGCCGGGCAGATGTCCCCTGGCAGGATAGGTACACAGAAGTCTGTTGCCACACCAACTCCAGTGTTGTCTGTGTGACATGACAGTACGTTATTAAGGCAGATGGGAGAAAAATGCCCCTCGGGGCTAGGCTCCCCGGAGGTCCCTGGCAGTGTGCCCACCTCTGGCCTAAGAAAAGGCCTTGATGATCTCTAAGGATATTGCGCTTCCTGGGTTATGGGTTTTGCACTTTGTCTTTCTTCTTCCTACTCTTAATTCTTTATACAGCTCATCCCAGCCTACAAGCTGGTTAATTGATAAAGGAGAACTTGGTATTCCGATGGAAGGAAAAAGAGGATGTGGCGATTATGCCTACCCCTTCCAGTCCTGAACTCAATGAACTCATGTTGAACCTTAGTGAAAGAAAGTCTTGGAATGCTCTTTTAACAGGGTCCGTCTTTATTATTAGCCTTAGTAAAGGTAATGATAAATAGTTTGCAACAAGAAGAAAAACAATATGAAAAAGTATAGGACTACTGATGAGCTATTACTTTATACAGGTACTTATGATAAGAAGGTAATAGATGGATAAAAACATTGAAGGTTAGAAGGTCCTATCATTTTCTTGAGATTATGGACATAGATTAGCTTGAGCCAGAACACCGTGGTGTTTGCTGTCCAAGGCAGTAGAGAAGGCTCTTGTAATGTATGTGTGTTCATTTTTAAAGCATTTTGACTTTTGATGACAGAAGAAGGCTTTAAGCATGCAAATTGGTCTGAAGGCCCAAGTTCTCCTGTTGATTATTAACACAACTTTAATAAGCAACCACAAGTTAGAATCGAACACTATATGTCTGAGGTTCATGATCATAGTTTGCTTTTGATCATGGTTCACAGAGTAAGAGTTCCTGTGGGCATCATCTCATGTCTACTTGCTGTTCTAATTAAGATGGAAATGTACCTTGTTTAGCAATTGTTTGAGTGTTTCTGGAGGTGTGCCAACCTCGATCTGTTCCTCAATGTATTATAAATATGCCTGACTAAAAATGTAAAGTTGCAGCAGATTCAAACCGCTCTCTGGTGTGTCTGTCTGTCATCTCGCCGAACCTGTGCCTTCCTGAATCCAATGCCCTGATTTTCCCTCGGTCTTGACTCCCTCGGCTTGGTCAGTCCGTGGCAGTCTGTGGTGCTCCCCAGCTCCTGGGTGCAGGTGAATCCCTGGCAGACCCTGTCCTAAGTGATCTTACACTTGGGTGTTCTCTGTGTTCCTGGATGTACCTGTCTGCTCAGTCACAGGAGCAAAGATGGCAGCCATACATTTTTTTTTTTAATGTTGCAAAAGGATTCAGAGATCTGTCTGTCTTTGTTAAGCACAAATGATGAGATAAGCCTACACATTGTTATTATCATTTTATTTTTACTAAATTAACACAGAATTCCTGGAAAGTCTATTTTTCCCTCTGTGATATCAAAAATGGAAAAATTAAATCAAGTGTCTGGAAGGATAATGTATCCTGGATTGGACTCAACTGCTATTTTTGAACTTCCTGATCTATGGTAAACTGCAAGTTATTTAGGCCACTCTACTGATCTTGCTTAGGAACTTCCACATTTTAATGTTGGATGGTTATTGACTCAAATTAGGAGAGTCTTAGCTAATACAATACTAACAACTTTTGTTCTATACATCATGCAGTAAGATATCACAGATGGGAATATCTTGTATACTCAAAACTTTCAAACTTATTCTAAAGACTCTTATTGCATAATATCTACAAATATTGAAAGTGAATGACACAGACACACCATGGCCAGTACATTAGGATTAGCCAATTTTTACCTTAAGGGAGTAGAGATTGGGCCCAACTCCAGCCCCTCCTGGTAATTTTTTGCCATAATGGCCAGGGCCATATCTTGACCTGCCAGATGGCCAGAGTCTCAAGCATCACCCTCAGTGGTCCAGGAAGAAGAATAAGAACTGCCATCTCTATTCCTTCTATGTGAATTTCAGTGATGTGGACTGGAATGACTGGATTGTGGCCCCACCTGGCTACCAGGCTTTCTGCTGCCATGGGAGTGTCTCTTTCCACTGGGAGATCAGATCAACTCAACCAGCCATGCCATTGAGCAGACCCTGGTCAACTCTGTTAATTCTAGCATCCCTAAGGCCTGTTGCATCCCAACTGAACTGAGCGCCATTTCCATGTTGTATAACAAATTGGTGTTGAAAAATTATCAGGAGATGGTAGTAGAAGGGTGTGGATGCTGCTGATATCAGGCAGTCTGGAGGAAACACACACACACACACACACACACACACACACACAATTCCCATCCAAAACCCCACACATATCACACAAATTGCTTCCTTGTAGCTGGACTTTTTTCTTAAAGAAAAGAAAGAAAAAAAAGAAAGACAAAAAAGAAAAAATACCTAAACATCCACCTTGACCTTACTTATGACTTTACATGCAAATGTTTTGACTGTATTGATCATATGTTTTGACAAATATATTTATCACTATGTAGTAAAAGAAAATAAAATGAGTTATTATTTTAAAGATAAAAAGGAAAAGCAAATGACTAAATTCAGTGTTAAAGATAAAAAATAGCTCAGAATAGAGAAAGAAATGAAAGGGTGAATCAAGTAGGTCATTAATTCAAAAATTATAAGGCACAGAGGAACACATATAACCAGATCAACTGATTGTAAAATGTTAATTTGTAAGGAAATAATATTTAGTCTTAAAGATCTAAAATAAAATGTTATACATACTATGAAAAATAAATGAACACTTAAAATAACCTTTGGTAATTTATCTTTTAACAAAAATGTTTTTATTTTTATGTGTATAAATATATGTAGGTATACCATGTACATGTGTGGTACTGGAGGATGTCAGAACATGACATAAATTCACTTTAAACTTGAGTTATAGAAAGTTGTGAACAAACTTGTGCATACCAGGAACCAAACATGAGTTTTCTGCAAGAATAGCAAGTATTCTTAACCTCTGAGCCATCTCTCCAGTCCACCATGGTTCCTTTTTGAGTGTATCAGCAATGCAAAGTCAATGGGAACAGTCTGTGAATTCTTGGTATATCAAAAAAGTTTTAGTCCAGACATGTGTGGAAAAGCTATGGAGCATAAGTAGCACTTTATTTTTGAGTCAGAGAGAACTGAGTCCAAAATGTGAAATTAGTTCATTTGTGAGTATCCAGTCCATCCCTAAGACCCACACTAATTTTTATTGGCTATATTCTAGTAAGTTGTGCATTCATTCTTGTTTTTTTATGGTCCATAAAAGCCAGTCATTCTGAGACTGAAAGTTTCACATTTCCTAATTTTTTATTTTTCTAGATTCTTTTTAATTAATATTTTATTTACTTTATTTATTTACATTTCAAATGTTATCCCCCCTTCCCAGTTTCCCATTCACAAACCCCCTATCCTATTCCCCCTCCATATTCTATGAGGGTGCTCCCCTATCCACCCACCCACTCAATCCTCAGTGCCCTGGCATTCCCCTCTGCTGGGTTATTGAGCCTCTGCAGGACCAAGGGCCTCTCCTCTTGTTGATGTCCGACAAAGCCATCCTCTGCTACATATGTAGATAGAGCCATGTGTCCCTCCATGTGTATGCTTTGGTTGGTGGTTTAGTCCCTGGGAGCTCTGGGGCAGGGGAGTGTCTGGTTGGTTGAAATTGTTATTCTTGCTATGATGTTGCAAACCTGTTGTATTCCTTAGCTGCCTGCAGCTATTATGAACTGGGTTGCTGGAACAGAAGCTTATAGATGGATAGGGAAGGGGTGAAGAGAAGAAGGGCCAAGACAATGTTTCACTGATCAAGGCCGGAAACTTTAATGGCACCAGACCTTTTAACAGTGTGGGCAAACCCTTCCCCCCAAACTCCGGGCTGAGTTCCAGTGGAAGTTGTCTAGCTTCTCTTGGAGGTCCTTGTCTTGACTGCTCCGGCAGCTGGGTGGGTCACCTGCTTAATTCAGGAATTCCTAGACCTGGAGGAACAATGAACTTAACCTTTACTTCCTTCGAGCACTCCACCCTAGGTGGAGCAGGATCCTGGCTATCTGGGAGAAGTTAACCTTGACCATAGTCAAGTACACTCTTAGCACTCCACCGAAGGATAAAAATTCCTGCTTTAACCTACTTCCCTATTATGTCCTAATGGCAGATTCCTGCCTGAAGCCAGGGATTTGTCCTTGACCAATGTCAAACTCAAACCATGTGCATGACAGCCCCAATATGGCTCTGTACACAAACCCCCTCAGCTATTTCAGTCCTTTCTCTATCTCCTCCATTAGAAACCCTGCACTCAGTCCAATGGTTGGCTGCAAGCATTCACATCTGTATTTATCAGACTCTGACAGAGTAGCCATTCCAGGCTGCTATGAATAAGGTTTCAATAAAATGTATACCCGTTGAATGCATTTATAACAAAAATAATTCTTCTGTTAGTCTTAATGTTCAGAGGAGTATATTTTGAAAAAAACACATCCAGAATATACAGGAATTCATCCTGAAACCTGCTGTTGCATTTGCTTTATAACTAGATATTCCATGGCTGAACAGTTAGCTTAGATTCACCCATAAGTCTCTAAATGGAAATAGTAAAACAAACAGCTTTCTGTATTCAGTTGTGTTTTGTGTTTTTCCTCATGGTTATCAGCAAGTAGACACTCTTGTGGTCTCATTGATTACAATATTGGTAGAAATGTTAATGATATAAACGACAGCAGATGCTTGGAAGCACAGTGCAAGTTAATTTATGCTACCAACAGAAATAAAAATTGTGGGTTGTTTGACATACACAGAGAGAACTCTTCCTATAATTAAAGATAATTACCAATGTTAGCAGATCAAAAGCATCTTGGTGGTGGGGTAGCTAAATATAAACTGCAAATAGACACCAGCAGGTATACTAAAGTGTTAAGATACAGAATTTCTTGTGAGAAGATAAGTCATTTTTATAGTTATTTGTCTTTTAGCATTTTTGTGTACATATTTAATGCAAATAAATAAATCATTTTCTACACATAACTACTAGCAGTATGAGTTGTTTGGCGGGGGTGGGGGTGGGTAAACAGCACTCATTCCATGTAGTCAAAAGGAGAAAGGAAGAATAAAATGGATAAAAGGGAAATGTGTGTTTATCAATAGAAAATAAGTCTTTCTGTGGATGTGTTCCAATAGGATTGCTTTACTTGAGGTCCTATATTGTTTTTAAACTTATATTTCAAAGTTATAACAGGAAAAAATAAAATTCTATATAGAGTCCAGCATAAACTTTTTTCTCACTACTTTTTAAGCTTCATCTTATTTTAACAAGGTTGTTTTCATAAATGTTATGTTTTTAAGTTTATTTTCTAATTTTATAAGTATTTAGAGTTCATTACTTAAATTGACAAAAATGGTCATAGCTTAGACTTCATAAAATAGATGTAGTTTTTTATCTTATATGTATGAGTGTCATGCCTGTATATACATCCATATACTTTATGCATGCATGGCTGGGGAGCCCAGAAGAAAGATTTGGCTGTTCCGGACTTAACAGAGAGTTTTGAACTGCCATATGTGTTCTGGGAATCAAACCCAGATATTCTGCAAAATGTACAAGTGCACCATTTCCAACTGGCTGACTTATACTTTGATACCAAATTTAGTTGGAAACAAAATTATTTGGAGACACTGCTTATTATTTTATTTTCCCTACTTTTGAAATAAAGCACTTTGGGGGGGGTTTCTTTTTCTGTGCCCAGCGCTATGGATACTGGGGATGACTAGGCAAATCTCTGTGGGTTCTTGACAGCCTGGTGAACAAAGAGAGTTCCAGGACAGCCAGGGCTAAATGGAGAATCCATGTCTTGAATGTCCCCATACCCCCATCCCTAAAAAGCTTGCTCTTAAGTTGCTGGATCCATCCCATTGAGCACCTATATGCTCAAGTTAGCTGATTCTGTGGGTTTTCTTATAGTGTCCTTGGCCATTGTGGCTCCTTCAATCCTTCCTCCTCATCTTCCCCTAGATTCCTTTAGCTGCAACTAATGTATGGCTGTAGGTCTCTGCATCTATTTCCATCATGTGCTGGGTGGGAGACCCTCAGATGACAGTTGGGCTGGGCTCTTGTCTGTAAGCATAATGGAGTATCAGGTTTGGCTCTCCCCCATGGGATGGGTCTCAAATTGGCCTAGTCATTGATTGTCCAGTCCTTCAATCTCTTCTCCATCTTTATCCTTGCATATCTTATAAGCAGGAAAAATTGTGGTTCCAAGGTTTTATAGGGCTAGGTTGTTGTCATTATCCCTCTATTAGAAGTTTTCACTGGTTACAGAGTGTAGTCATTCCAAGTTTAATAATACCTTATTGCTAGAAATCTTAGCTAGGCTCACCCTTATAGACTCCTGTCCTCCCTCCTTGAATCATCCTATTCTTCTCCCATCCCATCTCCCACCAAGTTCCTCTATCCATCCACCCCCAATGTCTATTTGTTTGGTCTTCTTAGGGAAATTAAAACATCCTCCCTTTTCCCCTCCTTGTTACTTTGGTCTGTGAATTGTAGATGGTTTTCCTTTACTCTAGTACTAATATCCACTTATAAATAAGTACATACCTTGTTTGCTTTTCTGGGTTTGGGTTGTCTCACTAAGAATTCTATTTATCCATTCTGTTATCCATTTTTAGATTGAGGACATTTAGATTCGGGACAGCCGGAGCTACACAGAGAGACCCTGTCTCAAAAAAACAAACAAACAAACAAACAAAAAAAAAACAAAAAAAGAAAGAAAGAAAGAAAGAAAGAAAGAAAGAAAAAGAAAGAAAGAAAAAGAAAAAAGAAATTGTGAATAAAGTTGCTATGCATGCAGTTGTGCAAGTGTCCTTTGGTATGGTAGAATATCTTTTTGGTATATGCCCACAAGTAGTATACCTGGGTTTTGATATATAACTATTTCCAATTTCATGAAAAACTGCCAAATTGATGGCCAAAGGGGTTCTACAAGTTTGCACTTCCACCAGGAGTGGTCCCACCATTCCATGTCCTTGACAGCATGAGCTAGCTGTCACATGAAGGTTTTCTTCTTCTTTTTATTAAAGTTTTTTTATTCGATATATTCTTTATTTACATTTCAAATGAATTTTCCTTTCTAGGTTCCCTCCTCCCCAAAAGTCCCATAAACCCTCTTCATGCTAACCACCACTTGAATCAGCACCATTTGTTGAAAAGGCTATCTTTTTCCCACTGGATGGCTATAGCTCCTTTATCCAAGATCAAGTGACCATAATTCTGTGGGTTCATTTCCAGATCTTCAATTCTATTCAATTGAAATGTTGATATTATATCTAGGTCTAGTAATTGTTTTAAAATAACCTTGTTTTGTTATTTCCCTCTTTTTTCTTTTTCTTTCTTTCTTTCTTTTTTTTTTGTTGTTGTTTGTTTGTTTGGTTTTTTTTTTTTTTTGAGACAGGGTCTCTCTGTGTAGCTCCAGCTGCTCCAGCTGTCCTGGAAATCACTCTGTAGAGCAGGCTGGCCTCTAGCTCAGAAATCTGCCTGCCTCTCTGCCTCCCAAGTGCTGAGAGTAAAGGCATGCACCACCACTTCCAAGCAGCAATAGTGTTAAAATCTGCATATTATTGGTACAGTGACAAGCAGGTAGATCAACTCAATAGAGTTGAAGACCCAGAAATGAAACTATATACCTATGGTCACTTGATCTTTGACAAAGGAGCTACAACCATCCAGTGGAGAAAAGATAGCCTTTTCAACAAATGGTGCTGGTTCAACTGGTGGCTAGCATGCAGAAGAATGCAAATTGATCCATTCTTATCTCCTTGTACTAAGCTCAAGCCCAAGTGGATCAAGGACCTCCACATAAAGCTGGACACACTGAAACTAATAGAAAAGAAACTGGGAAAGACCCTGGAGGACATGGGCACAGGGTAAAATTTCCTGAAGAGAACACCAATAGCTTATGCTCTAAGATCAAGAATTGACAAATGGGACCTCATAAAACTACAAAGTTTCTATAAGGCAAAGGACACTGTCAAAAGGGCAAAATGGCAACCAACAAATTGGGAAAAGATCTTTACCAACCCTATACCCGACAGAAGGCTAATATCACATGGGGTTTTGATCTTAGCCATTGTGAAGGATGTATGATGGAATCTCTGAGTCATTTTGACTCAGAGACTATGTGGGTCATTTCAGTGCAAAGGATGGACCTAGGCCACTTACACATATGTAACAGGTATGTAACTTGTTCTTCATGTAAGACCCCTAATAGCAGAAGCAGGCGCTCTCTCTGACTACATTGCCTGCCTTTGAATCTCTTTCCTCTAACCAGGCTGCATTTTTAGCCTCAGTAGAAGAAGTTACACTTAGTCTTATTACAATTTGATATGTCAAGGTGGGTTGATATACATGAGAGTACTCCATTTCTGTGAGGATAGAGGGAGAAAGAGATAGGGAACAGGAGATAAGGGAAAGCATTTGGGAGGGGAGGAGAGAGAGGAAGCTATTTTCAGGATCTAAAATAAATACATAAATTAATGGAAATGAATAATTAAAATAGTAAATAATAAAAAGCCATAATTGCCAAGGAAAGATAGTAATATTTGAAATAACACTTTAATATACTATAAAGGCCATCATATATATGTGTATATATGTGTGTATATATAGATATATATGTAATATATACTGTATATGTAATATATACAAATATATACTATGTATGTAATATAAATGCTATATATGTAGTATATACTATATGTGCAATATATGTATATATATATACATATATATAGTGCATATATTTGTGTGTGTGTGTGTGTGTGTGTGTGTGCACATGAACATGTGATTACTCATGAAGACAAAAAGGGCATCAGATCCCCTTGGTCTGGTCTGAAGTTACCAGTTGTTGTGACCTGTCCTATTTGGGTACTGGGAATTGTACTCTGCAAGAATAGCAAGAGAATAGCAAATGCTCTTAACTGCTGAACCTTCTTTCCAGCTCTGATATGTTTTATAATAAAACTATATAGAGCTTTGCGAAGAAAATAAAAATCCTCCAATCCTCTTTTACTACCCTCACACCCTAAATACTCTATTTAAAGATTTCTTGGAGGATTAAATATTTTAGGTATTATAATTTGATCCCTAGATGCCTAAGGATATCCTTACCTATCTTCACAAAACACTTTGAATAGACCATTATTACATAGATATTCTCTCTGACTTTTACTTATATTCTTTACCTGCAAGAACATTAATATTTCCCATAGGATATTAAAATGTATATGCTTCTGTGTGCATCATAAGTTTTAACACTGTATTTTATACACTTCTTGTACACAAGTATTTAGAATAGTAATCATACAGAAAAAGAATAGTAATCATACAATGATATGAAAAATTAAAATGCTAACTTAGGGTGCCCGGCCCAGGAAGCTGTGGAAGGGGAGAAGCCCCATGGCCATATTCGCTGCCTGCCAGGACACAAAAGGATCACTAAGTACTGTATCACCCTGAGCTTTAGATTTCTGGTGGTGCAAACCGCCAGGGGACTACCTGCACTCAGGAACTGAGCACTTAAGCAGCTTTTGTCTGCCAACCCGCCAGGCTCGAGCCCGTGTCCTGCCCAGGAAGCTGTGGAAGGAGAGAAGCCCCGCGGCCATATTTGCTGTCTGCAGGGACACAAAAGGATCACTAGGTACTGTATCACCCTGAGCTTTAGATTTCTGGTAGTGCAAACCTACAGGGGTCTGCCTGCACTCAAGAATTGAGCACATAGGTGGTTCATCTGCAAGCCAGTCCATCGCAGGACCTGTGTCCTATGTGAGAATCAACAGAGGGAGTGACCCCCACCACAACTTCCTCCCCCCCATAATAGAGCAGACGGAAAAAACTTGGTTGAACTTGACAACCTAAGTATAACATTGCTTGAGGCAAGACTGAGAAGGGCTCCAAAGGCACAAAAGAGGAAGCCAGCATATCAGTAATCTGTGCCAGAAGAAAGCAAGTCATCCAGTGTTGCAGAGATAACCTTAAAGATCCACAGTAGGTTGAAGCACCAGCCAGTGACAATAAGACCATCTAACTCCTGGGAGAACCAGATGGCAAAAGGCAAACGTAGGAACGTTACTAACAGAAACCAAGGCATTATGGCAGCATCTGAACCCAATTCTCCAACATTAGCAAGCCCTGGATACCCCAACACACCAGAAAAACAAGATTTGGATTTAAAATCACTGGTCATGATGCTAGTACAGGAACACATGAAGGACATACTTAAAGAAATTCAGGAGAAAATGGATAAAAAATTAGAAGCCCTTACAAGGGAAACACAAAAATCATTGAAAGAAGTTCAGGAGAATACAAAAGCCAATAAGGAGGAAACACAAAAATCACTTAAAGAAATACAGGAGAACCTTGATCAACAGGCAGAAGTCATGAAAGAAGAAACACAAAAATCTCTTAAAGAATTAGAGGAAAACACAAACAAGCAAATGACAGAACTGAGCAAAAACCACCAGGATCTAAAAACAGAAGTAGAAAGAACTAAGAAAGCACAAAGGGAGACAAGTTTGAAGATAGAAAACCTTGGGAAGAAATCAGGGACCATAGATGCAAATATCAACAACAGAATACAAGAGATAGAAGAAAGAATCTCAGATGCCGAAGATACCATAGAAACCACGGACTCAACAGTTAAAGAAAATGCAAAACGCAAAAAGCTTGTAACCCAAAATATCCAGGAAATCCAGGACACAATGAGAAAGCCAAATCTAAGGATTATAGGTATTGATGAGAGTGAAGATTTACAACTTAAAGGACCAGCAAATATCTTCAACAAAATTATGGAAGAAAACTTCCCTAACCTAAAGAGAGAGATGCCCATGAGTATACAAGAAGCCTACAGAACTCCAAACAGACTGGACCAGAACAGAAATACCTCCTGTCACATAATAATCAAAACCCCAAATGTACTAAACAAAGAAAGAATCCTTAGGGCAGTAAGAGAAAAAGGGCAAGTAACATATAAAGGAAGACCTATTAGAATTACACCAGATTTCTCACCAGAGACCATGAAAGCTAGAAGATCCTGGGCAGAGCTCATGCAGACTCTAAGAGAAAACAAATGCCAGCCGAGACTACTATATCCACTCTCAATTACTATAGATGGAGAAACCAAGATATTCCATGACAAAACCAAATTTACACAATATCTTTCTACAAACCCAGCCCTACAAAGGATAATAGGGGGAAAGCACCATTACAACGAGGGAAACTACTCCCTGGAAAGAGCAGGATATTAAGCTTCTTTCATCAAACCCAAAGAAGATAATCATACACATATAAAATTATAATCAAAAATGATAGGAAGCAATAACCACTACTCCTTGATATCTCTTAACATCAATGGACTCAATTCCCCAATAAAAAGACATAGACTAACAGACTGGTTATGTAAACAGGACCCTACATTTTGCTGCTTACAGGAAACACACCTCAACGTCAAAGACAAAAACTACCTTAGAGTAAAAAGGCTGGAAGACAATTCTACAAGCAAATGGTCCCAGGAAACAAGCCAGAGTTGCCATTCTAACTTCAGATAAAATTGACTTTCAACCTAATGTCATCAAAAGAGACATGGAATGTCACTACTTGCTGGTCAAAGGAAAAATCCAACAAGAAGAACTCTCAATCCTGAACATCTATGCCACAAATACAAGGGTGCCATCATTCATAAAAGAAACTTTACTAAAGCTCAAAGTACACATTGCACTTAACACAATAATTGTGGGTGACTTCAACACTCCACTTTCACCAATGGACCGATCAGGAAAACAGAAACTAAACAGGGAGACAATGAAACTAATTGAAGCTTTGAACCAATTGGAGTTAACATATATATATATATATATATATATATATATATATATATATATATATATATATATATATATATATAACTTTTTATCCCAAAGCAAAAGAATATAACTTTTTCTCAGCACCTCATGGTACCTTCTCCAAAAATAGATCATATAGTTGGTCACAAGACAGACCTAAACAAATATAAGAAGATTGAAATAATCCCATGCCTCCTATCAGATCACTATGGAGTAAAAGTGGTCTTTAGTAGCAGTAAAAACAACAGAAAGCCCACATACACATGGAAACTGAACAATACTCAATGATACCTTGGTCAAGGAAGAAATAAAGAAATAAATCAAAGATTTCTTAGAATTTAATGAAAATGAAGGCACAACATACACAAATCTATGGGACACAATGAAAGCAGTGCTAAGAGGAAAACTCATAGCTTTGAGTGCCTCCAAAAAGAAATTCGAGAGAGCATACACTAAAAGATTAACTGAACAACTGAAAGCCCTGGAACAAAATGAGGCTAATTCACCCAGAAGGAGAAGAAGACAGGAAATCATCAAACTCAGGGCTGAAATCAATCAAGTAGAAACCAAGAGAACCATACAAAGAATCAACAAGACCGAAAGCTGGTTCTTCATGAAAATCAACAAGATAGATAAACCCTTAGCCAGACTAACCAAAGGGCACAGAGACAGTATCCAGATTAACAAAATTAGAAGTGAAAATGGAGATATTACAACAGAAACCAAGGAAATTCAAAAAATCATCAGATCCTACTACAAAAACCTGTACTCAACACAACTGGAGAATCTGGAGGAAATGGACATTTTCTTAGACAGATACCAATTACCAAAATTAAACCAGGATGAAATAGACCATCTAAACAGACCCATAACCCCTGAAGAAATAGAAGGGGTCATAGATAGGCTTCCAACCAAAAAAAAGGACAGGACCAGATGGTTTCAGTGCAGAATTCTATCAGACCTTCAAAGAAGACTTAACACCAATACTCTTCAAACTTTTCAACCAAAAAGAAACAGAAGGAGCACTACCCAACTCCTTCTTCGAAGCCACTATTATGCTGATACCAAAACCACACAAAGATCCAACTAAGAAAGAGAATTTCAGGCCAATTTCACTTATGAATATTGATGCAAAAACACTAAATAAAATTCTTGCCCACCGAATCCAAGAACACATCAAAATGATCATCCACCATGATCAAGTAGGCTTCATTCCAGGGATGCAGGGATGGTTCAATATAAGGAAATCCATAAATGCTATCCACTACATAAACAAACTCAAAGGAAAAAACCACATGATCATTTCATTAAACTCTACTACAGAGCAATAGTGATAAAAAACTGCATGGTATTGGTACAATATCAGGCAAGCGGATCAATGGAATAGGCTTGAAGACCCAGAAATGAACCAACACACCTATGGTCACTTGGTCTTCGACAAAGGAGCTGAAAGCATCCAGTGGAAAAAAGATAGTCTTTTCAACAAATGGTGCTGGTTCAATTGGAGGTCAGCATGCAGAAGAATGCGCATCGATCCATTCTTATCTCCTTGTACCAAGCTCAACTCCAAATGGATCAAGGACCTCCACATAAAACCTGACACACTGAAACTCATAGAAAAGAAACTGGGAAAGACCCTGGAGGACATGGGCACAGGGGAAAAGTTCCTGAATAGAACACCAATAGCTTATGCTCTAAGATCAAGAATTGACAAATGGGACCTCATAAAACTACAAAGTTTCTGTAAGGCAAAGGACTCTGTCAAAAGGACAAAACATCAACCATCAGACTGGGAAAAGATCTTCACCAACCCTAAATCCGACAGAGGGCTAATATCTAATATATACAAAGAACTCAAGAAAGTAGAACCCAGAGAACCAAATAACCCTATTAAAAAGTGGGGTACGGAGCTAAACAAAGAATTTTCACATGAAGAACTTCGGAGAGATGAGAAACACCTTAAGAAATGTTCAACCTCATTAATCATTAGGGAAATGCAAATCAAAACACCCCTGAGATTTCACCTCACACCAGTCAGAATGGCTAAGGTCAAAAACTCAGGAGACAGCAGGTGTTGGCGAGGATGTGGAGAAAGAGGAACACTCCTCCACTGCTGGTGGGATTGCAAGATGGTGCAACCACTTTGGAAATCAGTCTGGTGGTTCCTCAGAAAACTGGGCATGTCACTTCCTGAAGACCCTGTTATACCACTCCTGGGCATATATCCAGAGGATTCTTCTGCATGCAATAAGGACACATGCTCCACTATGTTCATAGCAGCCCTATTTGTAGTAGCCAGAAGCTGGAAAGAACCTAGGTGTCCTTCACCAGGGAATGGATAAAAAAAATGTGGTATATTTACACAATGGAGTACTATTCAGCCATTAGAAACAATGAATTCATGAAATTCTTAGACAAATGGATGGAGGTGGAGAACATCATACTAAGTGAGGCAACCCAGTCTCAAAAGATCAATCATGGTATGCACTCACTGACAAGTGGATATTAGCCTTGAAACTTTGAATACCCAGGACATAACCCACAAATTAAATGATGTCCAAAAAGAATGGAGTGGCCCCTGGTTCTGGAAAGACTCAGTGCAAGGATATAGCAGAATTCCAGAAAAGGGATGTGGGAAGGGGTGGATGGAAGAATAGGGGGAGGCAAGAGGGCTTATGGGACCTGCGACGAGTGGGGACCCAGAAAAGGGGAAATCATTTGCAATGTAAATAAAAAATACATCAATAAAAAAAAAGCTAACTTAGAGCAGGTATTAGCTAACTACATTGTATGAGAAGATAAGTCATTTTGCAAGTGATATATTATGGCAATCATCCACAGCCATTTTTATATGTGTTCTTTTCATATTATCTATACTGTCCTGAAAATTCACCTATTTACTATCTGTTCCTACATTGGAATAGTTTGCTGGTCTGTGGTTAGGAAAAATTTGTAGTAGTGTCATAATGGGAAATAATAACATAACTGGGAATAAAATGTATTATTCCTGTTTCCTGCTTGCTTCTTTCTTGCCCTCTTGGGTTCTTCTCTCTTTCCCTAACCTTTTGCCCCCTCTCTCCATGTGGTCATGGCTGGCCTCTGTTTCTCTACTCTCCTTCTCTCCGCCTTTCTCTGACTCTGCTACCCTCTTAAGCTCGCTTCCCATGCCCTGAATAAACTCTATTCTGCAATATACCATCATGTAGCTGGTCTCTTAGGGGGAAGGAAAACTTCAGCACAGGCCTGCTGAGGCACGCCCTTTCCCCCCACCTCATCACACCCACTAGAACATATCTTAATAGCTCTTATAATCACAACATTATATATATATGTATATATTATTATTTATATATATACATTATATATATATATTATTTATAATCACATTAGTGCTGTGTCTTGGATCTAGAAACTCTGCAGGTTTGCCACCGACCTCAGCCACCACAAGAGATCCATGCTCTGTGATAAGTCCCCCTCCCCCACTGGTCAAAGCAACAGTCCTTGGTCCCAGGGTAGAGTTCTTGAGCTTGGAACTACCCCAGTGCTACCCTGATCCTCCTCCCATTAGGACTTTCTCCCTTGGGTGAGATTTCCCTCTCCTTGGAGACAGTTTCTTTCTCAACGCTGAGAAATTCCAGGCCAGGCCTGGTCAACTGCTCTCTGGCTCAGCAGCACAAGCTTTGAGCATTAGTGAGTTACTCTTCAAGTGTCTTGCCCATGGGTCAGTTTGCTATTGACCCCTATCTTAGACTCCCCCCCTCCCCTTGCTCATTTTCTGCCTCCTGGTTCAGGTTTGCCTGAGAAGTAGTCTGGCTCTGCCCCCGGGCCAGGGACTCTGCTGCCCCTTCCCCTTCTTGTTTTTGGCTCTGTGTCTGTCTCACTCTGACCAGCAGCTTCTTTCAGCTCCCTCAGCCTGCTCATGCTCTGCTGGTCCCTGCTTCCCTCATTGTGGCCTGCTATAGACTTGTGAAACTGGCTTGAGACCCTGCTTGCTGTCCTCCATGCTAAGCTCCTTGGCTCTGCTCTCACTGAAGGAGGGGTGGTTCTGGCCTCATCCCTTGAGTCCTGCCAGAGGCCCTGTGGACTTGCTTTCCCATGTGCTTGAACTTCTGCTGACCCCACCAAAGCTGCCACTGGGACTTGTCTGTTTGTCCACTATTGCAGTTGCTTTTAGATGTCCCCCTGCAGCCAGGAGAAAATTTCTCCATGTCCATAAAGACTCCTTCCTGTGCATGTGAGAGAGCCCCTTCCTCCCTTCCCCTTTCCCTCTCTCTGCCTCTCTGCCTGAGACTAAGTAAAGGTTAGCAATGTGCACACCATAACCATGCATAGCTGGGATATGGAGCACACTATTTCAGGAACTGCCTTTTCACCACCCACTGCTGACTGGACACTGGACTATGACTTCCAGCTGCTAGTAGGAAGTCCTGCCCTACAGCAGAGCAGACCCAAGGGCCTGACCTAGAGAACTCTACCATAGGAGCTGTTGCCACCCAGCCTCTGCCATGTGGGTTATGCAGTCGAAAAGGCCCAAGTGTTTACTTATCCATTCTCCCATATGCCTGGGTTGTTTTCATGGCCTGTGTGGTCAGTTTGTGTCACAGGCCTGAACCTGCCTGGACAAATTTATTTTCTGTCACCACGACTTATGCCACTGCTCCCAACTTTCTTATTCTAGTCCTAGCCTAATATTTCTTTACTAATACAAAAAATAAACTTTTCTCTACCTACACAACCTGTCAAAGTTACCTAAGGTTTTCATTCCTATCCTGTCTTAATGTAATTTTTACTACTGTCATTACATTCTATTCAATTAAAACCAATCTATATCCCCTCAATCCTGTCAGAAGTTTGTTAATTATTTAGTTTAGGACAGACAGAGTTCCCAAAGCCTCTAACAGTTTCTCCCATGAAGTCTCAGAAGATGTAGACACAGCTAGAAGATACTGCCTAGATTGTGATATGATAATCACTGAAAAATGCAGTGGACAAAACTCGATATCCTGAGTCAAATGACTTGGCTAATTTAAAGGTAAGTTATTTCTCATGTCACCTGTATCCATTCCACAGAGGAAAAAAATCCTGCATCTTCTATGCTTGAAAGCCAGTCTGACTGCCCCAGTTGCCATAGAGATCACAGGAACTGATGGCTAGTGGACTCTGTTATTTTTTAAATAAAGTAAGTGCTAAATTATTGTTTATTCTTTCTCAGACCTTTGTCTACATTGACAGCCAGGGGAAAAAAAGCTTTCACAGATGTAATTTGTTATCTCCTTACATAAACTCTGTTTCCATTAATCAAATGCTTCATATTTCCTCTTCTTTCTATGCCACTGTCTTAACATTATCTAAATTCCTATAAATTTGCCTAACTCTAATAAAATATTCCACTATACAATCTAGCTTTTCAAACTTTTTAATCTTTTTCCTTCTGCTCCACAAAAGGCTAATCTTAAAGACTGCTCATGTTGCTAACTCATGCTGTTATCTCTTTTATAAACTTATAAGCTACAGAAAACCTACTCAGATCTACCTTTCATACACCAAATAGGGTCCATCCAGATACTAACTACATGTGCTTAACCTATTCAAGTGGGTGGGATTCCTCTGGGTTTTAAGTGGACATCTTAAGGAAAATTTTTCTTTCTCCCAAACGTACTTAATCTTATTTCCTACATATAATAATGTGTTTCAACATCTTCTTGAGTCCAGGCACTTACTACACCCAGGACAGCTCCAGAGAAGAAAGCTTCAGATGCTCCATCTCCTCTCAGACACAAACAGCTTCTACTGGATCTGTTCTTCTGACCTATCTTCAGATGACTCCATAGACCCTGAACAGCAAGAAAAGAGCCAACTCTAAGACTGGACAAACATCCCCCTTACCCATTTTTCTAGGTTCCCAAGAGATTTGGCACACCAATGCCAGCATGAAGCAGCCAGGTATCATGACAGCCCTATTCCTGTTTCACCATCACCCATTTCTAATTTTTTCTTTCTTTTTTTTAAATAAACAAAACAGGAGAATGCTAGCATTCTGCCTGAACTCCTCCCCACAGTTACCTGGCAACAGCCATGTAGGCCTGGCCCAATATGAAAAGGGTTGCTTGCCCCTCACTCTCTCTTACTACTGCTTCACCCTTTCTTCTCTCTTGCCTTCTTGGACTCTTCTCTCTCCTCCTTCCCTTTTCCCCATCTCTCCATGTGTTCATGGCTGGCCTCTACTTCTCTACTCTCTCCTCTCTGCCTTTCTCTACCTTTGCTACCCTCTTAACTCCCCTCCCTATGCCCTGATTAAACTCTATTCTATGCTATACTGTAATGTGGCTGCTTCCTCAGGGGGAAGGGATGCCTCAGCATGGGCCTGCTCTGGTACTGCCTTCCCCCACACCTTATCACATACCCATAGAACATATTTTTATACCCCTTTATCTTTTTATAATCACAACACCTAAAAATGAATGAATCAAATTCTGTATCTCCTTAAGATCCTGCTACTTTATTTGAATTATGGCTGACATGCGTATTGGTGACTTAAAAATTTTAAAGCTTATTTTAATAAATAATTTTCTTTAAAGGAAAGATTATTAAAACACATCCAAATTTACTTGTAGGAGGCTGGAAGGGTAGTAGTAAGATCATATTCTTTTCTTAACCTAATAAAATGAGAATGACATTGAAACAATTTTTACTATGTCACTTATGTTAATCTTATACAATACTTAATACTTGAATACTGTCAGAGACAGCTTAATAGTAACCCAAAATTACATTCCTCTTAAAAATCCATTATATTTTCCAGAACAATTTTGTGACATTTACAGATTTACTTTTCTTTGTAGATAAAAGGTTCTGACAAATTAATTTGTACCATCAGACATTTAGTTAGGGAAGGCCAAGTCAAAGCAAATCAAAATAGGAAGCAAACCCCTAAATTCCTTTGTGTTTTGTGTAATCTTTTGTTTTCTTTTAAGTGAAATGAAAGACTACCCTTTTGATTTTGCTTATCATATAACCTTCCTGTTATCATTAAAGAAAAAACATGAAGTATTCTCTCAAGCATTCTGCTTTGCAAATAGGTTTCTGACCCTCACTGATGTAAATACAGATTTATTGTGTCATTTTCACCTTTCAGAATTCAAAATATAGCATTGCAATAATATTGATCTATATGAAGAAGACAAAAATCTATTTACAGTAGAAGTGATATTCTAAATCAAAAATATATTGTTATTTTATTGCAAAAACATTTGAAAGTGTGGTTAGAAAACCAATTACCCAACACTTATTTTAAAAGGCAATAAAATGATTTCTACTGGCATTTTGCTATAGTCATAGATCAGTGCCTTTCTCAGCCATCGCCAGAGAAGGCTTCTTCCGTAGGAGATGGGAACAAACTTAGAAACCCACATCCAGAAATTGTACAGACAGTAAGATACCTTGTATTATTCACTCTAAACAGAATTTCTCCATCAAATCTCTCCCCTCAGGGATGTAGGTGGTCTGTAGAAGTAGAGGTGGAATGAGTTTAAGAGCCAGAGTGGATGGAACATACCAGGAAAGCAAGGTCCTGTTAATAGACATGAGCAAAGATCTATGAAATTACAGAGATAGAAGCAACATACACAGGGCTTGTAGGGCTCAGCATCAGATCCTTTGAAAATCATGGCTCCTAGTTTAGTGATTTTTATGGGATTCCTGAGAGAGTGAAGAAGTGGGTCTCCGATTCTTATGCTGTTTTTTTGCTCTTGTCCTTCTCTTTCTCTTGTTAAACTCTGATGTGTTAGATTTTGTTTGATCTCATTTTAAGGATGTTCTTTTTCTTTCTACTGAGAAAGAGAAAAAGACAAATGAGTTGATTCAGATGGGAAGGCATATGCAGAGGAACTAGGAGGAGCAGAAGGAGGGAAAAACAATCAGGATGCATTATGTAAGAAAACATTTTTTCAATAGAAAGACAAAATAAATTTTTAAGAATTTAAAGAAAGTATAGTTATAATTTTGAGAGGAAAATCCAGTAAATTTGAAAGTATTCATCATTCTTTGCATCATGCAAAAGATGAATGATTTAAGGGGATCTCAGTTTGAGTTTAAAATGATTAACTTTATAACTGACTAATTGTATAGTACTATTAAATCTCTTTCTTTATGCTATTGTCATCACTTCTTAAACTATGAGCCACAATAAATGCTTCCTTAAAAATATCTGATTTATTAAGTCAAAGATGAAATTACTTTGAGAACTAAGGTCTTTTTATTATTATAGTAAATACTATAGATATTTTCCTCAGAGCAAATGGACATATTATCATAATACACAGATTTTAACAAATGAGAACAATATGTTAATAGTTCATTAAAACATGGATCTTTACATTGGTATACTGATTTTACCTTTCTGGTTCATTGTTTTATAAAGTTTTTGAAATTAAAACATAATTACATCATTTTCCCCTTTTTCTTTCCTCCTTCCAACTCTCCCTTGCTCTCTCTCAAATTCATGGCAATGAAATTATATATTTTTTCTTGAACATAATTTCTATGCACATATATTCCTGAATATAGAGATATAACCCAATCAGTCTTTATAATTACAATGTTATATATTGTATGTTTATATGTTTGTGTGTGTGTGTGTGTATGTGTGTGTGTGTGTGTATGTGTACACTGACTGGTTCTTATTGAATAACCAATAATTATTTTATTTTATCTTTCAAATTACTTTTCAAGTGTTGTATTAACTTCTGATTTTATTGTTTTATACAGACTTACAACATTATAAGCAAGTGAAATTAATGAAACATAATAAATTATGTTTTTGTCATTACCTTATTTCATTTCTAGTTATCTTTATCATGTAATTATTGAATTAGTTATTAATTTACTTCATATCACTATAAGCCCGTGATTAAGTGTAGTGTCACATTTTACATAAAAGTAAGCTAGAAACTGTGCTTATCCTAAGTCAATGGTGGCTCATGCAGCTTCTGTCATTAGCTTTAGAATCAAAGGAGTACAAAACTTGGCGCATAGTTTCACAACAAATTTATTGTACTTTTGCTTTCTGGAAAAGAAATCATTTTTACCTGTGAGACCTACCACTGGAACTATTAAGTCAAGTTCTTTCTGAAATACCCACTATTTAACCTAGAGCAGGTCAAACACATATTATCTTATTTTATTTGCACATGTATTGTGAGGAAATTGGGAAACGTTCAAAATACAAACAAGTAGATTAAGTAACTCATATTAAAAATAGGAATAATGAAAAATTCTTATCTTAGCTATATTATCTAAAGTCATATTATTTCTATGTTCTCTTATCAAATTCTTCCAGTAGTATTGTTCTGAAGCAAATGCATATCTTACAATTATTCAGCTTATATATTTGTGTGATGCACTATTGAAACTGAGAGGATTTACATCTAATTTTGTAGTCAGAATATGCAGGATATACATACATGCACACAAATGTGTGTGTCATATCTAGAATACAAAAAATCAATTAAATGAGAAAATAATATGACCAGATACTTAAAAATTTGTTTATAATTGGTCTATATTTAACCTTCTAATAATTGTTGACATTTGTTCATCAGCCCAGGACTAATATATCACTCCTTTTTTCTTTTTTTATTATTTTACTTATTTGCAATCCAGGCATTGCACCCCCTCGTGGTTTCCCCTTACAGAGTTCCTCATCCCATTCCTCCACACTGCCCCGGTTTCCCCTTACAGAGTTCCTCATCCCATTCCTCCACACTGCCCCTACCTGGCCTCTGAGAATGCCCTTCTCCCCACCAGGCCTTCCCCATCCCTGGGGCCTCCACTCTTTAATACACACCAAAACTGATTTGACCATTGCCTAACTTAGCATTTTCCATGATTGCTTTCTTATTTTATTTCCAAGTACGAAAAAGCAAAATAAGAAGCAGAAATTATTAAAAAACAAAAATCATAATTTTGAAAAGAAAAGGTAATAATTTATTTTCAGAATTTTCATGTGCCTAACTTTATAGATGTCCTACATTCTAATGTCCTATAATCAAATATGCTTGTTTTCATGTAATAGGTTTACATTACCAAAAAATTTTTGGTACTATAAAAGATACTGTGTTGCAAGTTATTTGATCAAACTTTGAACCCTGAGATTGTGTTACTTACTTAAAAAGAAAAAAAGAAAACTGTTTCTAGTTGTGGTATGACTCAGTCCTTAGCTCACACACACACACACACACACACACACACACACACACACACACACACACACACATATATATATATATATATATATATATATATATATATATATATATATATATATATATATATATATCTGGGTGGAATATTGACATGCCTTTAGTACACACATTTAACTCCAAACAATGAAGGTAAAGTTAGTTTGTAGAAGGGAGCAGCACTGTTTAAATGTGATGTCTAATTGAGTGGCTGACAAAGTGATGAATAGAATAAGATATTTATTCTATTTAAGTTTGATAGAATAGGATATGCCCAACACTCACAAGGACAGAGGAAAAAGGGAAACTCCTTAAGAGAACAGTGCAGAGATATTAGATTTGTGTACCCGGGCAGCGGATAGACAGGTTGCAGAGAGAGAACAAGCTAGACACAGGTGAAGTCAGAACATGCCAGAGAGTGAGAAGGAATCAAATTAGAACAGACTGCTAAAGTTAGTATGAAACCAAACAAAGTAATTTAGTTAAGAAGCAGAGAAAGAAGCCAGATTACATCAGTTAGCTTGGAGAGGCATTTGAGCTGGTACAGTTGAGTTGAAATACTCAGTCAGAGCTCAGACTAGATTGTATAGAATCTAGAAGTTTCCAGGACTAAGCCTAAGTTAGTAGACAGAGGCAGTAAGCTATGGAGAGGAAAATTACATTGGGAAATGAAGGTAAAGTCATGCAACAACGCAAAATTGTTCTAGGAACACACTTGGTTTTCCTATCACACTTGATATGTTTGAGCAAAGTATAGTCACTTGCTCGCACAATAAAGTTTCTACATGTTTATAGAGTATCACAGACTCTCTCTCTCTCTCTCTCTCTCTCTATATATATATATATATATATATATATATATATATATATATATATATATATATACACTATACACACACACACACACACACACACACACACACACACACACACACACTATATATAGTTCCAGAATTCTTCCCTTCTATGTCAATTGGAAACAAAAATTAAAAGCATAATGCTGAAAGATGGCATTAGCTTTTGATTTAATTATCCAGCCTTTTCCTTAAATTTCTCAATGATAAGTGGTGAATCATCACCACTGAAAAGTGAGAAATTCTTGAATGTGTTCTATGGAAGCATATGGTACATTTTGTGTTCTGAGTAGGGTAGTTAACGTCCATACCAATTGTATATTGAATAGGTTTAAATTGTGTTGTTCAGAGAAGAAAAGAAACATTTTATTTTTGTGCCCAAAAATGAAGTAAAAACGAATCAACAACCATAAATAATAAGCAGATTTTAAAGAAAATAAACTTATAAAGTTTAAGACATTTGCAAATCCTTTGAAGAATGCTGGAGCCAGCCCCAGCAGAGGTGTCTCTTTCTTCTTGGTTCTTGCTGAGGCAGTGGAGGGGGGAAGAGCATGGGTGGGGGTACGCTTTGTCTTACTGAAAATTTAGGGTTGCTGTATAATAAAAGGTTTACTTATCTAAGTTACTATGCTAATGTAGCTGACCTGCCTTCTGTGTTCCTCTGAAGCCAGAGACTGCAGTTTCAGGCATTTAACATCTCATCCTAAAACAGCAGGACATTAAGTAAA
Organism: Apodemus sylvaticus; assembly: GCF_947179515.1. NCBI lineage: Eukaryota > Metazoa > Chordata > Mammalia > Rodentia > Muridae > Apodemus > Apodemus sylvaticus. The sequence goes on along the minus strand of NC_067495.1, from coordinate 52,320,857 downwards.
GGATTAGTTGCTAGAGCCTTTTCCCTATTGTCCAGATGCCTCTTGCTTGTCAGTCTAGGGGGGAGTTAGGAGCAATAAACTTCTACTGAACCAGGGAAAGAGAATAACACTTGCAGAAAGAAAAACTTCTATGTAAGTGAATATGTATAATCTCACAGAAATTCATACATACATATTTCCAGGCAAAGTCAGTTGGGCCCAGCTTGCATGCATTCTCACAATTTCATTCTTACACACACACACACACACACACACACACACACACACACACGTATATATTCTCACAATTACATACTTACACACACATCTATACTTACATATGCATATGGAGCAAAAGACCAAGCACCGGTACAGAAAGAACTTACTCATTCTGGATGAAAAATGGACTCCAATATTTATTGCATCAAGAAAGAAAAAGCTTCCATGGGACCTGTCCTGTCCCATGGTAAGGAGAAGCCTGCCTGCTCCTTCTGCTTTCTGCAACTTCTTTTTTCCTCTTTCTACATCCTGCACATTGTGCTCTTAGTTATTTTATGTTACCTATAGTTTCTAAGCTATTCGACTCTGCATTCTCCTTCTAACCTTGTTCTATTCTGACTAAATACTTCTCAGTTCAGTTCTTTTCTCAGCTCTGTTCCTGTCACTAAATTCCTCTGGTCTCTCTTCTCTTTGTCCTCAGCCCTTAAACATCTTTCAGAATAAATGATCACATGTTACAAAGTTCATCACAAGTTCACACAAAATACGAAGTCATAAATTGAAATAGAAGTTTACAACAGAGAATGTTTACATGCATATCCATAAGGAGTAATTATCTAGCTAGACATCCATCATTTGTCTTCTCTATAGGTTCTTAGAAAATTTAAAACCATAACTAAGTTATAAGTGAAGTTTTGTATAGATAAACCCAGTCGATATTTTATCTTCTCTCCTAGCTTGTATAATAAATCCTTAGTTCCCTTTTTATGACCTTTGGTTAACTATCTTACAACCCTTTTGGAATGTGCTCTGAGTAGGAAAAGGTCTGGTTGCCATATAAGAGCAATTAACTTGTGACACTTGTGAGACTGGCAGAGTTCTCATTGCAGTTTTGACTATCAGAAAAAATCCTAGTAGCAGTTACATTATAAAAGAACTTAATAATCACAGATATAATTTTAGGAATTCTTATAGGAGCATCTTTAAAACTTAAGTCACCTATTTGTCTGCATAGCATCACTATAAGACAATACATCTTCCTGGATCTGCAGCGATCTACTCCAAAGTGGTGTGCTATTACTTATTGATTATTATACATGTTTAATAATAACAGGAAAAACATATTAATAGCAGGAATCTTTCCACCCATACCCGTGGATTGGCAGGATTAATATAGTAAAAATGGCCATCTTGTCAAAAGCAATATACAGATTCAATGAAAGCCCCATCAAAATTCCAATTCAATTCTTCATAGAGTTAGAAAGAGCAATTCTCAATTTCATCTAGAAAAACCAAAACCCAGGATAGCTAAAACTTTTCTCAACAATAAAAGGTCAATGTCCCGGACCTCAAGCAGTACTATAGAGAAATCGTGATAAAAACTGCATGGTATGATGTTCACCAGCTCTATCCATTTGCCTAAGAATTTCATGAATTCATTGTTTCTAATAGCTGAATAGTACTCCATTGTGTAGATATACCACATTTTTTGCATCCACTCTTCTGTTGAGGGATACCTGGGTTCTTTCTAGCTTCTGGCAATTATAAATAGGGCTGCTATGAACATAGTAGAGCATGTACCCTTATTACATGGTGGGGAATCCTCTGGGTATATGCCCAGGAGTGGTATAGCAGGATCTTCTGGAAGTGAGATGCCCAGTTTTCGAAGGAACCACCAGACTGATTTCCAGAGTGGTTGTACCAATTTGCAACCCCACCAGCAGTGGAGGAGTGTTCCTCTTTCTCCACACCCTCTCCAACACCTGCTGTCTCCTGAATTTTTAATCTTAGCCATTCTGACTGGTGTAAGGTGAAATCTCAGGGTTGTTTTGATTTGCATTTCCCTAATGACTAATGAAGTTGAGCATTTTTAGGCAAATGGATGGAGCTGGAGAAAATCATACTAAGTGAGGTTACCCAGTCTCAAAAGATGAATCATGGTATGCACTCACTAATAAGTGGATATTAACCTAGAAAACTGGAATACCCAAAACATAATCCACACATCAAATGAGGTACAAGAAGAACGGAGGAGTGGCCCCTTGTTCTGGAAAGACTCAGTGAAGCAGTATAGGGCAAAACCAGAATGGGGAAGTGGAAAGGGTTGGGTGGGAAAACAGGGGGAGGGAAGGGGACTGATGGGACTTTCGGGGAGTGGAGGTCTAGAAAAGGGGAAATCATTTGAAATGTAAATAAAAATTATATCGAATAAAAAAGAATATTTTAAGCTACAAAGAAAAAAAGGATTATGGGACATATAAGGAGGGGGGAACTGGGAAAGGGGAAATCATTTGGAATGTAAACAAAGAATATAGAAAATAAAAATATATAATAAAAAGAAAGAAAAAAAACCTGCATGGTATTTGTACAGTGACAGGCAAGTAGATCAATGGAACAGGATTGAAGTCACAGAAATGAACCCACACACCTATGGTCACTTGATCTTTGACAAAGGAGCTGAGAACATCCAGGGGAAAAAAGATAGCCTTTTGAACAAATGGTGCTGTTTCAATTGGAGGTCAGCATGCAGAAGAATGCAAATCGATCCATTCTTATCTCCTTTTACTAAGTTCAAGTCCAAGTGGATCAAGGACCTCCACATACAACCAGACACACTGAAACTAATATACAAGAAACTGGGGAAGAAAGAATACTTGTTCTTTTTTCCATTACCACTTTTATTTTGCTCTATTTTTTAAGAAACTAATTATACTTAAAAGCAAATGAAAATCTTGCAAAATGATCAAATGAAAACATTACATACAGAATACATTACTTTTCAGTTTACAAAGGCAAAGGACAGTCAGAACTTTGAGGTGTGTCAGCTTCCTTTCCTGATACAATTCATTTGCATTCACTCCAAAAATTATGACTTTTGAACAGTCATGAATGAAAGGTTAGAAATTAGGAAAATCTGTTAGTGGGGTACAGTAACCATAGCTAAATGCATTGGCTTTTCCTATTTTGAAGCCATGAGTAAGCTCTATTCCTAATTGTTAAAATAGGCTGGACTATACAGAGAAGTATTGTTCATTAACCAAATTTTCTTGTTAGATAACTTCCAAGAACTATTTGGAAGAAACACCTTTTGCTTTGTGTCTGTCCCTTTAAAGGAAAATGCCCCTTTCAAGCTGCACAGACATATATAACTGCAATCTAAAAGAGCTATCATCGAATTAAGTCTTCACTGAGTTTCAACATAAACACAACTTTGCAGGGTTTGTCTATGGTAGTGCCCTTGAGGTACCCTTGGAAGCACAGACAGAGCACATCACAGACTCTTTAAAGATCAGTGCTTAAACATTTTGGCCAGTGCTTTTCGGAGAGCAAGGTCTTTAAACAGAACTCAACATTGTTACATTAAAAAACAAAAGAAACAAAATATTACAACTTCAAAAACATCCCCTCCGTGCTAAACCAACCGTTTTGTATTTCTACAAAAATAGATGAAGATGAAGTTAATGGTTTTCCTGAAGAAATGAACATTTCCATTTGATCATCTTCTTACAAGATGGCTGGTTCAAAAAGGAAAAAAAAGGCACACAAAAACTAGCACAGGCACTGGTACGAGGCAATTAAACGACATGTTGCACAGGTGATGAAGGTTCAGATGAGGGAAAACATGCCAAATGCTCTTCTTCAATGACTCGGGGGACCCACTATGTTTTCTCTAAAAGGTTCAAGTTCAAATCTAAAGCCTTATATGTCTTCTTCTCAATCCATGTTTCCTGTGTCCCATTCCTGGATGAGATATCCCAATGGCATATTATCCCAGTGGGCCTTTGGATTCATGCTGCTGTATGATCTGCTGATACCATGCTTCAGTAACAAGTTGATTCATTGCTCTTGTCCTGATGCTGAAGACCTGTATTGAAGCCCACACTTGGCACGATGTCCACTGTCTCATGAAAGACTCCAGCCTATTCTGAGGTAGCAGCGGTTACTGCAGTTAGATCTGTCTTTGCAATATTGCATTGGAGAGCAGGAATCCTAGAGGCCTGCATGGATGGCATTGGCAGGTGCACATATGCGCGATCCAAGACAGAGGCAGCCATCTTTGTTTCAGCTGATGACCATTAGTAACTCCATCGCTAGTGTATCTCCTGCCATCTTCTGGCCTTTATGGGAACTGCATGCACATGGAACAGATGCAGGCAACACACACATATAAAAGAAATATTCTAATTAAGCTTATCTTCAATATGTGATCTCACTCCTATTTTTAAATAGATTCGGCAATTGGCCATAACTACAATTGAACTAAACAAGATATAAAAAGTGCAAAAATTAGATCAGAACAGATACACTAGCCTGATTCTTATTTTCTTTGATGTATATGTGTATAAATAGTAATAAATAGATGATATATGAGATTTTATAATTATATGTTTGAATATTTGTTCTAGTTTATGCATTTCCTTTAATTTACAAAGTGTTTTCCATTAAAAATATTTATTTTTCATGACTAGAACCAAGCATTTTATAAAAGCATCATTACCTCTGAATAGTCTCCAACTCCCACAGATACTGAAAATATGTAATGAAAAAAATAAATCATATGACTATGAAACAAGTAGCTTAATTGAAATACATTTATTTTGCTCTGTCTTCACAAAGAAATGTTATTTCAGTTAATATATGGAGAAAAGTCTGAAGGTCTTAAACCCAAAACTACTCTAATAAACTTAACATAAGGTTCTTATTACTCTAACACAAAGCAACATAGTGCAAATGAGGACATACAGTAACTATTATTTAGCACTCATTATAAAGCATTAAGTCCCTCACCACAGCATATGGTTCAAGACCTAGAAGTCTTATCTACTCGAGTAACATAGCATGGGTGTACACGTGTTCCCTCAAAATCTGAAGAATATTTCACTTGCTAAAACTGGTCATTTTTAAGTACTCTGCAAGTAGAATTTCATAAATAGATTAGGATGATTTACAATTTTCTGTCTTTAAAGAGACATATTTCCTTATGCCTTAGTACTACAACTGAAAGACCACATCAAATTATCAGCCATCAATAGAAAGGAGACTAAAAAATATGAAATAAATTATCTATCTAAATTTATTTATCTTCATCCTTCAAGCTATAAATATACCATCAACTTATTCTTTGGATGTTTTATTTCAACTTTGAAGGCATAAGTTTATAAATATTTGTAAATATACTTATGTATCAATGATCAGAGTCCAGAAATATGATTTTAAAGTTAATACTTTTAAAAATTCTAGTAATAATTGCTATTATAATATGGTGACATTTGTTATTTGGCACATTAATCTGATATCAATGTATCAGCGTGTGTGGGAGCAGACAAATTATTTAGAACAGACTTGTCATACTCCAACACATATAAAATATTAGAAACAAACACATAGTAAAGTTTTTCTTCACATACACTGCTCATTGAAATAGAAAATATTTCAAATGAATTTATATATAATGTGTAAAAATATAATTACTTATGTATATACATCTATGACTGTACACCTTTATCAGCCTGGGAAAGTTTTCTTAGTGAGTTTTCCTTAGAATGAATTACAGTTCTCCTTTGCTTGTATAAGTGAAATTAACCATGTTATAATGATATTATGAAAAACTTAACTAGGTCTATTTTTCTTTTGTAATTCATAGGAATGGAGAACATTTTGAAATGAAAGAATTGAGTAAGTTTTCTATTACCAACATATTAACAGAAGTTATTCATGATACACATATTACTCGAGTTTGATAAACTTGATATCTTTCAGCATCTTTGGGCTATGGACTTGGCAATTTCTATGCTTCAAATTTTAATAAATAATTTCATTCTTACATGGAATGCAGTTAGATGTTGAACAGTGTTGTGATTCTTCCTAGGCTTAAAAATGTGTAACCATATTTGGCATAAAAAGGATGTAACCAAGGTTTGTATTTACTTATTTTTTTTTTAAAAAAAAAGTTTTTACACAATTCATTCTAATCACAGTTTTCCTCCCCCATCATCTCCTCTCAGATCATCCCACCTCCACATCCATCCAATTCTATGCCTTCTTTCTCTCTTTTTTAGAAAACAAATATGCAAGTAAAAAACCAAATGAACCAGAGTCAAATGAAACAGAAAAAGAAGAAAAAGCCTAAGAAACACACACACACACACACACACACACACACACACACACACACACACGGGGGGGGGGGAGAGAGAGAGAAAGAGAGAGAGAGAGAGAGAGAGAGAGACAAAGATATGCACATACACTCAAATAAAACATAAAATCCCAAAATTAGAAACCATAATATTTAAGCAAACGACTGGTAAGCTTTTTTTAAATGCCCCAAATAAACATTAAGAAACAAAGGAAAATATCCAAAAATACCATTGAGTTTGTTTTGTACTGGTCACTGACTCCTGGATATGGGCATGCTCTTAACTGTTGTTTGTATACCTAGTGAGACTTTGTTGCAGAATAGAACTTTTACTTTGAGAATCGTTGACACATATTCTCTTGGATAGGGATAGGAGTCTGACCAAGTAATGTCTACTTTTCTTCTCAGTGCTGGGACCCTATCTGCCTTAGACTCTGTACATTCTGACACAACCTCTATGACTTGACTTCATATTCTAGTTGGTTCTGTTATATCTGGAAGGCACTGTTTCCTGTTTCCTTGGTGTTGTTTATCCCCACTGGGTTTTACAACTTTTCTACCTCCTCTTCCACGTGGCTCTCTGAATCTTGAGAGAAGGTGTTTTATGAAGACTTCTCATTTAGTACTCAATGTTCTAAGGTCTGTCAGTTTCTGCATTGTCCAGTTGTGGGTCACTCAATTAGTTCCCACCTTCTGCAGGAGGAATCTTCTCTGATACTGGTTGATTGAGACACTGATACATGGGTATAGCTGAATGTTTAAAAGGATCATTTTATTGTGTTTCTTTAGCAGAACAATAAGTAGTATTTTGTTTTCCCCTAGGTTCATGGCCTGTCTAGTTTCAGGTTCTTGGCTACTAGAAGAATGTCAAGCACATTTCATCTCATGGAATTTAATCTGACTTACATCTAATCAGATAATAGTTGTTATTCCCACTTTTTTTTGCCACTGTTGCACCAGAATACCATGAAGACAGATTGTATTTTGGATTTAAGGGTTTGTAGCTGAATTGTTGTTTACCTTTCTCCTCCAGTAGCATACAGAATAACTTCTAGTACCATTAACAGTAGTTAGTAGCAGTGAATGCTATAGTTAAATACTAGCACAACTGCTCTGTGTTCAATGATATATGTAAGTGTTAACTTTAACAATAGGACTTTACTGTCATTTTTTTTTTTTTTTTAGTTTTTAAAAAGAAATGTTTCTTGATGTGTTAATATGTTCATTACAGGAAACAAAACACAAAAAGGCGAGAACATATTCATACAGGCACAAGCAGCTCATATTGATGTGTCCTTCTAGATTTTGCAAGTCTATATACACTTAGGTATTGGAGATCATATAGTATGTACCACGCCTTTCCCCACATTGTGAAAATTCTCCAACTAGAAACTACACATACACGAGTATTTTGTTAACCAAGAATACACTACACCATCTTAATCTGCCAGAAAAAAAAATTGTAATCATGTCTTCCTTGACAAAAGTATTCATAAAGACAAAAACAGCAGCAGACCTCTAGATAGATGTACTGGCAAAGTCACAATTAAATTCTGCATTCACTCAGTCTCAGCTCACAAGAAAACACAAAGCAACAGACCACACTAAGTATAGCATTCCTATGCTTATCATCAGATCTACATACTAGCATATGTAGAAGAAGGGGTGTTCCCACTCAACAAATGTATCTCCCAGGGGGCAGCTGGGGGATGCACCTACTTACAGCAGGGGCTCTCAGGATGGTGAACCTCTCTGCCCCTTCAGTCAGCCTAGCAACATCAATTTTCTAACACTGCGCAGATATAGCTTAACAATTCCGTATTCAAGAGGAACACTCGTTGTCAATTCTACCATATCCACTAGCTATACTTTTAATCATGTGCTCTCCTTTAGGACATTGATAAAGCTCAGATGATGAGAAATGAACTTCGTGCATAATGAACACAATTATTTTACCAAAATACACATATGGAACCTTGGGTACAGCTGTAAACTGTCATCTGGATGTAGAGGTACTAGCAAAGGCTTTCCCTTATACATCTTCTCTCCACATCTCTAAGTGCTGATGACACTAGTGAGAAGATTTACAAATGTCACACCCAAAATACAGCCCTCCCAAAAGACAGGCTAGCATTTTGTGGTTCTTTTTCTAAATCTTACATCCTTTAGTCACTGGGACTTACCTCTAACACTAACTGAAATGTACACTTAAAAAATGGCTAGAAAATCTGAAGCGATGATCAGCTACAGGGCATTTTCCTGAGCACTAATCTTTCCTTTAGTCCACTCCACCACTTGGGAACAGCATCTGCTGAAAGACCAAGTTTTATCTCCATTTTCCCAGTGTGACCATTCCTATAAAATAACAAAACAATCCTAAAGAGTTGTTTCATCCCTCTCTTTTTTTATCATGTTGTATACTTATTACATTTATGCATTAGTGTATGCATGTGTGCACATGTGTGCCACTGCAATTGTGTGGAAGCTAAAACACAAGTGTGAGCCACTTGTTTCTTATCATGTGGATCCTAATAATCAAAATCTGGTCATCAGCTTGTTAGCAAACACTTTTACATGCTGAGCCACCCTCCCAGTCCATTTTGCACACTTTCTTACTGTTTTCAGACAAAGACTATATAGATCCAACTGCCTCAGCCTAGGATTAAAGGCATGCATTACTACATCAAAGTCCATTATGCACGTAAAAGTCTAGAAGCCAGATGTTCCCAATAAGCACTTCAATTTCTCCAGCATATGTACATTGCAGTGAATATACTACACTCCTAACAAAGGCTGTAGTTAGAAACTATCTTCTAAACAGAAATTTTCTGGTCTAGACCCTCTTCTAGTTCTCTTTACACAGGGGTCACATGTATGCAGCTGTCATGTTTTGGGAGGATATTAACAATTTTGCATCATAAGTGGTTTTAAGAAGAGTTTTTTCCTATGAATTTTAACATAATTTACAAACATGTCTTTTCACTAATTCTACTTTTTCACACACTAGCACCTTATTGCTGTCTAGGAAGACTAGATGCTGCGAATTTGGACACATATCTTCTCTACATTTGCAAAATAAGTTGCACATATATAGGGAAGAGTAGCCACTCTTGTATTGCCAAACTTGCATTAGCATTAGGCCCTTCATTCATTTTCTTTCTTCCTCCCTCCTAAACCCTCACAAGCAAGGCTACATTGCTTAGAATTGTTTTCTCCTTTCTAGTTTCAAATGACAGCATTTCACCATGAGTTTAAATAAGATAATCTGTAACATGTATTATTCACAATGTCTACTTTTAGCATACTTTGCACACTTATAAACACCTAGAAATACTATATATTTTAGATCAGGATATAAATGTGTTCACTATGTACACAGCAGTTTTGAGACCACACAGGTGTAACACATGTAACAATGATTAGATCTGAAAGCATCTTTCAGTGATAACATTCTGGTCTCAGACCATTTCCCCCTTCAGCCTATCTCCTGTATCCCATGACACAGTCTCCTGTTCCTTGGATGATACACTTTCACAACTCTTCAGAAGACACCCTTGGTATAAACTAACACAGAGTATACAAAATGTGAGAGTTTACTAATTCTATTTTGTCATACACTGGCAACCTTTTTAATACCTAGAGACTGCATATCATAGGACTCATTTGTCTAGTATGTACAATATATAGAGTATAACAAAGTTATATGAGATACACACAACATAAAGGGTGATAGGTAAGCTATAAATACCTAGCACACGAATGGAATCTTTTTGTAGTTTCTTCCCTCCACTGAAGGAGAACAGCTGATATACTGTTCTCAGAGTAGGGTTAACAATTCTGTTACTACACACACTATTTCTCCAGTTAAAAAATTTTTACACAAAATAGTATTCTATACTTGTACCTTTAAATGTATCAAGCATTTTAAAATTTCTAGAAAGACTAGATGTTTGATGTAAGAACTTATTTGCTGTTTACATGGCACTGGTAAATAAAACTTATGCAAAGCAATGGACTTTATCTGAGGTATCTCTGAATATAACCATTTGGGCTCCAACCCACTTTCTTCTCCTTTCTTTCTGCCTTCAAACCAATAGAATAATATATGAACGTGTAATGCTTAGAATCAGCTGAATAAATTTCTATCCTCAAGTAATTTACAGAACAATCTTTTGTATGAATTTTAACAGTATACACCATGTGCTAATTTTACTACACTGTAACAGATTGACAAACTCTTTAGCATTTATAATCTAGATGTTGAAATTTTTAGACATACAGCAAAATAAAATGAAAGTATATAGAAATGGTGTCTGAAAAGGTCCCATATAAACACACTACTACATAGTTGTTGCTTCCCAGCACCTCCTCCAAAACGCAGATCAAGTAGAGATAGTATTGTTCAGAGGGGCTCACCCCTCTATCCCTAAAATACAGCAGTTCATGAATTTCAACAACAAGATATTGGCAAAGTCATATTTTATTACCTCTACATTTAGTATACATTGGCTACTTCCAAACATCTAGATAGACCAGTTATTTCAAGTAGGGATTGCTGTCTACTATGTACACAGCAGTCCAGTGAATAGCACCCATATAACAAGAGTAATTCATTCTTTAACACAAAAAGTAACTCTACTTTGTCATACATTGGCAACCTCTTTAACATACAGAGTGACTAGATATTGTTTTTATTTATTTTATTTTTTATTGATATATTTTTATTTACATTTCAAATGATTTCCCCTTTTCTGGGTCCCTACTCCCCGCAAGTCCCATAAGTCCTCTTCCCTCCCCCTGTTCCTCCATCTACCCCTTCCTGCTTCCCTGTTCTGGAATGCCCCTATACTCTTGCACTGAGTCTTTCCAGAACCAGGGGCCACTCCTCCATTCTTTTTGGACATCATTTAATATGTGGATTTTGTCTTGGGTGTTCAAAGTTTCTAGGCTAATATCCACTTAGACTAGATATTGTTAATGAGGACCCCTTTCTTCCTTATATACACCATGTACACAGCAAAGGCAAACAAAATGGGACAGTAGTTCGTTTCCACCCACAGACCACAATGGCTTAGAACACTTAAATTCCTTCTCTTGAGAACCAGGGCATGAACACAATGTAGTAAACTTAGGGGAGGTTTGGCTATTCCTCACCAAACAATCTTTCAAATGAATTCTAACAAAAACATACTAACATAATTTTTCCTAGTTCTTATAAAATATGTCAGGCACTTCAGAGCATGTAGAAAGACATTTCCAGATAACATGGGATTTTCAAACATACACACACACACACACACACACACACACACACAGACACACACACACACACACACACACACACACACACACACACACGGGATGGGCAGTAAGAAATGAGGAATAAAATGCATACACAATACAATAGAATTTAAAAAAGACAGAAAGACATCTTCACAGGACCAATCTGACTCTGAACCTCTTCCTGCTGCGTCCTCTAATCTACTGAACAAACAAGGATGAGCACAGCTCCCAGGTCTTTCTAGAGGAGGCCTAAACAATTCCAGTCGAAGGTACTTGTAGAAGACGTGTCTACAACTTTCTTTTTATGATGCCTGTGTACATCTGTAATCTCCTAATTCTTCTTTACCTTGAGTCATCAATCTCTACAGCTATATGTCCAGATTTAGACACAAGTCTCTTTAAAGGGTTGGAGGGGTGGGGAGAGGAAGGTTGAGTGCAGCTTGTTCATATTATATACACAGTCCTTCCACTGCAGCGGTAAGTCTTCACACATGTTTCTAAATGGCCACATAAGTTGTCCTGTCTTTGCTTCTCTTGAGTAGAAGAAAGATCCATGTGGCCCAACAATCTTGATGTCCTTTTGTTGCTATGAGGGGCTCCCCTCATCATCATCCAGGCCCATTGAGGCTTCTGTTCATCCAGGTGTGAGGGCTCCTCTGAAGGCTAGTCCATGGGGCAGACTCTTCCAGGTATGGTTGAGTGTTCTTGCACAGACCCACTACCTCAGGCTGCAGAGGTCCTGAATTTACATCGTTAGCATTTGGGTGTCTGCCATTCCAGCCTCCTGCCAGAGATGTCCTGGGAGGCTTAGCTGGGGCTTCTCTGGTACTAACCCTGAAAAATTGGGGATCAGTGTTATCTTGGAGGCCGCACTACACAGAGGATGCTGTCATCCATGCACATATTTAGCTCTGGAGGTGGAGAAGAGACAGAGTTGCTGCAGAATATCAGCTTAGCCAGACTGGTGGCTACCCTAGGGCTCTGGGTACCAGCATCCTGCAGGACCAGAATCCAGGCTGTTATCTGACAGGGAAGTGTGTGGGAGGGGGGGAGATGGGGAGGCTACACTCCCTAGCTGGAAATGCTCTCTGTTAGAACTTTATAATAGCCTTGGCAATCACCTGAGTTCTTTAGGGGTATTCATTGGACACCCAAGACAAGACATCAACCTCTTCATGTTTCTGAGATGTGTTTTGATTCTATAACAACCTCTGTGAATGAGTAATTTGTAAAGGAAGGGATGTTATTTTGGCTCATGGTTTAATAGATTAGAAAGTTGAAGACAATGATACCAACCTATGATAAAGGCTTTGTGCTAATTTCTTGAATTGTCTATTGATTTATCATTCATTGCTTGTGATTACCCTCTAATAAATATTTGGGAAACGATCTTCACCAAGCCTGCATCTGACAGAGAGCTAATATCCAATATGTACAAAGAACTCAAGAAGTTAGACCCCAGAAAATCAAATAACCCTATTAAAAATGGGGTACAGAGCTAAACAAAGAATTTTCACCTGAAGAACTTCGGATGGCTGAGAAGCATCTTAAAAAATGTTCAACACCATTAGTCACCAGGGAAATGCAAATCAAAACAACCCTGAGATTTCACCTCACACCAGTCAGAATGGCTAAGATTAAAAACTAAGGAGACAGCAGGTGTTAGCGAGGATGTGGAGAAAGAGGAACACTCTTCCACTGCTGGGGGGGTTGCAAATTGGTACAACCACTCTGGAAATCAGTCTGGTGGTCACTTCGAGAGGACCCTGCTATACTTCTCCTGGGCATATACCCAGAGGATTCCCCAGCATGTAATAAGGACACATGCTCCACTATGTTCATAGCAGGCCTATTTATAATAGCCAGGAGCTGGAAAGAACCCAGGTATCCCTCAACAGAAGAATGGATGCAAAAAAAATGTGGTATTTTTACACAGTGAAGTACTATTCAGCCATTAGAAACAATGAATTCATGAAATTCTTAGATAAATGGATGGAGCTGGAGAACATCATACTAAATGAGGTAACCTAGTCTCAAAAGATCAATCATGGTATGCACTCACTGATAAGCCGATATTAGCCTAGAAAGTTGCAATACCCAGGACATAATCCACATATCAAATGATGCCCAAGAAGAATGGAGGAGTGGCCCCTGGTTCTGGAAAGGCTCATTGAAGCAGTATAGGGCAAAACCAGAACAGGGGTGGGTGGGGGAACAGTGGGAAGGAAGAGGGCTTAAGGGACTTTCAGGGAGTGGGGATCCAGGAAAGGGGAAATAATTTGAAATTTAAATAAAAATATATCGAATAAAAATTAAAAAGATAATTTTCCTATATTAAAGAACATTAAAAAGTATTGGTATGGTTTAATTGGCTTTTGGAACTCATACAGGAACCTCAAAGATGCTTCTCTTTTTTTCTTTTTTTTGTTAGTTATATATTTTTTTAATTTACATTTCAAATGTCTCCTTTCCTGGTTTCCTCCCTCCCCTGAAAATCCCATAAGCCATCTCCCCTTTTCCATGCAACCCTCCTCTGCTTCCCTGTCCTGGTATTCCTCCACACTATGGCATCAATTCTTTCCAGGACCAAGGGTCACTCCCCCATTTGGTGTATAACAAGGCCACCCTCTGCTGCCTATGTGTCTGGAGCCATGGGTAACTTCATGTGTACTCTTTGGTTGATGGTTTTGTCCCCGGGAATTCTGGGAGTACTGGGTGACTCATATTGTTGCTTCTCCTGTGGTGCTGAAATCCCCTTCGGCTCCTTGAGTCCTTTCTCTAGCTACCCCATTGGGGACCCTGTGCTCAGTTCAATGGCTGGCTGAAAATGTCCCCCTCTGTATTTGTCATGCATTAGGAGAGCCTCCCAGGTGATAGCTATATCTAGCTCTGGTCAGCCAGCACTTGTGGGCATCCACAATAGTGTCTAGGTTTTGTATGATAGTTATATAGGATACATCCCCTGGTGGGATAGTGTACAGAGCCATATTTGGGAGTCATATATCATGGTAGAAACTTGACATTGGTCAAGGACAATCCCTGGCTTAGGGCAGGAATCTACTGTTAGGACGTAATAAGTAGGTTAAGGCAGGAATTTTTATCCTAGGGTGGAGAAGCTCAGTGAAGGTTAAGCTCATTGTTCCTCCAGGTCTAGGAATTCCTGAATTAAGCAGGTGACCCACCCAGCTGCTGGAGCAGTTGAGACAAGAACCTCCAGGAGAAGCTAGACAACTTCCACTGGAACTCAACCTGGAGTCTGGGGGGAAGGGTTTGCCCAAATTGTTAAAAGGTCTGACCGCCATTAAAGTTTTGGCCTCGATCAGTGAAACATTGTCCTGGCCCTTCTTTCTTTTCACCCCTTCCCCATCTATCCCTCAGCTTCTGTTCCAGCAACCCAGTTCGTAATAGCTGCAGGCAGCTATGGAATACAACAGGATAGCCTCTGGATGGTCTTTCCCTCAGACTATGCTCAACCTTTTTTCTTTGTATCTCATTATATGGGCAGTTTTTCCTTTTCTACAAAGGACCCAAGAATCCTTACTTTGTTCTTCCTACTTCTTAGGCATCATTTGATATGTGAATTGTATCTTGGTGTCCCTCAACAGAGGAACAGAAAATGTGGTATATATACACAATGGAGTACTATCCAGCCATTAGAAACAATGAATTCATGAAATTCTTAGAGAAATGAATGGAACTGGAGAATATCATCCTGAGTGAGGTAACTTAATCACAAAAGAACACTCATGGTATGCACTCACTGATAAATGGATGCTTCTCAAATAAACAGGATGTTCAGTGTCTCATATTTTTAGTATTTAAAATGTTGTTACATGAACATTTACTTCAATATATACGCCAATTTCCTCCTCATCACGTAATAATATGGGTACTAACTATATTTGTTGCATCCTATAATGCTTACTTCCTTGAAATATATATTATTTTGTATGATTAATATATCTGAATGCTATAATTCTCATGTTTCTTCAATGTTTTGTCTTGGGATTCTATGTACATTCTTGTAATTCTAATTAATTGTTTTTCAATATCCCATAGTACTTTTAACTGGTTATTAAATTTTAAAATTAATTTATTACTACTCATGTGCTATTTATCTAATCATACATATTTTCTCATAGAATATTTTTCTGGGCTCTTAGTAGTTACTTTTAAAAATGTATCATAAATTTATGTGGAGTTGTGGCCTTACCTTAGCCTTCAATCCACATGCCTCAGCACCAGATACTAAGTTGAATCCTGTACCTCCTCCAGGCAGATAGGCCTCAGATGGGGTCTCAGAGGTTATGGGTGTCCTCCTGTGCTGGGACCTAAAAACTGCTTAAATGGCAAGCTAAAATCCCTTCTATATTGACTATGATACCATCAGTGAAATGAAGGCCACATCTGATAAGTATTGTGATGCCAAGACCATGAGCTCTACAATGAACTTTCAGATTGAGGGTGGAACTGATGCCAATTTCAGTCATAAAAACTGTTGGCATCTTGATGTGAGCTGCTTTTGAAGTTAATCAGGATCATGGTCTTTATCCAAAGATTGTTAGTACAATAATGAAGGCAGCACATGAGGTAGGTGAAGGTAAATTGAGTAGTTACTTTCTGCTTGTTGTATGGCAGATGACTGGAACATGAACCTTAGCAATAGAGCAATTGAAATCTTAACAGGTGTACTTGGCAGCAAGAAGCCAGTGAATGTGCCCCAGTGATCATGCTAATAAAATTCAGAACTCCAATTATACTTTACCCATAGTTGCATATATTTGCTGCTTTGGTAGAAGTTCACAAGGTTATGTTATGAAAACTACAGAATCTGCTTGATAAGATCAGTAAAAAATCCAGAATTTGCACTAATCATCAAATTTGGGTGAACTCTCACACATGGTGTTATTCCACTTAATCTTTGACGAGCATTACTGGTTATGTGCAACACATCCAATATGGAATGCCAAGAATCAAAGCTGCCATGGCAAGAATCTATGAACTCACAGCTGGAGGCACTGCTACTGGGACTGTCTTAAACATTTTATTTGTGAAAGAAAAGACTGCAAAAGTAGCCTCACTCACAAGTTTGTTGTTTGCCACTGCTTCAAGTAAATTTTAGTCTCTGGATGCTCATGATACTTTGGCAGAGCTTAGTAGGGCCAGGGACACTTCTTCCTGTAGTCTGATGAAGATAGCAAATGATACTCATTTTCTGAGTTCTGATCCTTGAGCAGGTCTGGGCGAGCTGGTAGCACCTAAAAATTAACTAAGAAACAGTATCATGCCAGACAAGGTTAGCCCTACTCAATGTGAACCAATGACTATGGTTATATCTCACATCATGAAGAATCACATTGCTATTAGTGTTGGAAACAGCCATGGAAATTTTGATTTGAATGTTTAATCATCACCCATGGTGATAAAGAATGTTATATTTTGCAAAGATGCAGGGTGATGCTTCACTTTCCCTCACATAAAACTGAGTTTTGGGCAGTCAGGCCAACACAGAAATAATCCCCAAGTTAAGAAACTAGTCTCTAATGTTGGTGACAGCTTTTAATCCCCTTATAGGGGGTGACAGGACATCAAAGAGTGCCAGGACTTGCATCCCTACACAGACACACACAAAGAATCAACCTTAAATAATATGGCTATTTAACTTGGCTGTCTAAGGACAGAACAGTTTGATAAGGGGGTGAATCCCAAGGACATGCTGTGCTCAAAGTCATTTAAATAAATTTATGTTAAATTATACTTGCATGAGATTTTGTCAAAACATAGCATTAAAAAGAATTTATGAAACAAAAGCCAGGAAAGTAATAAAACTGAAGCTGCATGGTGATTCCTCACTATTCCTTATGCATTCTTATACAGCAAGGCAGAGATCAAGTATATTTAAATCCCACATTGTTTTTACATGAACACTGATCTTTCCTCAGTTATTTGATTTATCTAGAACTTTAGTTCTTTGCTGGAACAATTTGTAGTTGGACCATATGATACCAAATATTACTTTTGATTCTAAAATTCTAAGTTTTTCTTTTTATTAGTACTTTAAATGGACTAGTCAGAAAATGAAAATACTGTGTAATAGAATTCCGAACCTTCAGGACAGAGGAAGTGAAGTATATTGCAACTGCTTGCATTAACAGCATTCTTCAGAGAAATATGTCTTGAATTTTATACATAATCAAATCAGTGCACTGAGTTTCATTAACTATGGCGAAATGTCAAATGGTAATAAAGAGAGGTCTAATCTTAGATCAATTTCTGTTAACATTTAATGTCCTTAAAATCTTGAAACAATTATTTCTGAAAACAATTTGTGTTATCTCTACTACCTGAAAATTTATAACTGGGTAAGGTAAATTTAAGTTTAAATCTCTATATTATCACTTAAAATTATTTTACTTTGAATAAGTTAATAAATTCCTCATATTCTGCCATGTAAAGATAATGGAACCATTTTTAAAAGTAAAAGAAAATTATATGCAAATATTTGTTATTTGAGCAATATACTGTGAATTGATAAAGGCCAAGGACTGTCAATTTCTTGTCTCATCCTTTGATTTTAGAATAATATATGGCATTATTATTCTAACCTTCTTAATTTATTCTGAAAATGAGTCTTTTATCAAGCTAAATGTTTTTTTTCCATGTACTAGTGTTAAGTTGGATTTTAAAAAATGTAATAAATATGCCTACACTAAGTATTATTTGAAACCCATGTAAGTCATATTTCTGCTTACTTGAAGGATATTGAACTGGATGATAAGCCATATATAAATTGTATATGTGTTCTGAATCATTAGCAAAGGCTATGAAGAAACAGTAACATTCCTCACTAGTGCACTTGACTTTTATTGTGTGACTAGTTTGCATGAAAGATTGTGCCATTCAAGTTCTAGAGCTTTTGTCTATTGCTATGAATGCTGATAAATCATCTTAGCAGTTAAGTATTGTTCAGTTGGATGTCTTACAAACATGTCAAGAAGTGGCTTGTGGCTTTCTTTCCAAAAACACATGGTTTGGAGGGCAATAAATAGCTGATAATAAACTATTATTTAAGGCAATTTTATTGCTGACACATATAACAAATTTAATGCATTTGCAAAGTTGGAAAAAATATAGAGATATTGCATTCCTCTTCATTTTTCCATTGTTCTGACCTAAAAGTAAACATATTGTACTATCTAAACTGTTTTAATGTGGTAAGAATTCTGGAATTTTTGTTTCTTTAAAACTTGCAGGCAGGGGGATATGTGGCTGCTTTGGACTATACACGCAGACAACTATGATTTGCCTCATGCTCAAACAGGGGCATGGTTTTACCAACTGAAGATAGTTTCTGTGATTGTACAACATTTGGAATTCTGGGAAGTTTTCAGAGGGCATAGATTTTTGGTCGTTCAGAGTGGTTGAGTATTTAGTGGTAATACTCAAACAAAAAATAAATTTGATTCAAGAATCTATATCTTTCTCCTCTCCTTTCTCTCCGATCTAGTGATAGAGGATTACATCAAGAGGATAAAATGTGTGAAAAAGAAGAAACCACAAAGTAGTAAAGACTAGCTACATTTATCTGGAGAGAGAAAAAGGAAGAGTTATACATGTTATACATGTACATATATCTATAATTCAACATAGTATATATGAATATTCAACCATTTTTATTTAAAACATAAAACTTCAGTTTCAGTAGACACGTGTTAGTAATTTATTTTTTTAAATCTTTTTTTCTGTCTTCTCTTAAGATCTGTAGCAATATACACACAGAGAAAGTATTCACTCCCTCTCAACAGTTTATCTGCTCAACTTCTTTATCTATCATTGACTTTATTTAGTTTTTGTTTATAGAAAGTTCATGGGTTAAAAAGGAATGTGGTAGGGCTGATCTACACTACAGCTACTCATTTACAGAAAGCACTTGGGTTATAGATATTTGGTAGGGCTGAGTTATTCCCCAATAAGAAACAATATTTTTTCAGTTCACAATATCAGAGTTCACAATGTGATCAAATATCCAGCAACAATGGCCTTTTCAAGCTACATATGCCCCCATTACCAGGAGGCTTAGATAGGATCACAGTCATGGATTCCATAAGATTTCCACTGTGATAGGACTCTATTTCACCTTTAAAATATACCTCCTGTGTACACATTCTAGTTGTCTTTCCAACCACTCTCTTCTTCCATCTTTCCCAAACATAATCCAATCTCTACCCACCCTCAATCCATCCATGTTATCTATTCTATTTCCTCTTCTCAAGACAATTCATGTGTTCACACCTTGAGTCCTCCTAAATGTTGCTTAGCCTCTCTGGGTCTTTGGATTGTAGAATTAATATCTTTTACGTTGCAGCTAATATCAATGTATAAGTGAATATATGCATGCTTCTGTTTCTGTGTTTGAGATACCTCACTTGGGATATTTTTATTTTCTAGTTCCATCCATTTGCCTCGAAGTTTCATGATGTTATTTTTGACAGCTGAGTAACACTATATTATGTAAATGCACCTCTTTTTTTTAATCCATTCTGTGGTTGAGAGATGTCTAGGATGTTTCCAGTTTCTACCTATTATGAATAAAGCCCCAATGAATATGGTTGAACAAGAGTCCCTGTAGTAGGATGGAACATCCTTTGAGTATATGCTCAAAAATGATACAGTTGCGTCTTGAGGTGTATTGATTACCAATTTTCTGAAAAACCACCATATTGTTTTCTAAAGTGATTCTACAAGTTTGTACTCCTACCAGCAATGAAAGAGTGTTTCCCTTGCTCCCCTGTTCCAAATCATCCACAGCATAAGCTAACAGTTGGGCTTTTGACCTTAGCCATTTTGACAGATGTAAGATGGAAGCTCGGAGCCTTTATGATTTGCAATTCCTGGACAGCAAAGGGTGTGGACTGTTTATCATCCATTTGTGATTCATCTGTTTAGGCCCAAACCCTAGTTTGATGATGTGTAGTTTCTTGATTTCTTTATATATTTTATATATTAGCCCTCTGTCAGATGTAAAGTTGGTAACAATCTATTTCCATTCTGTAGGCTGCCATTCTATCCTATTGAAGGCTCTACAGTTTCACGAGGCTGTTGGTCATAGTACCTGAACTGTTGATGTTCTGTTCACAAAGTTATCTCCTTTGTCAATGCAAAACTATTCCCAATTTCTCTTCTATAAGGTTCAGTATATCTTGTTTAATATGGAGGTCTTTGGTCCACTTGGACTTGAGTTTTGGGCAGAGTGATATATGTATCTATTTGCATTCTTCTACATGTAGACATCCTGTTAGAACAGCAGCATTTGTTGACTATACATTTTCCCCTACTGTATGGTTTTAGTTTCTTTGTCAAAAATCAAGTATTCATAGGTATGTCTGTTTAATTCTGGGTTTTCATTCAATGTCATTGATCCACCGGTCTGTTTCTATACCATACCACCCAATTTTTATTGCTCTGTAGTATAACTTGAAGTCAGGGATACTGATACTTCCAGACGTTCTTTTATTGTTCAGGATCATTTTAGCAATTCTGTTTTTTTTTTTTTTTATTTGTTTGTTTTTCCATGTAAAATTGAAAATTGTGTTGGAATTTTTTTCTTGTTTTTTTTTTTTTGTGTGTGTGTGTGCTGGAAATCTGATGAGAATGCATTGAATCTATAGATTGCTTTTAGTAGGATGACAATTTTTACTTTACTAATACTACTCCAACTGTTCCATGGACATTGGAGGTCTTTCTATTTTCTGTTATCTTCTTCAATTTTCTTCTTCAAGGGCTTGAAGTTCTTGCCATAAATATATTTTTTTAGTTGTCTGGTTAGGATTACCATAATATGTTTTACATTATTTGTAGCTATTGTGAAGGTTGATATTTCCATGATTTTTCCTCACCTCATTCTTATTTGCATATGATATATATATATATATATATATATATATATATATATATATATATATATATATATATATAAATCTTGTATTGAGTCACTTGACTGAAGTGGTTACTCACCTACAATAATTACTTTGTGGAATTTTTGAGGTCATATGTATTCTATCATATCATCTGAAAATTACAATATGTTGACTTTTTCTTTTGAAATTTTTATCCCCCTTGGTCTCCTTTAGTTGTTTTATGGATCCAGCTAGCACTTCAAGTACTATACTGGATATATATGGGGAGAGTGGACAGCTATATATTATTTCTGATTTTAGTAGAATTTCTTTGTGTTTCTTTCCATTTAATTTGATGTTGGTTATCAGCTTGTTATTAATTAACTTTATTATGTTTAGGTATGTACCTTTTATAATTGATCTCTCCAAGACTGTTTTCATGAATGGATGTTAGTCATTGTCAATGGCTTTTTCAGCAGCTACTGAGCTGAACATATGGCTTTTTTTTCTTTCAGTTTGTCTACACGGTGGATTATATTGACAGATTTTCATATGTGGAGACACCTCTATATCTCTAGGATGAAGCCTTCTTGATCATATTCTTTATGTGTTCTTGGATTCAGTTTGCTAGTAATAGATTGAGTGTTTTTGCAACAATGCTCATGAGGGAAAATATCCTCTTTTTCCTTATTGAGTATTAGTATGATTTGGGAATCAGACTGACCATGACCCCTCACAATGAATTTGCCAATGTTACTTATGTTTCTATTTGGTGGAAAATTTTGAGGAGTTTTGGTATTAGCTCTTTTGAAAAATTCTGCTAGAATTTTGTGTTAAAAATTTCTGACCCTGAACTTTTTGGTGGGGAACTTCTCTTTCAGTATTAGTAATAAGTTTATTTAAATTCATTACCTGATCTTAATTTAATTTTGGTAAGTGGTATCTATTGAGAAATTTTTCATTTCTTTAGAAAAAATTTTCATTTCTGTAGAGAAAATTTAATCCAGCTATATGTCTCTTCTGGCTGGAATACAGGCATGACTTTTGTACACACTTTTAATCCCCCCAAAATGATATCTAATTGATAGATGAAGGGACAAATCAAAGAAAGATTTGAGAGGATAGGATATGTCCAAGTCTCATGAGAACAACACAGGAAAGAGAAGTTATTGAAGAAGAGAAATAAAGTTCAGTTCAGTCAGTTAGATTGAGCTGAGCTGAATTATGTCAGTGAATGATTTGCAGGCAGTTGAGTTGAGTGCAGCAATGTTGAGAGTTGAGTCATTTTGGATTCAGTGTAGCGAGTCTAGTGCAGTACAATTGAGTTGGGGTCATGCAGTTCCAGGCAGGTCAGAAGAGGCAGTGCAAATAGGAAGGAGCCAGATTAGAGCAAATCACCAGAGTTATTTTGAAGCCAAACAGAGCAATTCTATTGAGAAGTTGAGAGAATACAACTTGAATCACTTAGCTTGGAGAGGAGTGTGAGCAAGAACAGCTGAGTTGGTTCAGCCAGCCAGAGCTCAGAAAGAACTATTAAGAGTGAGCTTATTCAGCAGTAAGCTTCAAAGGTGACAATTACTACAGGGAAATTACTACAGGAAAGTTACTTTTAAACATTTCTTTTAGATTTTCCATTTTTTGAGTACTATTTATTGAGATATAACTTGGTTTTCCCTGATGTCTGTTGTAATACCTCCCCTTTTGTTCAGTTTGGATAGGGTTTTGTCTATCTTGCTAGTTTTTCTCTAAAAACAAACTTTCCCTTCCTCCCTCCCTCCCTCCCTCCCTCCCTCCCTCCCTCCCTCCCTCCCTCCCTTCCTTCCTTCCTTCCTTCCTTCCTTCCTTCCTTCCTTCCTTCCTTCCTTCCTTCCTTCCTTTCCTTCTTTCTGTTTTTTAAAAAATAAGAAAATTTTTGCTATTATATATATATATATATATATATATATATATATATATATATATATATATATTATGTCAGGCATTCTAAAGATTCTTTTAAACAATTTGGAGAACGTTTTGTAAATGTTTTGTTTATTTCCTCTGTTCTTTCTTTTAGGTAATAAGCTACCTCAGAATGTTTTCTAATTCTAGTAGAAATTTGTTTCATCCTATCTTCCAATACCACTACTAAGATTTTAGTATTTATTCATTCTCATTTTAAAATAGGAACAAGTGAATACAAAAAGCATTAACTTGAAGGAAGTCTAATGTCAAGGCAAATGAAGGAGGAAAAGGAAAACTCACAGAGTTAGTAGCTGTAGGAAATGCCTAGCTACCATAGTAATACAAGATTAAAGGTAAAATGAATCTAGATATGCACACAAAAGTAGAGGGAGGGGATACTAATCAGGTAATATTGTATGAGGAAGGAATTTGTTTATAATAAAATAAAAAATAAAATAAAACCTCAGACCCTTCATCAAAGAGTAGAAATATAAATAAAGGTGACCTGGAGAGATGATGGCTCAGCAGCTGAATTACACTCAAAGCTGAAGGTGATCAAAGATTTGATCCCAGAATTCACATCACTGCTTGCAATTATGTATACCTCCAGTTTAGGGTATCCAATATCCTCTATTTTTTTTTATTCGATATATTTTTTATTTACATTTCAAATGATTTCCCCTTTTCTAGCCCCCTACTCCCCCAAAGTCCTGTAAGCCCCCTTCTCTCCCTCTGTCTTCCCGCCCACCCCTTCCCTCCTCCCCGTTCTGGTTTTGCCAAATACTGCTTCACTGAGTCTTTCCAGAACAAGGGGCCACTCTTCCTTTCTTCTTGTACCTCATTTGATGTGTGGATTATGTTTTGGGTATTCCAGTTTTCTAGGTTAATATCCACTTATTAGTGAGTGCATACCAGGATTCACCTTTTGAGACAGGGCTACCTCACTTAGTATGATGTTCTCTAGCTCCATCCATTTGCCTAAGAATTTCATGAATTCATTGTTTCTACTGGCTGAATAGTACTCCATTGTGTAGATATACCACATTTTTTGCATCCACTCTTCTGTTGAGGGATACCTGGGTTCTTTCCAGCATCTGGCAATTATAAATAGGGCTGCTATGAACATAGTAGAGCATGTATCCTTATTACATGGTGGGGAGTCCTCTGGGTATATGCCCAGGAGTGGTATAGCAGGATCTTCTGGAAGTGAGGTGCCCAGTTTTCAGAGGAAACGCCAGACTGATTTCCAGAGTGGTTGTACCAATTTGCAACCCCACCAGCAGTGGAGGAGTGTTCCTCTTTCTCCACACCCTCTCCAACACCTGCTGTCTCCTGAATTTTTAATCTTAGCCATTCTGACTGGTGTAAGGTGAAATCTCAGGGTTGTTTTGATTTGCATTTCCCTAATGACTAATGAAGTTGAACATTTTTTAAGATGCTTCTCTGCCATCCGATGTTCTTCATGTGAGAATTCTTTGTTTAACTCTGTTTCCCATTTTTTAATAGGGTTGTTTGGTTTTCTGGAGTCTAACTTCTTGAGTTCTTTATATATATTGGATATTAGCCCTCTATCTGTTGTAGGATTGGTAAAGATCTTTTCCCAATTTGTTGGTTGCCGATTTGTCCTCTTTTTTTTTTATTCGATATAATTTATTTACATTTCAAATGATTTCCCCTTTTCTAGCCCCCCCCACTCCCCAAAAGTCCCGTAAGCCCCCTTCTCTTCCCCTGTCCTCCCTCCCACCCCTTCCCAGTTCCCCGTTCTGGTTTTGCCAAATACTGTTTCACTGAGTCTTTCCAGAACCAGGGACCACTCCTGCTTTCTTCTTGTATCTCATTTGATGTGTGGATTATGTTTTGGGTATTCCAGTTTTCTAGGTTAATAACCACTTATTAGTGAGTGCATACCATGATTCACCTTTTGAGTCTGGGTTACCTCACTTAGTATGATGTTCTCTAGCTCCATCCATTTGCCTAAGAATTTCATGAATTCATTGTTTCTAATGGCTGAATAGTACTCCATTGTGTAGATATACCACATTTTTTGCATCCACTCTTCTGTTGAGGGATACCTGGGTTCTTTCCAGCATCTGGCAATTATAAATAGGGCTGCTATGAACATAGTAGAGCATGTATCCTTATTACATGGTGGGGAAACCTCTGGGTATATGCCCAGGAGTGGTATAGCAGGATCTTCTGGAAGTGAGGTGCCCAGTTTTCGGAGGAACTGCCAGACTGCTTTCCAGAGTGGTTGTACCAATTTGCAACCCCACCAGCAGTGGAGGAGTGTTCCTCTTTCTCCGCACCCTCTCCAACACCTGCTGTCTCCTGAATTTTTAATCTTGGCCATTCTGACTGGTGTAAGATGAAATCTTAGGGTTGTTTTGATTTGCAGTTCCCTAATGACTAATGAAGTTGAGCCTTTTTTACGATGCTTCTCTGCCATCCGAAGTTCTTCAGGTGAGAATTCTTTGTTTAACTCTGTACCCCATTTTTTAATAGGGTTGTTCGGTTTTCTGGAGTCTAACTTCTTGAGTTCTTTATATATATTGGATATTAGCCCTCTATCTGATGTAGGATTGGTGAAGATCTTTTCCCAATTTGTTGGTTGCCGATCTGTCCTCTTGATGGTGTCCTTTGCCTTACAGAAACTCTGTAACCTTATGAGGTCCCATTTGTCAATTCTTGCTCTTAGAGCATATGCTATTGGTGTTCTGTTCAGAAACTTTCTCCCTGTACCGATGTCCTCAAGGGTCTTCCCCAGTTTCTTTTCTATTAGATTCAGAGTGTCTGGCTTTATGTGAAGGTCCTTGATCCATTTGGATTTGAGCTTAGTACAAGGAGACAAGGATGGATCAGTTCGCATTCTTCTGCATGCTGACCTCCAGTTGAACCAGCACCATTTGTTGAAAAGGCTATCTTTTTTCTATTGGATGTTTTCAGCCTCTTTGTCGAGGATCAAGTGGCCATAGGTGTGTGGGTTCATTTCTGGATCTTCAATCCTGTTCCATTGATCCTCCTGCCTGTCACTGTACCAATACCATGCAGTTTTTAACACTATTGCTCTGTAGTATTGCTTGAGGTCAGGGATACTGATTCCCCCAGATTTTCTTTTGTTGCTGAGAATAGTTTTAGCTATCCTGGGTTTTTTGTTGTTCCAGATGAATTTGATAATTGCTCTTTCTAACTCTGTGAAGAATTGAGTTGGGATTTTGATGGGTATTGCATTGAATCTGTATAGTGCTTTAGGCAAAATGGCCATTTTAACTATATTGATTCTACCGATCCATGAGCATGGGAGGTTTTCCCATTTTTTGAGGTCTTCTTCCATTTCCTTCTTCAGAGTCTTGAAGTTCTTGTCATACAGATCTTTCACATGTTTGGTAAGAGTCACCCCAAGATACTTTATACTGTTTGTGGCTATTGTGAAGGGGGTCATTTCCCTAATTTCTTTCTCAGCCTGCTTATCCTTTGAGTATAGGAAGGCCATTGATTTGCTTGAGTTGATTTTATAACCTGCCACTTTGCTGAAGTTGTTTATCAGCTGTAGGAGCTCTCTAGTGGAGTTTTTTGGGTCACTTAGGTAGACTATCATGTTGTCTGCAAATAATGATAGTTTGACTTCCTCCTTTCCAATTTGTATCCCTTTGACCTCCTTATGTTGTCGAATTGCCCGAGCTAGTACCTCAAGTACAATATTGAAAAGATAAGGAGAAAGGGGGCAGCCTTGTCTGGTCCCTGATTTCAGTGGGATTGCTTCAAGTTTCTCTCCATTTAGTTTGATGCTGGCTACCGGTTTGCTGTATATTGCTTTTACTATGTTTAGGTATGGGCCTTGAATTCCTGTTCTCTCCAAGACTTTAAGCATGAAAGGATGCTGAATTTTGTCAAATGCTTTTTCAGCATCCAATGAAATGACCATGTGGTTTTGTTCTTTGAGTTTGTTTATGTAGTGGATTGTATTGATGGATTTCCGTATATTGAACCAACGCTGCATTCCCGGGATAAAGCCTACTTGATCATGGTGGATGATCGTTTTGATGTGTTCTTGGATGCGGTTGGCAAGAATTTTATTGAGTATTTTTTGCATCGATGTTCATAAGGGAAATTGGTCTGAAGTTCTCTTTCTTTGTTGGATCTTTGTGTGGCTTTGGTATCAGCGTAATTGTGGCTTCGTAGAAGGAATTGGGTAGTGTTCCTTCTGTTTCTATTTTGTGGAATAGTTTGAAGAGTATTGGTGTTAACTCTTCCTTGAAGGTCTGGTAGAATTCTGCACTGAAACCATCTGGTCCTGTGCTTTTTTTGGTTGGAAGACTTTCTATGACTCCTTCTATTTCTTTAGGCTTTATGGGACTGTTCAGATGGTCTAGTTGGTCCTGATTTAATTTTGGTATTTGGTATCTGTCAAGGAAATTGTCCATTTCCTCCAGATTCTCCAGTTGTGTTGAGTACAGGCTCTTGTAGTAGGATCTGATGATTTTTTGGATTTCCTCAGTTTCCGTTGTTATGTCTCCCTTTTCATTTCTAAGTTTGTTAATTTGGATACTTTCTCTGTGCCCTTTGGTCAGTCTGGCTAAGGGTTTACTATCTTGTTGATTTTCTCAAAGAACCAGCTCCTGGTTTTGTTGATTTTTTGTATGGTTCTCTTTGTTTCTACTTGATTGATTTCGGCCCTGAGTTTGATGATTTCCTGCCTTCTACTCCTCCTGGGTGAAATAGCTTCTTTTTGTTTTAGGGCTTTCAGGTGTGTCATTAAGTTGGTAATGTATGCTCTCTCCATTTTCTTTTTGGAGGCACTCAGGGCTATGAGTTTTCCTCTTAGCACTGCTTTCATTGTGTCCCATAGATTTGGGTATGTTGTGTTTTCATTTTCATTGTTTTCTAAAAAGTCTTTAATTTCTTTCTTTATTTCTTCCTTGACCAAGGTATCATTGAGTAGAGTATTGTTCAATTTCCACGTGTATGTGGGTTTTCTATTGTTTCTGTTGCTATTGAAGACCACTTTTACTCCATAGTGATCAGATAGGAGGCATGGGATTAGTTCGATCTTCTTATATTTGTTGAGGTCTGTCTTGTGACCAATTATATGGTCAATTTTGGAGAAGGTACCATGAGGTGCTGAAAAAAAGGTATATTCTTTTGTTTTAGGATAGAATGTTCTATATATATCTGTTAAATCTAATTGGTCCAAAGCTTCAATTAGTTTCATTGTGTCCCTGTTTAGTTTCTGTTTTCCTGATCGGTCCATTGAGGAAAGTGCAGTGTTGAAGTCACCCACAATTATTGTGTTAGGTGCAATGTGTGCTTTGAGTTTTAATAAAGTTTCTTTTATGAAAGAGGGTGCCCTTGCATTTGGAGCATAGATGTTCAGGATTGAGAGTTCTTCTTGTTGTATTTTTCCTTTGACCAGCAAGAAGTGTCCCTCAGAGTCTCTTTTGATGACTTTGGGTTGAAAGTCAATTTTATCTGATATTAAAATGGCTACTCCAGCTTGTTTCCTGAGACCATTTGCTTGTAAAATTGTCTTCCAGCCTTTTACTCTAAGGTAGTGTTTGTCTTTGACCCTGAGGTGTGTTTCCTGTAAGCAGCAAAATGTAGGGTCCTGTTTACGTATCCAGTCAGTTAGTCTGTGTCTTTTTATTGGGGCATTGAGTCCATTGATGTTAAGAGATATTAAGGAATAGTGATTGTTACTTCCTATCATTTTTGACGTTATTTTTTAAATTTGATTGCTTAACTTCTTTTGGGTTAGATGAAAGGTTACTATCTTGCTTTTTTCAGGGTGAAGTTTCCCTCCTTGTATTGGTGTTGTCCTCCTATTATCCTTTTTAGGGCTGGGTTTGTGGATAGATATTGGGTAAACTTGGTTTTGTCGTGAAATATCTTAGTTTCTCCATCTATGGTGATTGAGAGTTTTGCTGGATATAGTAGTTTTGGTTGGCATTTGTGTTCTCTTAGAGTCTGCATGAGATCTGCCCAGGACCTTCTAGCCTTCATAGTCTCAGGTGAAAAGTCTGCTGTGATTCTGATAGGTCTTCCTTTATATGTTACTTGGCCTTTTTCTCTTACTGCCTTTAATATTCTTTCTTTGTTTAGAACATTTGGTGTTTTGATTATTATGTGACGGGAAGTATTTCTGTTCTGGTCCAGTCTGTTTGGAGTTCTGTAGGCTTCTTGTATATTCATGGGCATCTCTCTCTTTAGGTTAGGGAAGTTTTCTTCCATAATTTTATTGAAGATATTTGCTGGCCCTTTAATTTGTAAATCTTCACTCTCATCTATGCCTATAATCCTTAGGTTTGGTCTTCTCATTGTGTCCTCGATTTCCTGGATATTTTGGGTTACAAGCTTTTTGCATTTTGCATTTTGCATTTTCTTTAACTGTTGAGTCCATGGTTTCTATGGAATCTTCAGCATCTGAGATTCTTTCTTCTATTTCTTGTATTCTGTTGTTGATATTTGCATCTCTGTCCCCTGATTTCTTTCCAAGGCTTTCTATATCCAAAGTTGTCTCCTTTTGAGTTTTCTTAGTTGTTTCTACTTCTGTTTTTAGATCCTGGATGGTTTTGCTTAGCTCCTTCACTTGCTTGTTTGTGCTTTCCTGTAATTCTTTAAGAGATTTTTGTGTTTTTTCTTTCATGACCTCAGCCTGTTGACCAAAGTTCTCCTGTATTTCTTTAAGAGATTTTTGTGTTTCGTCTTTCATGACCTCAGCCTGTTGACCAAAGTTCTCCTGTATTTCTTTAAGTGTTTTTTGCATTTCCTCCTTGTTGGCTTTTGTATTCTCCTGGATTTCTTTCAATGATTTTTGTGTTTCCCTTGCAAGGGCTTCTAACTTTTGATCCATTTTCTCCTGAATTTCTTTATGTATGTCCTTCATGTGTTCCTGTACCAGCATCATGACCAGTGATTTTAAATCCAAATCTTGTTTTACTGGTGTGATGGGGTATCCAGGACATGCTGGTAGAGGAGAATTGGGTTCAGATGTTGCCATATTGCCTTGATTTCTCTTAGTGACGTTCCTGCGTTTGCCTTTTGCCATCTAGCTCTCACTGGTGTTACTTGGTCTTGTCAGTGCTGGACTCACCAGTGCAAGCTGCCCCTTCCCCGTTGGCCTCTGGTGCACAGCTTACACCCGGCACTGCCTGTACACAGGTTGCTGCTGTCCAGGCTGTTCAGATCCCGAAGCAGGCACCTGAAGGCTCCCGCTGGGGCCCGCAGGATTTATTGGAGCACACCGACTTCTCCCAGCTGGCTGCCCGGAAGCCCCCACTAGCCTCTTGAGGGACCTGGAGATGTGGTGCGGCCGCCCAGGCTGATCTGAAGTGGAGAGAGTTGACCTGAGGGCTTCTGCCTGAGGCCTTGCCCCAGATTGTGTCTGTGGACCAGATGGAACCCGTGTGCACCCCCAGGGAGCTCCGAAGGTGTATGCTGCTGTGACCTCCCCTGTGTTCCGCTCACTCCGCTGGGCAGCCGATTTCCCCAACCGTGCTGGCGCACCCTAGGTTAGCCTTGCTGCCCAGGCCCTGAGTCCAGGCAAAAGCCTGGGAGGCCAAGGTCCGAGCAAAGTTCCCCTAGGGCTATGACTGTTAATTGGGTCTGCCAGGTGACCCGGATGGCGGGCGTGCGCGTCCGCGCTCCCCGAAAGCACCGGGAGAGTCTGTTGTGCTAATAACCTCCTGGGCGGGTTGACACACAGATGGCCCACCAAGCTGCCCAGTTCTTGGGGTCAGTCCTGTGCCTTTTGGGGCCTAGACCCCCGTTTTGTTAGCCTCAGGCTACGCTTGTTAGCAGTCTCTGCCCTCCGGAGCACTCTGGGTCCTGTAGGCAAAATGGCGGCTTGTGCGCCGGCCGGGGCAAAAAAAACTCCTGGCTGGGTTGGCGCCCCGATGGCCACTCAAACAGCCCAGGGCCTGGGTGCAGGCCAACGCCCGTCAGGCTCAGACCCCTGCGGTGTTGGGCCTAGGATTATGTTTGTGTACCTCAGTCTGTCCGATCTCTGGAGCCCGGAATCAAGATGGAGGTGAGTCTCTCCTGACTGGCGGGAAGCCAAGTTCTGAAGTGGCTTCCGTGCAGCGAAAGGCTCCGCAGAACCGCAGCTGCTTGCTGCCCGGCTGGTCA
Organism: Apodemus sylvaticus; assembly: GCF_947179515.1. Lineage (NCBI taxonomy): Eukaryota > Metazoa > Chordata > Mammalia > Rodentia > Muridae > Apodemus > Apodemus sylvaticus. The sequence goes on along the minus strand of NC_067495.1, from coordinate 52,289,279 downwards.
GCGAAGGTCAGTGGTCGTGGGCGCAGGGCCTAACTGGACCCTGTGTCGCCTTGGTTCCACCCACTTAAGAACTTTCAAAAGTGCCCAGACACTCGAGGGAAAAGACTTCTGTAAAACCAGTCTCCCATTGTCGGCACTGCTCTTCCGGGTCCCCTCTGATTTGTCCTCTTGATGGTGTCCTTTGCCTTACAGAAACTTTGTAATTTTATGAGGTCGCATTTGTCAATTCTTGATCTTAGAGCATACGCTATTGGTGTTCTCTTCAGAAATTTTCCCCCTGTACCGATGTCCTCAAGGGTCTTCCCCAGTTTCTTTTCTAATAGCTTCAGAGTGTCTGGCTTTATGTGGAGGTCCTTGATCCATTTGGATTTGAGCTTAGTACAAGGAGACAAGGATGGATCAATTCGCATTCTTCTGCATGCTGACCTCCAGTTGAACCAGCACCATTTGTTGAAAAGGCTATCTTTTTTCCATTGGATGTTTTCAGCCTCTTTGTCAAGGATCAATAGGACATAGGTGTGTGGGTTCATTTTTGGATCTTCAATCCTGTCCCATTGATCCTCCTGCCTGTCACTGTACGAATACCATGCAGTTTTTAACACTATTGCTCTGTAGTATTGCTTGAGGTCAGGGATACTGATTCCCCCAGACTTTCTTTTGTTGCTGAGAATAGTTTTAGCTATACTGGGTTTTTTGTTATTCCAGATGAATTTGATAATTGCTCTTTCTAATTCTGTGAAGAATTGAGTTGGGATTTTGATGGGTATTGCATTGAATCTGTATATTGCTTTTGGCAAAATGGCCATTTTAACTATATTGATTCTACCAATCCATGAGCATGGGAGGTTTTCCCATTTTTTGAGGTCTTCTTCCATTTCCTTCTTCAGAGTCTTGAAGTTCTTGTCATACAGATATTTCACATGTTTGGTAAGAGTCACCCCAAGATACTTTATATAGTTTGTGGCTATTGTGAAGGGGGTCATTTCCCTAATTTCTTTCTCAGCCTGCTTATCCTTTGAGTATAGGCAGGCCACTGATTTGCTTGAGTTGATTTTATAACCTGCCACTTTGCTGAAGTTGTTTATCAGCTGTAGGAGCTCTCTAGTGGAGTTTTTTTGGTCACTTAGGTAGACTATCATGTCATCTGCAAATAATGATAGTTTGAGTTCTTCCCTTCCAATTTGTATCCCTTTGACCTCCTTATGTTGTCGAATTGCCCGCGCTAGTACCTCAAGTACAATATTGAAAAGATAAGGAGAAAGGGGGCAGCCCTGTCTAGTCCCTCATTTTAGTGGGATTGCTTCAAGTTTCTCTCCATTTAGTTTGATGCTGGCTACCAGTTTGCTGTAAATTGCTTTTACTATGTTTAAGTATGGGCTTTGAATTCCTGTTCTTTCCAAGGCTTTAAGCATGAAAGGATGCTGAATTTTGTCAAATGCCTTTTCAGCATCCAATGAAATGACCATGTGGTTTTTTTCTTTGAGTTTGTTTATGTAGTGGATTGCATTCATGGATTTCCGTATATTGAACCAACCCTGCATTCCTGGGATAAAGCCTACTTGATCATTCATGGTGGATGATCGTTTTGATGTGTTCTTGGATTCGGTTGGCAAGAATTTTATTGAGTATTTTTGCATCCATGTTCATAAGGGAAATTGGTCTGAAGTTCTCTCTCTTTGTTGGATCTTTGTGTGGTTTTGGTATCAGCGTAATTGTGGCTTCGTAGAAGGAATTGGGTAGTGTTCCATCTGTTTCTATTTTGTGGAATAGTTTGAAGAGTATTGGTGTTAACTCTTCTTTGAAGGTCTGATAGAATTCTGCACTGAAACCATCTGGTCCTGTGCTTTTTTTGGTTGGAAGACTTTCTATGACTCCTTCTATTTCTTTAGGCATTATGGGACTGTTTAGATGATCTATTTCGTCCTGATTTAAGTTTGGTATTTGGTATCTGTCAAGGAAATTGTCCATTTCCTCCAGATTCTCCAGGTGTGTTGAGTGCAGTAGATTACACAGATCTCACTCATTGCTTTTTCCAAGACTCTAACCCTAGCAAACTCTCCCTGAGATCCCAAAGGACAAAGAAACAGGGAGGCTATCTACAGTTCCTTACCTCTTCCTTAGCTACTCCTCATATCCACCCCTGCCAGTCTCATCCCCAGCTCTGTAGAAAAACATCCTTAAGCCTCTCCTCACCATCTCCCCTAATTCCCAGAGGACTAAGCAGGTCCTATTGGAGCACACTTCTCTCTTCTCTACCCTGAAGCTCCTCCCTCACCCCTCTCCCTATCCACATTACAAAGTGTCAGCTCCCAAAACCTAGATTGATTTTTCATGGAATCCACAGTGGCCACACCTATCAGGATCCCAGAATAATTTTCCACCAGGCAGCACACAGCTATAACACTCTCCTATTATCCAGAGTACAACAGAATACAAGTCACAAAACACCCATCCATCATAGTTAAGAACAGATATTAGCACTTAGACTACTCATCTCTACTAAGTAACCTTACCACAAAAAGCCCTGAATTTTCCAACACAGCTGAAGCACAAGACAAGGACTTCAAAATAGTCTTTATGATTATGTTAGAGTTCCTTATCAAGGATATGAATAAATTCATTAATGAAATCTATAAAAATACAAATAGTGGAATGAAATAAAGAATATGGTTTAAGACATGAAATTTGAAATGGAACCAAGAAACAAAACCAAAACTGAAATAACATTTGAAATGTTATTTCAGAACATTTATTATTTAAGAACTCAGTTAAGAACATTAGAGGCAAGCCTCCCTAACAGAGTATAAGAAATAGAAGAGGAATATTGGACATTGAAGAAAATATAGAAAAATGGAAACCTTAAACAACGAAAACGTTAAATCTCAAAAAGAAAGAAAATTCAGGAACAAAACATCCAGAAAATCTGGGACAATGTGAAACCACAAAATCTAAGAATAATAGGAATAGAAGATGGTGAAGAGGGCTGGAGAGATGGCTCGGCAGGTAAGAGCACTGACTGCTCTTCCAAAGGTCATGAGTTCGAATCCCAGCAACCACATGGTGGCTCACAACCATCCATAAAGAGATCTGGCACCTACAGTGTACTTACATATAGTAAATAAATAAATATTTAAAAAAAAAGAAAACATTAAAAAGAAAAAGAAGATGGTGAAGAAACCCAGCTCAAAAGCCCAGATTTTTTTCTTCAAAAATCATAAAAGAAAAATTTTCTATTCTAAAGGGAATGCTTGTTGGTTTTCTGTCTAAGCTCCACCCCACACCTGCCCCAAAGATCTGGCCCACTATAAGAGGGGCCACTTGCCCCTCCTCTCTCTCTCTCTTTTGCTCTCTGCTCTCCCACATACTCTCACCTCTCTGCCCCTTGGGCTCTCCTCTCCCACTCCATGTGGTCATGTCCGGCCTTCACTCCACTTCTCTCTCTCTCTCTCTCTCTCTCTCTCCCCCCCTTTCTCTACCACTAACTCCCATCCCCTACTCTGAATAAACTCTATTCTATACCATGCCTGTGTGTGTGGTCCCTCAGGGGGAGGAAGTGCCAAGGCAAGGGCCTGCCTGTGCACCCCCTTCCCCACCCCGCCGTGCCCCACTCCCTTAACCCCAATCCTCCTCTTTTTAAGCCCCCTCAGTGCTTATAAAGGTATAAGAAGCATACTGAACAACAATTATATCAAAGCAGAAAAGAAAGTACACTTGTCATATAGCAATCAAAATATTAAATGTATTGAACAAAGAAAAATATTAAAAGCTGCAAGAGGAAAAGACCTAGTAATATGTAGAAGTAGACTGATTTGAATTACATCTGACTTCTCAAAGAAGATGATAAAATCTATAAGGCATGCAGACATGTCTTCAAGGCTCTAATGTCATAAATGCAAGTCCATACTTCCACACTTAACAAAACCCTCAATCTACATAGATGAAGGAAATAAGTTATTCCACAATAAAGTGAAATTTATGTAATATTTATCTAGTCGATCTATTAGAAATACAACTGACTTCTCAATGGAGAATCTAAAAGCCAGTGGGCCTGAGCAGATCTGATACAGAGTTTAAGAGACTATGTATAGCAGTCTAGACTACTATCTTCAACAAAACATTCAGTTACCATAGATGGAGAAAATAAGATACTCAATGATAAAATCAAACTTAAAAAAAGGTATTAGAAGGAAAACTACAATCTATAGAATCTAACCACACCTAATAAAATACAGGTAATAAATAATCCCAGATCTGTAAATCAAAGGAAGGGAAACACAGATACACACACATACACACTACAACAGCAAAACAAAAGAAACCAATAAACAATGCTTAACTCCAATGATCTTAATTCACCAATTAAAGACACAGACTTTAATTTTTAAAATGGATTGGAAGACAGGATTCATCCTTCTGCTGCATCCAAGAAGCATACCTTAACATCAGAGATAGATATAAGTTGGGGCAAAAATATGGAAGTAGATTTTTCTTAGCAAATTGATATAAGAAGAAAGATGGTGTAGCTATTTTAATATCTGACAAAATAGACTTCAAACCAAAATTAATTAGAAGAGATAGGAAAAGACACTATATACTCATCAATAGAAAAAAACAACCCAGGAAGTTTGTATAAACATCGATGCACCAAACACAAAGGTCTCCAAGTTCATAAGTAAAACTTAAATTACCTATTGATTCTCATATAATGATAGGGAAAGAATTCAATACTTCAATAACTATTATTCAATATTATTTTAACTATACTGATGTGTGTGTGTGTGTGTGTGTGTGTGTGTGTGTGCTTTTCCATATGAAGCTGAAAATTAACCTCTCAAGATGGTTGAAGAATTACATTTGAATTTTGATGGAGTGTTGTATTCTGTAGCTGCCTGCAGCTACTACAAACTGGTTTCTGGAAGAGAAACTTAGGGATAGATGGAGAAGTGGTGAAAAGAGAAATATCAACATCATGCTGATCAAGACTAAAACTTTAATAAATATTAGTCACTATATAGCTTAGGAAGAAAGCCCTCCTCCCAGACTTCAAGGAGAGGTCTGAGAACTTGCTGGCTCCAATCTCAGCAGGTTGCCTGCTGAGATCAGAGCACTTTATAAGTCTAGCAAATCTGGAATGCTTTCAGGAAAGGCTGCCCATGGCTTCCAGGTGAGAGCAGAAGCTGTATTGTTCTCTAAAGAACAAAGGCCAGGAGTTTCACAGGCTGATAACTGATGATCTGAGCTGAGGCTAGAAAACCCAGCTCAATGCTGGAGCGGGGCAGGGGGAAGGGACAAATTGCCCCTTATTTATAATTTTTAAAAAGAAACAGTGGATAAATATATCCATCTAAAGACGGCGGGCTTTTAATCAGTGAGGGAAAGCATTGGCGGTGACCATTAAATGACATCCTTTTCAGAGGAGGGGAAATAGACTGCCTTATTATTATAAGGACGGACTCTCAATGTCGAACCCTATGCAGTCAGGTGTGCTTTCAGGGAAAATCAGTAGCAGGACATTTCCATTTTTCCTTGCAGTGCCTTGCCTTGCACCTCAAAACTGTTGCCCATGTTTGTTTAATTAACAAACACGCATAGATCTGAGTTCTATGCAGCTCCATTTTTGAGGTCCACTGGTAAAGTAAATGCCCTGTGAATGTGAGCTTGCTGTCCTTCATAGCAGCCCACCTTCAAGTGCTGTATCTGCGAGATACCTGCTTGAAACACAAAAGAAGAGACTAAAAGGAAAAAAAAAACTGCTTTGGCTGTTTCTGGAAGGCCCAATGTATTTAATTTGATTGCAAATTTGTAACTTAGGCACAAGGCCTGGCTTGTAAATTAACTGCTAGTGAACAAAGGAGCCTATCTTCCCAAATATGTGAGAAGTGGCTTTGAGAATACTTTTGAATTAGTTATACTTACCAGCCTGTTCATGCTTTTGCAGCATTTTGTGGAAAAGTCATAGACATGCCTTTTTCTCCAATATTAAGTCAGGATCATGTCATATGTCAATAAATGACTTCTTTTATCTCATCTAGTCATCAGTATTCCTAGTTATAGGATGCCATATACACTCAGCAAGGAGTTCTTTGGCATTCAAATTTTAAATTTAAAAGAAAATATACAAGCATAATTTAAATGATATGCATAGGGATACAATTTCCCCTCTTTTTCTTTTTTAAGAAGATATTTTTTTAAAAAAATTTTTTATATTACCTTGTCTTTGAGGATAACAAAGAATTAAATTGTGAAAGACATCTCAAATGAATAACCTTTATCCATTAAATGACCAGATCCATTGATTGTTCCAATCCAAGTTGGAACACCAAGCATATACCATAACATAGGCAATAACTATATAATTATAGAAAATAAATGTAGCATCCCTAGTTGCTTTTCTGTTAGAGCAGTTGCAACTAGAATGCCCAAAAATGAATCGTAGTTATATGTACACATTTTAATTCTCTAAATTAGAAATATGAGTATTATTTATCTGTAATAATTAATTAAGTTCTCTAGAATCAACACCATTATGTGGTAGAGATAGAAATTGAGGACATCAAGAACAAATCTTTATAATTTGATGTGCACAAAAATACAAAATTATTTTTTAAGCCATTATCGTTTTGATGATATAAATAATATGCTTGTACATCTGATTGTTTCTATATATCCCGTCTGGGATTCAAATTTTATGTGCCTTGCCTTACAGGGTCTTGTCCAGGCACCTTTTAAAAGATTAATTATATATAAGTATATTGTAGCTGTCTTCAGACACACTAGAAGAGGGCATTAGATCTCATCATAGGTGGTTGTGAGACACTATGTGGTCGCTGGGATCTGAGCTCCCAGCTCCATGAATGAGGGCCTAGCCTTTAATGGCTGAGCCATTTTTCTAGGCTCACAGCCATAAAATACAAGAGTCCAGCTCTCAGCATCTATGGCTGTCTCTCCATCCTTTGGATTAGCTCTCAGATATCTAGAGGACAGTTATTTAAAGAAAATATCTTTTTTTAACTTGAATTATATTTGCATAAACAATTGTAAAAATTAAGAATTAGCAGTATAAAAAGGGAATATTTTTAAATAATTGTAAACCATGAGCTGTAAATATATTTTTTTATCACTAAAAGCTTGATTTTTAACATCTTAAAAATAGCTGCTATAGCATACAAGTCAGGTTTTTGTGCTGAAGCAGGAAGAAACTCAAAAGAACAAACATGTGTTCTAATTATATAAACTTTATTCCCATAGTTGATGTAGTTTTCATGGGATGCATGTATAGAAATATAAAAGCAAATTGTAACAAATTATCTTTTGGATAGCATTTATCAACTTTGCCTAAAAAGGGTTGCCATATAATAGATCAACCATAAATAATAACTAATTTGATTGCTGCTGGAAGCACGGAACAAATTTTTTTTAGGCTCTTAAAATATTTCTTTAAAATATATTTATAACATTTTATTAACACATCAATATCTTTATTGAAGGATGTAAAAACGTCATTTCGAGAGCAAAAAATGTGATTGTATATTCACGTTACCTTTGCCAAGGAATGGCAGTGAACACATATCATAAACAGCTGATTACAGTAGCCTTTATCTGTAAAATTATCTATCCTTTGGCAGTTGATCTATATCTGCCTTGTAAACAGAGGTTTAAGTCTTCCTGTGGCAAGCTTAAAGAGATGTCTTAGCCAATTAACTTATTTTAATAACCTTTGAAAATTATTTATTTAAAAAATTTAAAAACCCATAAGCAAAGGCCTGTTTCTTTCTATAAATAAAATATTTTTAACAAATATTTTTATAAAACAAGAATATTTCTATAAACAAAATATATCAAAAAATCTAAGATCCCAGCTTCTTGTATTGAAGCAGAGACAAAACAGTTTTCTTATATAACTTAAGGCTATATTTGAATTATATTTTGAATTATAGCTGTATGAATATATATATTGGCCAGAAACTCATGCTTTGATTTAATTAAACAGTTGGATCTCCCTGGTCTACACTAGTTCTAAGTTGGCTGCTAGGCGCTGCTTGGAAAACTGTGGCCCCAGGGACAGACCTGCGGGGAATGCTGATGCAGGGGAGACACTCCCCCTTCAACCACCCCCCTCAGGATGGCGGGAGGGAGGAGGGCATAGCCTCGGAAAAATCACATTCCTCAGGACACACTGGAGGCCATTCAGCTCCAGGCTCTAGAGTTATTGCCACTGAGAGCTCTCCATAGATGCCTAGGCTGCGCTGCTAGTTCTTTTCTTTTTCACCTAAATCGGCTCTTAAAAGCTGTGCACACAATGCCTATAAAATTTTTCCCCCATTTTTCATTGGATTGTCCCTAAACATTTTAGCATTGGGTCTATGCTATTTTACTTATTCCGTATCCCCTAGCACACATTTTGCTCACCGTGCAGGATACCATATATTTTTTGTTTTTCTGCAAAGTTTCGTGGAAGCCAGGTTCATCTTTAGGAGCTTTTCTTGAGTCCGGCACCACGTTGGGCGCCATTCTGTTGTATTATGTAGCTGCCTGCAGCTACTGCAAACTGGTTTCTGGAAGAGAAACTTAGGGATAGATGGAGGAACAGTGAAAAGAGAAATGAGTCAAGTCAACATCATGCTGATCAAGACTAAAACTTTAATAAATATTAGTCAATATATAGCTTAGGAAGAAAGCCCTCCTCCCAGACTTCAAGGAGAGGTCCAAGAACATGCTGGCTCCAATCTCAGAGCACTTCAAGTCTAGCAGATCTGGAATGTGTCCAGGTGAGGCTGCCCATGGCTTCCAGGTGAGAGCAGCAGCTATATTTTTCTCTAAAGAACAAAGGCCAGAAGTTTCACAGGCTGATAACTGATGATCTGAGCTGAGGCTAGAAAACCCAGCTCAATGCTGGAGCGGGCGAAGGGACAATGGGGAAAAGCAGTGAATCTATAAATTGCTTTTTGTACAATGGCCATTTTTACTATATTAATTCTACTTGATCCAAAAGCATAGAAGATCCTTCCTTCCTCTAATATCTAAAATTTATTTCTAGTTAAATCTCCAAATAATGGAAAATACAGAGCCCCAATGAACTATCTCGTATCACTAAATGTAGCTTTCAGCAATGTAGGTTGGTTATGTCTTCTTTAGATATTGGCCAAAGGACTCCCATGGGTATCCCAAAATAATAGAGGCTGTTGCCAAGACTATAGGTTGCAATTCACAAACTGACATCAAGGTCTTATTGCTGAATATAACACCTACAAAACTCACTCAGTATTCACTATTGAGTTGGTGCCTACAAAGAGTTTTTACCCATGTGTTCTAGCATCTTTGGTACAGGAATGCACTCTGCATATTACCAAAAGAGAAATGTAGACATGAACACAGACACAAACTTAATGTACAATCATGTCCTGCCTGCACGGTATGCTGTGACAATGGTGGCATAAAGTTTATGGGAGTAATCATAACTGATTTGACTTAAGGCTCATTTCATGAGAAAGAACTCATACTTGACACTGCTTGCTTAATCAAGAACCAGAGACATTATATCCCAGAGACATAGGGTAAAATGAAATACTACTTTTCTTAAAAAAAAAGAAAAGAAGTAACAATAAAATGAGAAAACTGTAAAGAAGATGTTATATGAGAAAAAATCTTTCTTAATAAAATGAAAGAAAGACGAATTTGATCTGAGAAATAATTTATTATTCTACTTTTCTGAACATTAACTTTTCATATCATTTGGGTATATGGTCTAGATATTATCTTTTATCTTTCAAGATATCAAGATTTTTCCTTTTTATCTTAAGCATTCATGCCTAAATTTTTTTAGAGCTCCAAAAAACAAACACCAATACTCTTCAAACTATGCCACAAAATGAAAACAGAAGCAACCCTCCCCAACTCATTCTATGAATCCACAATTTTGCTGATACCAAAACCACACAATGATCCAACAAAGAAAAAGAACTTTAGACCAATTTCCCTTGTGAATATCGATGAAAAATACTCAATAAAATTCTTGTCAACAATCCTAAGTCACCAGGGAAATGCAAATCAAAACAACACTGAGATTTAATCTTACACAAGTCAGAATGGCTAAGATAAAAAACTCAGGAGAAAACAGGTACTGGCGAAGATGTGGAGAAAGAGGGACACTCCATCACTGCTGGTGGGTTGCAATCTGGTACTACCTACCACTCTGGAAATCAGTCTGGCCGTTCCTCAGAAAACTGAGAATATTTCCAGAGGACCCCACTATACCACTCCTGAGCAGGTACCCAGAGGATTGCCCAGCATGTAATAAGGACACATGCTCCACTATTTTCATAACAGCCCTATTTATAATAGCCAAAAGTTGGAAAGAATCAAGATGTCCCTCAATGGAGGAATGAATAAAGAAAATGTGGTATATACACAATGGAGTACTATTCAGCCATTAAAAATAATGAATTCAAGAAATTCTTAGACAAATGGATGGAGTTGGAGAATATCATCCTAAGTGAGGTAACCCAGTCTCAAAAGAACACTCATGGTATGCACTTACTGATAAATGGAATACCCAAGAAGCTTGGAATACCCAAGACACAATTCACATAACAAATGATACCCAATAAGAAGAAAGGAGTGGCCCCTGGTCCTGGAAAGGCCCAGTGCAGTAGTGTTAGGGGAATAGCAGAACAGCGAAGTGGGAAGGGGTGGATTGGGGAACAGGAGGAGGTAGGAGGGATTATGGGACATTTGGGGAGGGGGGAATCCAGGAAAGGGCAAATCACTTAAAGTGTAAATAAAGAATACATTGAATAAAAAAAAATATTGCCAACCAAATCCAAGAACACATCAAAACAATCATTCACCATGATCAAGTTGCTTCATCCCAGGGATGCAGAGATGATTCAATATACGGAAATTCAACAATGTAATCTACTACATAAACAAACTCAAAGAAAAAAACCACATGGTCATTTCATTAGATGCTGAAAATGCATTTGATAAAATTCAGCAGCCTTTCGTGTTAAAGGTCTTGGAAAGAACAGGAATTCAAGGCCCATACCTAAACATAATAAAAACAATATACAGCAAACCAGTAGCCAATATCAAACTAAATGGGGAGAAACTTGAAGCAATTCCACTAAAATCAGGGATCAGACAAGGCTGCCCCCTCTCTCTGTAGCTATTCACTATAGTACTTGAATTTCTAGCTAGAACAATTAGACAGCAAGAGGAGGTCAAATGGATACAAACTGGAAAGGAAGAAGTCAAATTATCACTATTTGCAGATAATATGATAGTATACTTAGGTGACCCAAAAATCTCCACCAAAGAACTCCTACAGCTGAAAAACAACTTCAGCAAAGTGGCTGGATATAAAATTAACTAAAGAAAGTCAGTAGCCTTCCTATACTCAAAGGATAAGTAGGCTGAGAAAGAAACTAGGGAAATGACATACTTCACAATAGCCACAAACAATATAAAGTATCTTGGTGTGACTGTAACCAAACAAGTGAAAGATCTGTATGACAGGATCTTCAAGTCTTTGAAGAATGAAATCAAAGAAGACCCCAGAAGATGGAAAAATCTTCCATGCTCTTGAATTGGCAGGATTATTATAGTAAAAATGCCATCTTGCCAAAAACAATATACAGATTCAATGCAATCCCCATAAAAATCCCACCTCAATACTTCAAAAAGTTAGAAAGAGCAATTCTCAAATTTATCTGGAATAAAAAAAAACAAAAAACAAAAAACAGGAGAGTTAAAACTACTCTGAACAGTAAAAGAAACTTCTAGGAGAATCAGTATACACAACCTCAAAAAGTACTACAGAGCAATAGTGTTAAAAACTGCATGGAATTGGTACAGTGACAGGAAGGTAGATCAATGGAATAGAACTGATGACCCAGAAATAGACCCACACACCTATGGTCACTTGATCTTCGACAAAGGAGCTGAAACCATGCAGTGGAAAAAAGATGCCTTTTCAACAAATGGTGCTGGTTCAACTTGAGATCAGTATGCAGAAGAATGCAAATTGATCCATCCTTGTCTCCTTGTACTAAGTTCAAATTCAAATGGATCAATGACTTCCACATAAAACCAGACACACTGAAACTAATAGAAAAGAAAGTGGGGAAGAGCCTTGAGCTCATGGGCACAGGGGAAGTTTTCCTGAAAGGAACACCATTGTCTTATGCTCTAAAATCAAGAATTGACAAATGGGAACTCATAAAATTACCAAGTTTCTGTAAGGCAAAGTACACTGTCAACAGGACAAAATGGCAACCAACAAACTGGGAAAAGATTTTTACCAACATTATATCCATCAGATGTCTAGTATCCAAGATATACAAAGAACTCAAGAAGGTAGACCCAAGAGAGCCAAATAACGCTATTTAAAAATGGGGTACAGACCTAAAAAAAGAATTTTCACCTGAGGAATATTGAATGGCTGAGAAGCACCTAAAGAATTGCTCAACATCTTTAGTCATCAAGGAAATGCAAATCAAAGCAACCCTGAGATTTCTCCTCACACCAGTCAAAATGGCTACGATCAAAAACTCAGGAGAAAACAGGTACTGGTGAGGATGTGGAGAAAGAGGAACATTCCTCCACAGCTGGTGGGGTTGCAAGATGGTACAACCACTCTGGAAGTCAGTCTGGCTGTTCCTCAGAAAACTAGCCATAATACTACTGGAAGACCCCACTATACCACTAATGGGCATATACCCAGAATATTCCCAACCATGTAATAGGATACATGCTCCACTATGTTTATAGCAGCCCTGTTTATAAAAGCCAGAAGCTAGAAAGAATCCAGTTGTCCCTCAACGGAGGAATGGATACAGAAAATGTGGTATATTTACACAATGAAATAATACTCAGCTATTAAAAACAATGAATTCATGAAATTCTTAGGCAAGTGGGTGGAACTGTAGAATGTCATCCTGAGTGAGGTGACCCAATCACAAAAGAACACACATAGTATGCACTCATGGATAAGTGGGTATTAGCCCAGAAATTTGGAATACCCAAAAACAATTCACATATCCAATGATGCCCAAGAAGAAGGAAGGAGAGGCCCCTGGTCCTATAAAGGATCAGTGCAGCAGTGTAGGTTGATTACCAGGAAAGGGAAGCAGGAAGGGGTTGATTGGGGAAGAGGGGAGGGAAGAGGGCTCATGGGACTTTCAGGGAGGGGATACAGGAAAGAGGAAATCATTTGACATGTAAATAAAGAATATATCGAATAAAAAAGTAATTAAAAAAGAAAGTAAATATAAAAGAGGAAAGCGCAGTGTTGAAGTTACCCACAATTATTGTGTTAGGTGCAATGTGTGCTTTGAGCTTTAGTAAAGTTTCTTTTATGAATGAGGGTGCCCTTGCATTTGGAGCATAGATGTTCAGGATTGAGAGTTCTTCTTGGTGTATTTTTCCTTTGACCAGCAAGAAGTATCCTTCCGTGTCTCTTTTGATGACTTTAGGTAGCCAGAGGGCTAATATCCAATATATATAAAGAACTCAAAAAGTTAGACTCCAGAAAACTGAACAACCCTATTAAAAAATGGGGTACAGAGTTAAACAAAGAATTCTCACCTGAAGAACTTCGGATGGCAGAGAAGCATCTTAAAAAATGCTCAACTTCATTAGTCATTAGGGAAATGCAAATCAAAACAACAAACTAAACGGAGAGAAACTTGAAGCAATCCCACTAAAATCAGGGACTAGACAAGGCTGTCCTCTCTTTCCATACCTTTTCAATATAGTACTTGAAGTTCTAGATAGAGCAATTAGACAACATAAGGAGGTCAAGGGGATACAAACTGGAAAGGAAGACGTCAAATTATCACTATTTACAGATGACGTGATAGTCTACTTAAGTGACCCGAAAACCTCCACCAGAGAACTCCTACAGCTGATAAACAACTTCAGCAAAGTGGCTGGTTATAAAATCAACTCAAGCAAACCAGTTGCCTTCCTATACTCAAAGGATAAGCAGGCTGAGAAAGAAGTTAGGGAAATGACACCCTTCACAGTAGCCACAAACAATATAAAGTATCTTGGTGTGACTCTAACAAAATAAGTGAAAGATCTACACAACAATAACTTCAGGTCTCTGAAGAAGGAAATCGAAGAAGACCTCAGAAAATGGAAAAATCTTCCATGCTCATGGATCGGCAGGATTAATATAGTTAAAATGGCCATCTTGCCAAAAGCGATCTACAGATTCAACACAATACCCATCAAAATACCAACTAAGTTCTTCACAGAGTTAGAAAAAGCAATTCTCAAATTCATCTGGAATAACAAAAAACCAAGGATAGCTAAAACTATTCTCAACAACAAAATACATTCTGGGGGAATCAGTATCCCTGACTTCAAGTAATACTACAGAGCAATAGTGTTAAAAACTGCATGGTATTGGCATAGTGACAGACAAGTGGACCAATGGAATAGAATTGAAGATCCAGAAATGAATCCACACACCTATGGTTGGTAACTTGATCTTCTACAAAGGAGCCAAAAACATCCAGTGGAAACAAGATAGCCTTTTCAACAAATGGTGCTGGTTCAATTGGAGGTCAGCATGCAGAAGAATGGGAATTGATCCATTCTTATCTCCAGGTACTAAACTCCACTCCAAGTAGATCAAAGACCTCCATGTAAAACCAGAAACACTGAAACTAATAGAAAAGAAACTGGGGAAAAACCTTGAGGACATGGGCACAGGGGAAAAGTTCCTGAACAGGTCACCAATAGCTTATGCTCTAAGATCAAGAATTGACAAATGGGACCTCATAAAATTACAAAGTTTCTGTAAGGCAAAGGACACTGTTAAAAGGACAAAATGGCAACCATCAAATTGGGAAAGGATATTCACCAACCCTACATCTGATAGAGGGCTAATATAAAATATATACAAAGAACTCAAGAAGTTAGATACCAGGGAACCAAATAACCCTATTAAAAATGGGGTACAGGTCTAAACAAAGAAGTTTCACCTGAAGAAATTCGGATGGCTGAGAGGCACGTTAAGAAGTGCTCAACATCATTAGTCATTAGGGAAATGCAAATCTAAACAACCCTGAGATTTCACCTTACACCAGTCAGAATGGCTAAGGTCAAAAACTCAGAAGACAGCAGGTGTTGGCGAGGATGTGGAGAAAGAGGAACACTCCTCCACTGCTGGTGGGGCTGTAAGATGGTACAACCACTCTGGAAATCAGTCTGGAGGTTCCTCAGAAAACTGGACACGACACTTCCGGAGGATCCTGCTATACCTCTCCTGGGCATATACTCAAAAGATTCCCTGGCATGCAATAAAGACACATACTCCATTATGTTCATAGCAGCCTTATTTATAATAGCCAGAAGCTGGAAAGAACCCAGATGCCCCTCAAAGGAGGAATGGATACAGAAAATGTGTTATATTTACACAATGGAATACTACTCAGCAATTAGAAACGATGAATTCACAAAATTTTTAGGCAAATGGTTTGATCTGGAAATTATCATCCTAAGTGATATAACCCAGTCACAAAAGAATACACATGGAATGCAATCTCTGATAAGTGGATATTAATTAGCTCAGAAGCCCTGAATACCCAAGGTACAAATTGCATAACAAATGAATCCCATGAAGAAGTATGGAGAGGGTCCTGATCCTGGAAAGGATTGATCTAGCATTGGAGGGGAATATAAGGACAGAGAAAAATGAGGGAGGTGATTGGAGAATGGATGGAGAGAAGATGGTTTATGGGACATATGGGGAGGGGGGATCTGGGAAAGGGGAAATCATTTGGAATGTAAACAAAGAATATAGAAAATAAAAATATTTAAAAAAAAAAATAGTACTGACTGTGTTTCCAGAGGACCTGGGTTCAATTCACAGATCTGACACAGTAGCTCACAATCATCTGTAACTCTAGCTTCAGGGCAAACACGATTTTTAGGCCCCAATATGAACTGCACACACATGGTGCACTGACATACATGAACAGAAAATACCCATATACATAAAAATTTAAAAAGATTAAAAGGAAGGTCATTTCCCATGTCTGCCTAAAAATGTGGTATGTACAATGATATGTCTGAGTATTCTATTACAGTGATTAAAAAAAGATTGTAGAACCCTAAGATACCCATAAAGTGTGACCACATTACTGAAGATCTAAGTCTTTAAATTTTAATTGAGCACTGTTCATGGCTATCATGTCTGGATGCACCGCCCTAGGCTGGATGCTCAAATACCAGCTTAATAATTTGCTATTTGACCTTATGCAATTCACTGGAATCACTATATTACAAAGCAGAGAATCTTACAAAATGATTTACTAAGATGAAAGAAGGGGTTAAAATGATTTTGGGAAGAAGTATATGAATGCTTGTTCTTCTTTTACTAATGGTCATAATATTTCTATGCTTAGTTGGCTATTTTGATTTTTGTTGTGTTTCTTTGTATAAAACATTTTCCCATTTTTCTATCTTGTCATTTAAAAAATCGTTTTGATTCATTTCAAATGACATTAATCATGAAGAGTGGTGTATCGTAATGTAGTGTATTTGAGGTTCTCAAAGAGAACAAATGAAAAATAAAGGGCACTGATAATACAGAAAAAACACACTTAATATTGAAAATAAAAAATTGTTTTTATTGTTATTTTGGTTACTTTTCTTAGTATTTTTTCTCATAATTTGTCATGTAATCTATCAAAAAATTTTTATGGATAGCTCAGCATGTACTCACAATTATACATTAAAGACTAAAAATTTTGTACATATGGGAGGAACTGAGTGAGTGTAACATCAAGCTAATCTGAAGTTTTATGTCATTTTATTTTGTCTTTCTCTTTGCATTGGCATATTGTCCTAAAGAGTCTTCTAGTTTTTCATTGGAATGATGGTGTTGTTATTCAGACAAAAATGAAAGTGTTCTATGATTTGTCTATGTGTGGTCATCCATATAACTTCTGTACTAAGGGGGCTGAGACTGTATTGTCAAGAGGATGAAACTAGTATGACTACATACTGAGGTTCATGCCAACACAAACTGAGACCCTTCCCAAACAGAAAAGGAAGAGCAAACCTGAGTTGCATATTTTAATTGTTCTAGTGATACAGATATCTTCAATATGCCTGCTTTCGAGAGTATTATTTTATTTTTTATGTTCTCCACGTTTTGTAGTCAATTGCCTTCAGTATTTACACTAGGAAAATATCTTCAAGATGTTGTTATTTTTAATAATTGTAGTAGGCCAGTGAATGTTTCCATCCTAACAGCTGTGTTACATTGTTATCTATGAGCTATTTATAACCAGTATATACAAAGATTGTTTCAAATGAGGTACTAATTATTTGGAGCTGGAGAATTTATTCCAACAGAATACCTATTCCAGTATTTTCTTTTCAATTTTCTGCTGCCTTCTACTAGATCAACATTAAAAATATTTGTACAACTTATTTGTGAATTTTAAGATAGCAAAATACATACTACTTAATTTTATTAATAAATTCTTTAAGAATTCCATACAACAACTTTCATCACAAAAATTTGAAAAACCTAATTATATGAGATTTATGTTTTAAATACTGAAATAAGAAAAGCAAGCTATAAGGTACAGTGGTATATATATATATATATATATATATATATATATATATATATAGTCATACAATACATCTTAACCACTCTTTGCTTTCCCTCCACTCCTTTTATATCCCTACCTTACCTCTCCTCCAGACACACTCCTCTACCATTTCCTCTTCAGAAATTGACAAGCCTCCAAGAAATATCAGTCAAATAGGACAAGAAATAATAAGACAAGGCAATATGAGGAAAAAAGTCCAAAGGGTTGGCAAAAGTCCCATCGTGCTTTCATATATTTTGTTAAGGGATTTATGTGTTTACTTTTTTATCCGTTTACCTGTGTTCACCTATATTTCTTTAAGGGATTTATTTGTATCCTCCTTAAGGTCCTCTACTACTTTCATGAGATGGGATTTTAGATCAGAATCTTGTTTTTCAGGTGTGTTAGGAGATCCAGACACACCTGAAAGTTCTTGCTTTCGTGGCAGAACTAGTTCTAATGGTGCCAAATGCCTTTATATTCTGTTACTTATGTTTTTGTGCTTTCCTCTTGCCATCTGGTTATCTCGGGTGTTAACGGGCCTTGCTATCTCTGACTGTACCCTTTCCCTCTTATGAGCGTGGTTATGATGGACTTCCTCAAGTCAGTCTGTCTTTGGGTGTGGGACAGAGTCTGTAGTGCCTGATATGTGAGCTTATGAGCTTGGTTGTGAAGTACCTCCCAGGAATCAAGCTGTGTCTGATTGTGGGAGGGTATCTGGCTTGCTGGATTTTGCCCGGGCATAGTTGTGGGCCCAGAAGGAAGATGTGTTTCTGGCAGGGAAGATAGGCTCCAGGTCTGCTGGGCCTTGTGTGGGTCCTAGTTAGGCCAGGTATTTTGATGGGGTTAGCAGGTGTCTTGCTTGTGAGCCTGGTTATGGAGCTCCTGGGCATCAAGCAGTCTCTTGGTGTTTGCTGTGAAATGTTTTGTGAGATTTGAAGTTTCTTACAGGCAATCTTTGCATATCAAATAGATTATGAAAACAAATGTTTGAAATTATGTCTAAAGATAGTACTTATTTATCTTAATGTTATTTAAGATGTAATTATAAATTTGAAATTGAATTTGAAGAGTATTTTTTGGTAAAGAATAAGGAGTTACTATGAAAAAATATAAAAAAACCCACAAAACATGTGTTTATTTTCAAATCAAAAATGTATTTTCATCTTATCAATATAATATTATATTTCTGCTTTGAGATTTGCTAGAGAGAAATTTAATTGGAAAATGGCAGTTAGTATTAAATGATTATGTATTTTTACTTCACAATGATTCCAATAAATTTAAATTCTGTATAGGTTGATGCATATTTTGAATATTTCCTTCCAAAAATATTATGCAACATAATACCATAGTAAAACCCATCAGAAGTAGACATACTTAAATTTTTATTATATAATAGAAGTACAAGCATTGTACTATAACTACAAGAAATCATACTCATACAATCTTCAACAGTCAATATTTACAAAAATCATTAAATACAATAAGCTTTTATGTTTCTTATTTCAGTAAATGCTCACAAATATTGATACAGATTATACTATTACCTACAACTTTACTGATGAGAAAATTCAAGTTTATTGAACTTTCATGTCTTGATTAAAATATATTAAGCTTGAAAATCAATGAGACGATCCTTGTAGTTTGCTGTGTGACACTGTGATATATATCTCTATATCTCCATATATATATGCCAATAAAGATATCTGTATATAATCTATACATTTATCTACATATATGCACATCTATCTATATCTATCTACATGTGTGTATGAATAAGTATTTATCATATATGTGTATGTATACAGGGATATGGCAATGTATGCGTATGTAGTAGCATACATAATAATACCTTATACTAATGTCACTAATAATGTTATTAATTGTCAAATGTCATTGGAAAAATTGTTGGTATCTTAATTCCTAGAAGCTATTTAAAGTTAGGTTTTACTATTGAAGAGAGATAAAGTTTAAAATGCAATTAAGATTGCTTATCAATTAACTATGACATGGGGAAAAGACCTTGGATTAGTTTCATAGTTTCTGTTTAATTATCATTGTCCTTATAAGTAAAAGAGGGAGGCAGAAATAGAAGAATAGTCTAGATCACAGCATAAAAGATACCTGTACAAATGTTCATAGCTTCATAAGTGAAGGAAATAAGTCATTTGTTAAGGAATTAAGGTGGCCTTTAAGAACTTAAAAACCAAGAAAATTAATTTCCCACATAGCTCTAAAAGGAATTATGTCTAAAATAACAAGGATTCTATCCTGGCAACACTCATTGAACCTTTCTGAACTGCATTTATGCATTTCACAAATATTAGTGGCAAAGCATTTTTGTTGTTGTTTTTTTTTTTTTAATAGATCATTGGAATTTTTTCAAAGCACATTTTATTAAATGTATTTTTGCTTTGTTTTGTGGGAATTTTATAACAAAAATAATAAACTGAAATCGTGTTCTGGGCGTACTGCCAACTGCTTATAATCCTATAACTTGGGACATGAAGATGTGAAGATTGAGAATTTAAGACCAAAGTGACCTAAATGAATCTCAATTTCTTCTGCCCATCACAAAGAAAAACCTAACTAATACACTGGAAATAATGGGTTTATTCATTTGGATAAATGAATAATAGTTCATGGCAACATGCATGGTTTTTTAAGTTCATTCATTTCTGGAACATTAATGCTGATTTTATGTATTGTTTTGATCTTCATTTCCCTAATGACTAATGAAGTTGAGCAATTTTTAAGATGCTTCTCCACCATCCGTTTATTGGCATATATATATGGAGATATAGAGATATATATCACAGTGTCTAAAGGTGAAAATTCTTTGTTTAAATCTGTACTCCATTTTTTAATAGGGTTGTTTGGTTTTCTGGAGTCTAACGTCTTGAGTTTTTATATATACTGGATATTAGCCCTCTAACTGATGAAGGGTTGGTGAAGATCTTTTTCCAATTTGTTTGCTGCCGATTTGCCCTTTTTTTAGATTTTTTATTCGATATAATTTTTTATTTACATTTCAAATGATTTCCCCTTTTCTAGCCCCCTACTCCCCGAAAGTCCTGTAAGCCCCCTTCTCTCCCCCTGTCCTCCCACACACCCCTTCCCACTTCCCCGTTCTGGTTTTGCCGAATACTGCCTCACTGAGTCTTTCCAGAAAAAGGGGCCACTCTTCCTTTCTTCTTGTACCTCATTTGATGTGTGGATTATGTTTTGGGTATTCCAGTTTTCTAGGTTAATATCCACTTATTAGTGAGTGCATACCATGATTCACCTTTTGAGTCTGGGTTACCTAACTTAGTGTGATGTTCTCTAACTCCATCCATTTGCCTAAGAATTTCATGAATTCCTTGTTTCTAATGGCTGAGTAGTACTCCATTGTGTAGATATACCACATTTTTTGCATCCACTCTTCTGTTGAGGGATATCTGAGTTCTTTCCAGCATCTGGCAATTATAAATAGGGCTGCTATGAACATAGTAGAGCATGTATCCTTATTACATGGTGGGGAGTCCTCTGGGTATATGCCCAGGAGTGGTATAGCAGGATCTTCTGGAAGTGAGGTGCCCAGTTTCCGGAGGAACCGCCAGACTGATTTCCAGAGTGGTTGTACCAATTTGCAACCCCACCAACAGTGGAGGAGTGTTCCTCTTTCTCCACACCCTCTCCAACACCTGCTGTCTCCTGAATTTTTAATCTTAGCCATTCTGACTGGTGTAAGGTGAAATCTCAGGGTTGTTTTGATTTGCATTTCCCTAATGACTAATGAAGTTGAGCATTTTTTAAAGAGGCTTCTCTGCCATCTGAAGTTCTTCAGGTGAGAATTCTTTGTTTAACTCTGTTTCCCATTTTTTAATAGGGTTGTTTGGTTTTCTGGAGTCTAACTTCTTGAGTTCTTTATATATATTGGATATTAACCCTATATCTGATGTAGGATTGGTAAAGATCTTTTCCAAATTTGTTGGTGGCCGATTTGTCCTCTTGATGGTGTCCTTTGCCTTACAGAAACTTTGTAATTTTATGAGGTCCCATTTGTCAATTCTTGATCTTAGAGCATATGCTATTGGTGTTCTGTTCAGAAACTTTCTCCCTGTACCGATGTCCTCAAGGGTCTCCCCCAGTTTCTTTTCTATTAGCTTCAGAGTGTCTGGCTTTATGTGGAGGTCCTTGATCCATTTGGATTTGAGCTTAGTACAAGGAGACAAAAATGGATCAATTCGCATTCTTCTGCATGCTGACCTCCAGTTGAACCAGCACCATTTATTGAAAAGGCTATCTTTTTTCCATTGGATGTTTTCAGCCTCTTTGTCGAGGCTGCTTTGCCCTTTTAACAGTGTCCTTTGCCTTACAGAAACTTTGTAATTTTATGAAGTCCCATTTGTCAATTCTTGATCTTAGAGCATACGCTATTGGTGTTCTGTTCAGGAACTTTCCCCCTGTACCGATGTCCTCAAGGGTCTTCCCCAGTTTCTTTTCTATTAGCTTCAGAGTGTCTGGCTTTATGTGTAGGTCCTTGATCCATTTGGAGTTGAGCTTAGTGTAAGGAGACAAGGATGGATCAATTCCCATTCTCCTGCATGCTGACCTCCAGTTGACCCAGCACCATTTGTTGAAAAGGCTATCTTTTTTCCATTGGATGTTTTCAGCCCCTTTGCTGAGGATCAAGTGGCCATTGGTGTGTGGGTTCATTTTTGGATCTTCAATCCTGTTCCATTGATCCACCTGCCTGTCACTGTACCAATACCATGCAGTTTTTAACACTATTACTCTGTAGTATTGCTTGAGGTCAGGGATACTGATACCCACAGAAGTTATTTTATTGTTGAGAATAGTTTTAGCTATCCTGGGTTTTATGTTATTCCCGATGAATTTGAGGATTGCTCTTTCTAACTCTATGAAGAATTGAGTTGGGCTCTTGATGGGTATTGCATTGAATCTGTATATTGCTTTTGGCAAAATGGCCATTTTAACTATATTAATCCTGCCGATCCATGAGCATGGGAGGTTTTTCCATTTTTTGAGGTCTTCTTCCATTTCCTTCTTCAGAGTATTGAAGTTCTTCATCCAGATCTTTCACATCTTTGGTAAGAGTCATCCCCAGGTACTTAATACTGTTTGTGGCTATTGTGAAGGGTGTCATTTCCCTAATTTCTTTCTCAGCCTGCTTATCCTTTGAGTATAGGAAGGCTACTAATTTGCTTGAGTTGATTTTATAACCTGCCACTTTGCTGATCTTGCTTATCAGCTGTAGGAGTTCTCTAGTGGAGTTTTTTTGGGTCACTTAGGTAGACTATCATATCATCTGCAAATAATGATAGTTTGACTTCTTCTTTTCCAATTTGTATCCCTTTGACCTCCTTATGTTTTCTAATTTCCTGAGCCAGTATCTCAAGTACAATATTGAAAAGATAAGGAGAAAGTGGACAGCCCTGTCTAGTCCCTGATTTTAGTGGGATTGCTTCAAGTTTCTCTCAATTTAGTTTGATGTTGGCTACCAGTTTCCTGTGTATTGATTTTACTATGCTTAGGTATGGGCCTTGAATTCCTGCTCTTTCCAAGACTTTAAGCATGAACGGATGCTGAATTTTGTCAAATGCTTTTTCAGCATCCAATGAAAGGACCATGCGGTTTTTTTTCTTTGAGTTTGTTTATGTAGTGGATTGCATTCATGGATTTCCGTATACTGAACCAACCCTGCATCCCTGGGATAAATCCTACTTGATCATGGTGGATGATCGTTTTGATGTGTTCTTGGATTTGGTTGGCAAGAATTTTATTGAGTATTTTTGCATCGATGTTCGTAAGGGAAATTGGTCTGAAGTTCTCTTTCTTTGTTGGATCTTTGTGTGGTTTTGGTATCAGTGTAATTGTGGCTTCGTAGAAGGAATTGGGTAGTGTTCCTTCTGTTTCTATTTTGTGGAATAGTTTGAAGAGTATTGATGCTATGCCTTCTTTGAAGGTCTGATAGAATTCTGCACTGAAGCCATCTGGTCCTGTGATTTTTTTGGTTGGAAGACTTTCTATGACCCCTTCTATTTCTTTAGGGGTTATGGGACTGTTTAGATGATCTATTTGATCCTGATTTAATTTTGATATTTGGTATCTGTCAAGGAAATTGTCCATTTCCTCCAGATTCTCCAGTTGTGTTGAGTATAGGCTCTTGTAGTAGGATCTGATGATTTTTTGGATTTCCTCAGTTTCTGTTGTTATATCCCCCTTTTCATTTCTAAGTTTGTTAATTTGGATACTTTCTCTGTGCCCTTTGGTCAGTCTGGTTAAGGGTTTATCTATCTTCTTGATTTTCTCATCGAACCAGCTCCTGGTTTTGTTGATTCTTTGTATGGTTCTCTTTGTTTCTACTTGATTGATTTCCGCCCTGAGTTTGATGATTTCCTGTCTTCTACTCCTCCTGGGTGAATTGGCTTCTTTTTGTTCCAGGGCTTTCACGTGTGTCATTAAGCTGCTAGTGTATGCTCTCTCCATTTTCTTTTTGGAGGCACTCAGGGCTATGAGTTTTCCTATTAGCACTGCTTTCATTGTGTCCCATAGATTTGGTTATGTTGTGCATTCATTTTCATTAAATTCTAAAAAGTCTCTGATTTCTTTCTTTAATTCTTCTTTGGCCAATGTGTCATTGAGTAGAATATTGTTCAGCCTCCATATGTATGTGGGCTTTCTGTTGTTTTTTGTTGCTATTGAAAACCACTCTTACACCGTAGTGATCTGATAGGACACATGGGATTAGTTTGATCTGGTATTTGTTGAGGTCTATCTTGTGACCAATTATATGGTCGATTTTTGAGAAGGTACCATGAGTTGCTGAGAAAAAGGTATATTCTTTTGCTTTAGGGTGAAATGTTGTATAAATATCAGTCAAATCAATTGATCCAAAGTTTCAATTAGTTTTACTGTGTCCCTGTTTAGTTTCTGTTTTCCTGATCAGTCCATGGAGGAGAGTGGAGTGTTGAAGTCCCCCACAATTATTGTGTTAGGTGAAATGTGTGCTTTGAGCTTTAGTAAAGTTTCTTTTACAAATGAGGGTGGCCTTGCATTTGGTGCATAAATGTTCAGAATTGAAAGTTCTTCTTGGTGGATTTTTTCTTTTAACAGCAAGAAGTGTCCTTCTGTGTCTCTTTTGATGACTTTAGGTTGAAAGTCAATTTTATCTGATATTAGAATGGCTACTCCGGCTCATTTCCCGAGACCATTGGCTTGTAGAATTGTCTTCCAGCCTTTTACTCTAAGGGAGTTTTTGTCTTTGACATTTAGGTGAGTTTCCTGTATGGAGCAAAATGTAGGGTCCTGTTTCCTTATCCAGGCTGTTAGTCTATGTCTTTTTATTGGGGAATTGAGTCCACTGATGTTAAGAGATATTAAGGAATAGTGATTATTACTTCCTGTCTTTTTTGATGTTATTTTATACTTGAGTGGTTATCTTCTTTTGGGTTTGATGAAGGAAGGTTATTATCTTGCTTTTTCCATTGTGTAGTTTCCCTCCTTGTATTGGAGTTTTCTTCCATTATTCTTTGCAGACCTGGGTTTCTGGAATGACATTGTGTAAATTTGGTTTTGTCATGGAATATCTTGGTTTCTCCATCTATTGTGATTGAGAGTTTTGCTGGGTATAGTAGTCTTGGTTGACATTTGTGTTCTCCTAGAGTCTGCATGAGATCTGCCCAGGATTTTCTAGCTTTCATGGTCTCTGGTGAGAAGTCTGGTGTGATTCTGATAGGTCTTCCTTTATATGTTACTTGGTCTTTTTCTCATACTGCCTTTAATATTCTTTCTTTGTTTAGTGCATTTGGGGTTTTAATTATTATGTTGTGAGAGGTATTTCTGCTCAGATCCAGTCTGTTTGAAGTTCTGTAGGCTTCTTGTATATTCATATGCATCTCTCTCTTTAAGTTGGGAAAGTTTTCTTCCATAATTTTGTTGAAGATATTTGCTGGCCGTTTCAGTTGTAAATCTTCACTCTCATCTATACCTATAATCTTTAGGTTTGTTCTTCTCATTGTATCCTGGATTTCTTGGATGTTCTGGGATACAAGCCTTTTGCATTTTGCATTTTCTTTGACTGCTGAGTCAATGGTTTATATGGTATCTTCAGCATCTGAGATTCTTTCTTCCATCTCTTGTATTCTGTTGTTTATATTTGCATCTATGGCCCCTGATTTCTTCTCAAGGTTTTCTATCTCCAAAGTTGTCTAGTTGTCTCCCTTTGTGATTTCTTAGTTGTTTCTACTTCTGTTTTTAGATCCAGGATGGTTTTGCTCAGTTCCATCATTTGTTTGTTTGTGTTTTCCTGTAATTCTTTAAGAGATTTTTGTGTTTCCTCTTTCATGACTTCTGCCTGTTGACCCAAATTCTCCTGCATTTCTTTAAGGTTTTGTTTTTTTTTTTTTTTTTTTGCATTTCTTCTTTATTGGCTTCTATCTCTTGAGACTTATTCTCCTGCATTTCTTTAAGTGATTTTTGTGTTTCCATTATATGGGTTTCTAGTTTATTCATGTTCCCCTGTATTTCTTTAAGAGATTCATTTATGTCCTTTTTGTGTTCTTCTAGCAGCATCATGACCAGTGATTTTAAATCCAAATCTTGTTTTTCTGGTGTGTTGGCATAACCAGGACTTGCTGATGTTGGAGAGTTCGGTTCAGATGCTGCCATATTGCCTATATTTCTGTTAGTAGTGTTCCTGCGTTTGCCCTTTGCCATCTTGTTCTCTGGAGTTAGTTGGTCTTGTCTCTGCCTGGTGTTTGGGCCTCCTGAGGGGCTCTGGGGCTATTTCTGCAATACTATATGGCTGGGTTTCCCCTGTAGCAGATTGCTGATGTGCTGTCCTCCTCTTGGGTGCCCTTGCAGCCCTAGTGTGCTTTGCCACAGATTGTGTCTGTGAACCAGATGGTGTCAGTTTGCACCTTCAGGGAGTGCTGAAGGGTGTATGCTGCTAGGACCTTTTCTGTGTGCTCATCACTCTGCTGGGCAGCCGATCTCCCAACCGGGTTGGTGCACACAAGGCTAGCCTAGCTGCTCAGGCCCTGAGTCTAGGCAAAAGCCTGGGAGGCCAAGGTCCAAGCAAAGTTCCCCTCGGGCTATGACTTTTAATTGGTTCTGTCAGGTGGCCAGGATGGCGGGCATGCACATGCTCCCTGAAAATGCCGGGAGAGTCTGCTGGGCTAACAACCTCCTGGGCGGGTTGACACACAGATGGCCTACTGGGCAGCCCAGTTCTTGGGGTCAGTCCAGGGCCTGTTGGGGCCTAGACCCCTGCTATGTTAGCCTCCGGCTATGCCTGTTAGCCTGCTTTGCCTGCTAGCACTCTCTGGTGTCCTGTAGGCAAAATGGCAACATGTGCTCCGGGCCCAGGCAAAAAAACTCCTGGCTCGGTTGGCACCCCGATGGACCCCCGAACAGCCCAGGGCCTGGGTGCAGGCCAACACCCGTTGGGCTTAGACCCCTGCGATGTTGGCCTCTGGTTATGTTTGCGTACCTCAGTCTGTCTGATCTCTCTGGAGTCCGAGAACCAAGATGGAGGCGAGTCTCTAGTGACTGGCGGGAGGCAGAGTTCTGAAGTGGCTTCTGTGCTATGAAAGGCACCATAAATCCACCACTGCTTGCAGCCCGGCTGGCCAGCGAAGGTCAGTGGTCGTGGGAGCAGGGCCTAACTAGACCCTGTGTCACCTTGGTTTCACTGCTGATGGCCCTTCAGCTGGACCAGCCACTCTGGTGGAACATTTTAATGCCAACATTTGGAAACTAGGTTTCATTAATGAGACACTATCTAAAATAATAAATGCAAAAAAGGAATACTTTAGAAAGTTTAGAACTTAAGGCAAACTTTTATATCCATTTTCACTATTGTCTTAATAAATAGAGTACTCTGTGTTAGGGAAAATCTGCTTTGATATTTCTTCATAGTTGGTATAGTATTTATATATGTAGATAATGCTATTATACTTTGACAAAATTATATATGAAATAAGACTTGTTCTGTTCACATAATATTGAGCAATTGAGTGGCACATACAATTGACAGGGTGATTTTCGCTGGGTATAGTAGCTTTGGCTGGCATTTGTGTTCTCTTAGAGTCTGCATGAGCTCCGCCCAGGATCTTCTAGCTTTCATGGTCTCTGGTGAGAAGTCTGGTATAATTCTGATAGGTCTTCCTTTATATGTTACTTGCCCTTTTTCTCTTATTGCCCTAACTATTCTCTCTTTGTTTAGTACATTTGGGGTTTTGATTATTATGTGATGGGAGGTATTTCTGTTCTGGTCCAGTCTGTTTGGAGTTCTACAGGCTTCTTGTATATTCATGGACATCTCTCTCTTTAGGTTAGGGAAGTTTTCTTCAATAATTTTGTTGAAGATATTTGCTGGCCCTTTAAGTTGTAAATCTTCACTCTCATCAATGCCTATAATCCTTAGATTTGGCTTTCTCATTGTGTCCTGGATTTCCTGGATGTTCTGGGTTACAAGCTTTTTGCATTTTGCATTTTCCTTGACTGTTGAGTCCATGGTTTCTATGGTATCTTCGGCATCTGAGATTCTTTCTTCTATCTCTTGTATTCTGTTGTTGATATTTGCATCTATGGTCCCTGATTTCTTCCCAAGGTTTTCTATCTCCAAAGTTGTCTCCCTTTGTGCTTTCTTAGTTGTTTCTACTTCTGCTTTTATATCCTGGAAGTTTTTGCTCAGTTCGGTCATTTGCTTGTTTGTATTTTCCTCTAATTCTTTAAGAGATTTTTGTGTTTCCTCTTTCATGACTTCTTCCTGTTGATTCAAGTTCTCCTGTGTTTTTTAAAGTGATTTTTGCATTTCCTCCTTATTGGCTACAAACTTCTGACCCATATTGTCCTGAATTTCTTTAAGTGATTTTTGTGTTTCCCTTGTAAGGACTTCTAGCTTTTGATCATTTTTCTCCTGAATTTCTTTAAGAGATTTGTTTATGTCCTTCATGTGTTCTTCTAACAGCATCCTTACCAGTGCTTTTAAATCTAACTCTTGTTTTTTTTGGTGTGTTGGGGTATCCAGGACTTGCTAATGTTGGATAATTGGGTTCAGATGCTGCCATAATGCCTTGGTTTCTGTTAGTAACGTTCCTAAGCTTGCCTTTAGCCATCTAGTTCTCACTGGTGTTAGATGGTCTTATTGTCACTGGCTGGTGCTTCAACCTACTGTGGACCTTTAGGGCTATTTCCATGACACTGGATGACTGGGTTTTCTCTGGCACAGATTACTGATATGCTGCCTTCCTCTTTTGTGCCTTTAGAGCCCTGCTCAGACTTGCCTCAAAAAATGTTATACTTGGGTTGTCAAGGTGAACCAGGTGTTCTCAGACTGCTCTGTTATGGAGCAATGATGGTGTGTGTGTGGGGGTCACTCCCTCTGTTGATTCTCATGTAGCACACAGGCCCCACGACTGACCGGCTTGCAGATAAACTGCCTATGTTCTCAGGTCCTGGGCACAGGCAGACCCCTGGAGATTTGCACCCCCAGAGATCTTAAGCTCAGGATAATACAGTACCTAGTGATGTTTTTCTGCCCTGGCAGGCCACAAAGATGGCCATGGGGAGTTGCTCCCTCTTTTGCTCTCTGTGCAGGACACAGGCCCCATGACCTACCAACTGGGAGATGAACCGCCTATGTTCTCAGTTCTTGGGTGCAGGCAGACCTCTGGTGGTTTGCAACCCCAGAGATCTTAAGCTCGGGGTGATACAGTACCTAGTGAAGCTCTTCTGCTCCAGCAGGCAGTGAATATGGCTGCGGGGATTCTCTCCCTCTGCTGCTCTCCAGGCAGGACACAGTCCCCACGCCTGGAAGTCTGGCAGATGAACTGCCTATGTGCTCAGTTCCTGAGTGCAGGCAGACCCCTGGCGGTTTGAACCCGTAGAGATCTTAAGCTCGGGGTGATACAGTACCTAGTGAAGCTCTTCTGCCCTAGCCTGCAGTGAATATGGCCGCGGGGATTCTCTCCCTCTGCCTATGTGCTCAGATCTTGGTTGCAGGCAGACCCCTGGTGTTTGCACCCCCAGAGATCTAAATCTTGGGTGATACAGTACCTAGTGATTTTCTTCTGCTCCGGCAGGCAGCGAATATGGCTGCGGGGATTCTCTCCCTCTGCTGCTCTCCAGGCAGGACACAGGCCCCACTCCTAGCGGACTGGCAGACGAACAGCCTATGTGCTCAGTTCTTGGGTGCAGGCAGAAAATTTCTAACAGCCATGCTTAGAGTCCTATGCAATGTAGACTCTCCCTTCCCAGGTGTTTTTAGGTTATTTAAAAGTGACAAGAAATTATTGACAGCCTACTCATTGTTCACATGACACATATATCTTTTTTTCCTGTCTTTTTATTTGCATTCAAGTCTTTGTTTCCCGCCTCCCTGATTCCACAGTTCCTCATCCCATTCCTCCTCCCTCTTGCCTCTGAGAGGGTACTTCCTCCCACATGAGGCCTCCCCATTCCCTGGGGTCAAGGCTCTTGAGGATTAAACATATCATCTTCCACTGAGGCCTGATTAGGCAGACTTCTGCTATTTTTGTGGAAAGGGCCTCTGACTGGCCCATGTATGCTCCTAGTTGGTGGCTCAGTCTCCAGAAGACCTGGGATTTGGGTTATTTGAGACTGCTGGTCTTCCTATGGGGTTGCTTCAAAGTCTTCAATCCTTCCCCTAGCTCAACCATAGGGGTCCCTAACTTCAGTCCTATATTGTGTGTAAGTATCTGATCTGCCTCAGTCTCCTGCTGGTAGACTCAGAGGACATGCCAGGCTTTATGGTGTAACTCTTACTAAGCAAGGGAAAGATTTGTCTGCAATTCTTAATTTCTCTACTCTCTTGATGTAAGAAGAAAATGTTTCTCAGTTTTGATCAATGTTATCCCTAACTCGGGGGAAAAACTGTGATCATCTAAGACTCACTCATAACTTCTTACATCCTTATTCCACAAGTCCACTCCTAATCTTGACTAAAAAAAGCCCCACCCTGCTTACCACCCAAATACATCTCTGTCAACTTTGGGACCTTCATAGTTTCTTCCCTCATCACACACACTACGTTCTCTGCTTCCCATCATCTCACTTTATGCAAGCCTTTCAGTCTTTCTACATCAGTGCTGCTATTGTTTAATGCACATCAGATTAAAGTCAGTCTCCTTTCAAAATGTCTTCTCAGTATATGGATACACACTAATAGTCCTAACAAACCCTCCATAATCTACAGTTATGACTCTTTACATGCTGGGTCCTTTTATGTCCATTCTATTTTCAGTCCTGTATTAAATGAAGGCTGATTATGTTCTCTTCTCATCACCTCAAAGGACTGTCCTTCAGTCTTTTTTTCTCATCCAGGTTGTCTCCAATTTCACATCATGGATAAACGTCATTGGTGAGGTTTCCCCTACCATTTTTTTCCAAGGAAATGTGCCAGGAGCCATCCTCACTTAGAACTCAATGCCAAGAACTCAACAAACCAGGAACCATCCCTACCTGGCTCTCAATGCCAGGAGACCTCGATACCAGGAGTCATTCTCACTTAGATCTCCATGCCAGGAACTATTCCTATGTAAATCTCAAAACCCCCTCCTTTTGAAGTTCATCTGTAGATAGGTTACTATAGCAACCCCTTTCCACTTCACCGCCTCATGACCCCCCTTTTATCATGCCAACATTCCAACAGCAATAACTAGTTTTACCAGAAATTATGGGAAACTGTTTCTCAGAAATGATGCCAACGGGCGGCAGCAGCGGCGGCAGGGCAGCAGTGGCTGGTCCAGCTGAAGGGCCATCAGCAGTGGAACCAAGGCGATACAGGGTCCAGTTAGGCCCTGCGCCCACGACCACTGACCTTCGCTGACCAGCCGGGCGGCAAGCAGCTGCGGTTGTGCAGCACCTTTCCTGCATGGAAGCCACTTCAGAACTTGGCCTCCCACCAGTCAGGAGAGGTGCATCCATCTTGGTCTCGGACTCCAGGGATCGGACAGACTGAGGTACACAAACATAATCCGAGGCCAACACCGCGGTGGTCTGAGCCCGACGGGCGTTGGCCTGCACCCAGGCCCTTGGCTGTTCGGGGGGGCCAACGGGGTGCCAACCCAGCCAGGAGGTTTTTTGCCCAGGCCTGCGCGCATGCCGCCATTTTGCCTGCAGGACGACAGAGAGCTCTGGCGGGCAGACCTGTAACAGGCATAGCCTGAGGCTAACAAAGCTGGGGTCTAGGCCCCAAAAGGCACAGGACTGACCCCAAGAACTGGGCGGCTTGCTGGGCCATCTGTGAGTCAACCCGCCCAGGAGGTTGTTACCACAGCAGACTCTCCCGGCACTTTCAGGGAGCGCGGGCGCGCACGCCCGTCATCCTAGTCACCTGGCGGACCCAATTAACAGTCATAGCCCTAGGGGAACTTTGCTCGGACCTTGGCCTCCCAGGCTTTTGCCTGGACTCAGGGACTGGGCGGCCAGGCTAACCTTGTGTGCGCCAGCCCGGTTGGCGGATCAGCTGCCCAGCGGAGTGAGCGGAACACAGGGGAGGTCACAGCAGCATACACCATCGGCACTCCCTGGGGGTGCACACGGGCTCCATCTGGTCCACAGACACAATCAGGGGCAAGGCCTCAGGCGGAAGCCCTCAGCTCTACTCTCTCCACTTCCGGATCCAGATCAGCCTGGGCGGCAGCACCACATCTCCAAGTCCTGCAAGAGGCTAGCTGGGCTTCCAGGCGGCCAGCTGGGAGAAGTCAGTGTGCTCCAGTGAATCCAGCGGGCCCCAGCGGGAGCCTTCGGGTGCCTGCTTTGGGATCTGAACAGCCTGGGCAACAGCACCCTGTCTACAAGCAGTGCAGGAGGTAAGCTGTGCACCAGAGGCCAACTGGGAAGGGGCAGCTTGCACTGGTGAGTCCAGCACTGACAAGACAAACTAACACCAGTGAGAACTAGATGGCAAAAGGCAAACGCAGGAACGTCACTAACAGAAATCAAGGCAATATGGCAACATCTGAACCCAATTCTCCTCTACCAACATGTCCTGGATACCCCATCACACCAGTAAAACAAGATTTGGATTTAAAATCACTGGTCATGATGCTGGTACAGGAACACATGAAGGACATACTTAAAGAAATTCAGG
The DNA here is from genome assembly GCF_947179515.1 of Apodemus sylvaticus. Taxonomy (NCBI): domain Eukaryota; kingdom Metazoa; phylum Chordata; class Mammalia; order Rodentia; family Muridae; genus Apodemus; species Apodemus sylvaticus. The sequence continues at coordinate 52,256,534 of NC_067495.1, read as the reverse complement.
AGAAAATGGATCAAAAGTTAGAAGCCCTTGCAAGGGAAACACAAAAATCATTGAAAGAAATCCAGGAGAATACAAAAGCCAACAAGGAGGAAATGCAAAAAACACTTAAAGAAATACAGGAAAACTTTGGTCAACAGGCTGAGGTCATGAAAGACGAAACACAAAAATCTCTTAAAGAAATACAAGAGAACTTTGGTCAACAGGCTGAGGTCATGAAAGAAAAAACACAAAAATCTCTTAAAGAATTACAGGAAAGCACAAACAAGCAAGTGAAGGAGCTAAGCAAAACCATCCAGGATCTAAAATCAGAAGTAGAAACAACTAAGAAAACTCAAAGGGAGACAACTTTGGAGATAGAAAGCCTTGGGAAGAAATCAGGGGACAGAGATGCAAATATCAACAACAGAATACAAGAGATAGAAGAAAGAATCTCAGATGCTGAAGATTCCATAGAAACCATGGACTCAACAGTTAAAGAAAATGCAAAATGCAAAAAGCTTGTAACCCAAAATATCCAGGAAATCCAGGACACAATGAGAAGACCAAACCTAAGGATTATAGGCATAGATGATGGTGAAGATTTACAACTTAAAGGGCCAGCAAATATCTTCTATAAAATTATGGAAGAAAACTTCCCTAACCTAAAGAGAGAGATGCCCATGAATATACAAGAAGCCTACAGAACTCCAAACAGACTGGACCAGAACAGAAATACTTCCTGTCACATAATAATCAAAACACCAAATGTTCTAAACAAAGAAAGAATACTAAAGGCAGTAAGAGAAAAAGGCCAAGTAACATATAAAGGAAGACCTATCAGAATCAGAGCAGACTTTTCACCTGAGACTATGAAGGCTAGAAGGTCCTGGGCAGATCTCATGCAGACTCTAAGAGAACACAAATGTCAGCCAAAACTACTATATCCAGCAAAACTCTCAATCACCATAGATGGAGAAACTAAGATATTTCATGACAAAACCAAGTTTACCCAATATCTATCCACAAACCCAGCCCTACAAAGGATAATAGGAGGACAACACCAATACAAGGAGGGAAACTTCACCCTGGAAAAAGCAAGATAGTAACCTATCATCAAACCCAAAAGAAGTTAAGCATTCAAATTTAAAAAATAACGTCAAAAATGATAGGAAGTAACAATCACTATTCCTTAATATCTCTTAACATCAATGGACTTAATGCCCCAATAAAAAGACACAGACTAACTGAATGGATATGTAAACAGGACCCTACATTTTGCTGCTTACAGGAAACACACCTCAGGGTCAAAGACAAACACTACCTTAGAGTAAAAGGCTGGAAGACAATTTTACAAGCAAATGGTCTCAGGAAACAAGCTGGAGTAGCCATTTTAATATCAGATAAAATTGACTTTCAACCCAAAGTCATCAAAAGAGACCCTGAGGGATACTTCTTGCTGGTCAAAGGAAAAATACAAAAAGAAGAACTGTCAATCCTGAACATCTATGCCCCAAATGCAAGGGCACCCTCTTTCGTAAAAGAAACTTTATTAAAACTCAAAGCACACATTGCACCTAACACAATAATTGTGGGTGACTTCAACACTGCACTTTCCTCAATGGACCGATCAGGAAAACAGAAACTAAACAGGGACACAATGAAACTAATTGAAGTTTTGGACCAATTAGATTTAACAGATATATATAGAACATTCTATCCTAAAACAAAAGAATATACCTTTTTCTCAGCACCTCATGGTACATTCTCCAAAATCGACCATATAATTGGTCACAAGACAGACCTCAACAAATATAAAAAGATCGAACTAATCCCATGCCTCCTATCTGATCACTATGGAGTAAAAGTGGTCTTCAATAGCAACAGAAACAACAGAAAACCCACATACACGTGGAAACTGAACAATACTCTACTCAATGATACCTTGGTCAAGGAAGAAATAAAGAAAGAAATTAAAGACTTTTTAGAACACAATGAAAATGAAAACACAACATACACAAATCTATGGGACACAATGAAAGCAGTGCTAAGAGGAAAACGCATAGCCCTGAGTGCCTCCAAAAAGAAAATGGAGAGAGAATACATTACCAGCTTAATGACAAACCTGAAAGCCCTAGAACAAAAAGAAGCTATTTCACCCAGGAGGAGTAGAAGGCAGGAAATCATCAAACTCAGGGCCGAAATTAATCAAGTAGAAACAAAGAGAACCATACAAAAAATCAGCAAAACCAGGAGCTGGTTCTTTGAGAAAATCAACAAGATAGATAAACCCTTACGCAGACTGACCAAAGGGCACAGAGAAAGTATCCAAATTAACAAACTTAGAAACGAAAAGGGAGATATAACAACGGAAACTGAGGAAATCCAAAAAATCATCAGATCCTACTACAAGAGCCTGTACTCAACACAACTGGAGAATCTGGAGGAAATGGACAATTTCCTTGACAGATACCAAATACCAAAATTAAATCAGGACCAACTAGACCATCTAAACAGTCCCATAATGCCTAAAGAAATAGAAGGAGTCATAGAAAGTCTTCCAACCAAAAAAAGCACAGGACCAGATGGCTTCAGTGCAGAATTCTACCAGACCTTCAAAGAAGAGTTAACACCAATACTCTTCAAACTATTCCACAATATAGAAACAGAAGGACCACTACCCAATTCCTTCTACGAAGCCACAATTATGCTGATACCAAAGCCACACAAAGATCCAACAAAGAGAGAGAACTCCAGACCAATTTCCCTTATGAACATGGATGCAAAAATACTCAATAAAATTCTTGCCAACCGAATCCAAGAACACATCAAAACGATCATCCACCATGAATGATCAAGTAGGCTTTATCCCGGGAATGCAGGGTTGGTTCAATATACGGAAATCCATCAATACAATCCACTACATAAACAAACTCAAAGAACAAAACCACATGGTCATTTCATTGGATGCTGAAAAAGCATTTGACAAAATTCAGCATCCTTGCATGCTTAAAGTCTTGGAGAGAACAGGAATTCAAGGCCCATACCTAAACATAGTAAAAGCAATATACAGCAAACCGGTAGCCAGCATCAAACTAAATGGAGAGAAACTTGAAGCAATCCCACTGAAATCAGGGACCAGACAAGGCTGCCCCCTTTCTGTTTATCTTTTCAATATTGTACTTGAGGTACTAGCTCGGGCAATTCGACAACATAAGGAGGTCAAAGGGATACAAATTGGAAAGGAAGAAGTCAAACTATCATTATTTGCAGACGACATGATCGTCTACCTAAGTGACCCAAAGAACTCCACTAGAGAGCTCCTACAGCTGATAAACAACTTCAGCAAAGTGGCAGGTTATAAAATCAACTCAAGCAAATCAGTGGCCTTCCTATACTCAAAGAATAAGCAGGCTGAGAAAGAAATTAGGGAAATGACCCCCTTCACAATAGCCACAAACAGTATAAAGTATCTTGGGGTGACTCTTACCAAACATGTGAAATATCTGTATGACAAGAACTTCAAGACTCTGAAGAAGGAAATAGAAGAAGAGCTCAAAAAATGGGAAAACCTCCCATGCTCATGGATTGGTAGAATCAATATAGTTAAAATGGCCATTTTGCCTAAAGCACTATACAGATTCAATGCAATACCCATCAAAATCCCAACTCAATTCTTCACAGAGTTAGAAAGAGCAATTATCAAATTCATCTGGAACAACAAAAAACCCAGGATAGCTAAAACTATTCTCAGCAACAAAAGAAAATCTGGGGGAATCAGTATCCCTGACCGCAAGCAATACTACAGAGCAATAGTGTTAAAAACTGCATGGTATTGGTACAGTGACAGGCAGGAGGATCAATGGAACAGGATTGAAGATCCAGAAATGAACCCACAAACCTATGGCCACTTAATCCTCGACAAAGAGGCTGAAAACATCCAATGGATAAAAGATAGCCTTTTCAACAAATGGTCCTGGTTGAACTGGAGGTCAACATGCAGAAGAAGTCGAATTGATCCATCCTTGTCTCCTTGTACTAAGCTCAACTCCAAATGGATCAAGGACCTCCACATAAAGCCAGACACTCTGAAGCTAATAGAAAAGAAACTGGGGAAGACCCTTGAGGACATCAGTACAGGGAGGAAGTTCCTGAACTGAATACCAATAGTGTATCATTTGAAATGTAAATAAATTATATCGAATAAAAAAAAATAAATGATGCCAACCCCCTGAGATTGTTCCCCCCTTTTACCCCTCCCAAACCTTGTATGCTTCCCCTTATATTGACTTGTCTGAAAATTAAAGTTTGACAGCTTCATCAGACCTAGACAGGTTGTCCGGCCCCTCTCTCTTGTCTTGTTGCCCCATTGCCTTTCCTCTAGGTGGCTTAAAGGAACCCTGTTGACTGTCCTGCGGGTTGGGACATAAATGTACCCCTTTCTCCATTTGAGAAAATGAATGCTGTGTATACCCACACAGTATGGCCATTATATTGAGTTTTTTTTTTTTAATCAATGTCTTTTTTATTTACATTTCAAATGATTTCCTTTTTTCTGGTCCCCCACTCTCCGAAAGTCCCATAAGCCCCCTTCCCTCCCCCTGTTCTCCCACCTACCCCTTCCCACTTCCCTGTTCTGGTTTTGCCTTATACTGCTACATTGAGTCTTTCCAGCACCAGGGCCACTCCTCCACTCTTCTTGTGCCTCATTTGATGTGTGGATTATGTTTTGGGTATTCCAGTTTTTCTGGCTAATATCCACTTATTAGTGAGTGCATACCATGATTGATCTTTTGAAACTGGGTTACCTCACTTAGTATGATGTTCTCCAGCTCCATCCATTTGCCTAAGAATTTCATGAATTCATTGTTTCTAATGGCTGAATAGTATTCCATTGTGTATATATACCACATTTTTTTGCATTCATTCTTCTCTTGAGGGATACCTGGGTTCTTTCCAGCCTCCGGCTATTATAAATAGGGCTGCTATGAACATAGTGGAGCATATATCCTTATTACATGCTGGGGAATCCTCTGGCTATATGCCCAGGAGTGGTATAGCAGCATCTTTCGGAAGTGACTTGCCCAGTTTTCTGAGGAACTGTCAGACTGATTTCCAGAGTGGTTGTACCAGCTTGCAACCCCACCAGCAGTGGAGGAGTGTTCCTCTTTCTCCACATCCTCATATATCTTTTTAAAACTACAACCTTCTGGGAAAGATCTGCCACATGAGATGATCTTCTGCCACAACACTCCACACCTAAATACCTCTGGGAAAGAACTGGTGTGCCAGGAGTGCTGGCACACCTGTGAGTACTGTTAAGACCAAAACTTCTACTCTGAGGGACCTGTCAGGAGACCTCAGGATATAGGAACTGAGGATCCGCCTGGGACAGGATCCCTCCAATTTCCATCTGTGCTCAGAGCTGATCCTGTGCCCTAACCATAACCAAATAAGTCCAGGAAAGAATTGGTCTCCCTGGAATGCTGGCACTACTGTGAGCACAGGTAAAACCCCAACTTCTGCTCAAAATTCTGGATCAAGAGGGACCAGCCCAGAGTCATCAGGAGAGAGGAGCCAAGGAACAGCCAGGTACAGGATCCTTCAGGTTTCCATCTGCACCCTGGGGGCAACCTTGTGCCATAGGTTTCCATATCTAAATTCATTCTTGAGAGAACTGATCTCCCAGGAATACTGACATACAGGCTTGCAGGAGGGACAAGTCACAGTCAGAGGCAGCAAGACCAGTTAACACCAGATATATCCAGATGACAAGAGGCAAGGGCAAGAACACAAGCAAGAGAAACCAAGGCTACTTGGCATCAGCAGAACCCAGTTCTCCTACCACAGCTAGCCGTGGATACCCTAATAAAAACAAACAAACAAACAAACAAACAAACAAAAAACCAAAAAAAACCCCAAACAAACAAAAAAAAACAAGACTCTTATTCAAGTCACATCTCATGATGATGATAGAGGACTTTAAGAATGACATAAATACCTCCCTTAAAGAAATATGTGAGGACATAGGTAAACAGGTAGAAGCCCTTAAAGAGGAAACACAAAAATCCCTGTAAGAATTACAGGAAAACACAACCAACAGTGGAAGGAATTGAACAAAACCATCCAGGATATAAAAATGGAAATAGAATAAATAAAGAAACCACAAAGGGAGACAATCCTGGAGATATAAAACCTAGGAATGACATCAGGAGTCATAGACGCAAGCATCAACAACAGAATACAAGAGAGTAGAGAGACTGTCAGGTACAGAAGATACCATAGAAAACATTGACACAATAGTCAAAAAATGCAAAATGTAAAGAGCTCCTAACCCACAACATCCAGGAAATCCAGGACACAATGAGAAAACCAAACCTAAAGATAACAGAGCAAAGATTCCAAATTAAAAGACCAGTAAAAACTTCAACAAAATCATAGTAGAAAACTTTCGTAACCTAAGAAAGAGGTGCCCATAAACATACAAGAAGCCTACAGGACTCCAAAGAGTGGACCAGAAAAGAAATTCTTCCTATCACATAATAATCAAAACACCAAATACACAAAACAAAGAAAGAATATTAAAAGCAGTAAGGGAAAAGGACAATAACATATAAAGGCAGACCTATCAGAATTATACCAGACTTCTCACCAGGGCCTGTGAAAGCTAGAAGATCTGGGTAGATGTCACACAGACCCTAAGAGAACACACATGCCAGCCCAGGATACTATACCCAGCAAAACTCAATTACCATAGATGCAAAAACCAAGATATTCTATGACAAAACCAAATTTACACAATATCCTTCCACAAATCCAGCCATACAAAGGATAATAAATGGAAAACTCCAACACAAGGAGGGAAATTACACTCTAGAGAAAGCAAGAAAATAATTTTGTTCTTTCAACAAACCTAAAAGAAGATAGCCACACAAACATAATTCACCTCTATTAACAATAATAACAGGAAGCAATGATTACTATTCATCAATATTTCTTAACATTAATGACCTTAATTCCTCAATAAAAGACATAGACTAACAGACTGGACACATAAACAGGACCCAGCATTTTGCTGCATACAGGAAACACACCTCAGTGTCAAAGACAGACACTACCTCAGAGTAAATGGCTGGAAAACAATTTTCCAAGCAAATGGTTCCAAGAAACAAGCTGGAGTAGCGATTCTAATATCGAAATCGACTTTCAACCAAAAGGTATCAAAAAAGATAAGGAAGGACACTTCATACTCATCAAAGGAAAAATCTACCAGAAGAACTTTCAGTTCTGAATATCTATGTTCCAAATGCAAGGGTACCCACATTCATAAAAGAAACTTTACTAAAGCCCAAAGCACACATTGTACCTCACATAATAATTGTGGGAGATTTCAATACCCCACTCTTATCAATGGACAGATCGTGGAAACAGAAAATAAATTAAACACAGTTAAACTACCAGAAATGATTGATTAAATTGATTTAACATATATCTATAGAACACTTCATCCTAAAACAACAGATTGTACCTTCATCTCAGCACCTCATGGTACCTTCTCCAAAACTGACCATATAATTGGACACAAAACAGGTCTCAACAGATACAAGAAGATTGAAATTCTCCCATGCATCCTATCAGATCACCATGGACTAAGGATGTTCTTCAATAACAAAAAAAAAAAAAAAAAAAAGAAGAAGAGAAAGCACACATGGAAGCTGAACAACTCACTACTTAATGATAACTTGGTCAGGGATGAAATAAAGAAATTAAAGACTTTTTAGAATGTAATGAAAATGAAGGCACAGCATATCCAAATATATGGAACACAATGAAGGCAGTGCTAAGAGGAAAACTCTGAGTGCCTCCAAAAGGAAACTGGAGAGAACATACACTAGCAGTTTAATAGCACACTTGAAAGCTCTAGAACAAAAAGAAGCAAATATACCCAAGAGGAGTGGACCACAGGAAATGTTCAAATTTGGGGCTGAAATCAACCAAGTAGAAATAAAAAGAACTATAATAAGCATCAGCAAACACAGGAGCTTCTTCTTTGAAAAAAAGCTTTCTTTCTTTCTTTCTTTCTTTCTTTCTTTCTTTCTTCTTTCTTTCTTTCTTTCTTTCTTTCTTTCTTTCTTTCTTTCTTCCTTCCTTCCTTCCTTCCTTCCTTCCTTCCTTCCTTCCTTTCTTTCTTTCTTTCTTTCTTTCTTTCTTTCTTTCTTTCTTTCTTTCTTTCTTTCTTTCTTTCTTTCTTTCTTTCTTTCTTTCTTTCTTTCTTTCTTTTCCCAATATAATCTAACAAGAGTCAAACTGAAAAAGGAAACTTCATTTGAGAAAATGTCTCTATTAGATTGTCTAGTTGGCAAAAGATCATGAGTATTTTCTTGACTGATGATTTTCTATTGCAAGTGCCATCCCTGAGCATCTGGAATAAGAAATCAATCTGTACAAGATAGTAATTCTATTCCTTCATGACCTCCTCTTCAGTGCCTGCCTCAAAGTTCATGTTTGTTTTCCTGTCCTGACTACTAGTCACAATGTACTATAAGATATAAGATGAAATAAACTCTTTTCTCTCAAGAATAAAAAAATCTAACCTTCTATCCTTCCCCCCAAGTTAAAAATTTCAATACTTAAGTAGTTAAAATTATCTTATCAATGAGTACCTGTAAAATGAAAACCAAGTCACACCATTCAGCATTCTTATTCCAACATCGAAGAACTAAGGTATAACAACGAATCACATTAAAGCAATCCCCAAATCCAGCAGTGTAAATGAAAATCTGATCAGCGTCTGACATCTGGGACTTACTTATAATGTCATCTTCTGGACTCCAAATGGGCTTCAGGACTCCACATCTCAAACTCTGTCACCCAGTTCCATTATATACCCGCAGCCCTCTTTGATGCATGCACCATGGTCTTGACATCTATATTGTTCTATGGTCTCCATTAAAACTGAGGCTTCAACTTCACAGAAGAACTCTTGGAGATTATCAATAGGAACTCCAAGTATGCTATAAAGTGCAAAGCTTAAGTTCTCCATAGTTCACACAAACTTACATTATTTAACATCTTCAAAAATGCTACCATACAGTTGACTCCTAGATAAACTATTTCTGTGGAAAATCAATATATATATTAGGTGGCTTGAATCATACCTTTTATATATTAATTGTGAGGAAACACTTTCTTATCATCTCATGATGCACACAATGCTTTAATTTAGTTGTGCTCATGTCTTTGACAATAATAGCTAATTCTTAGGTTTAGACTAATGAGCAAACAGACTCATAGCCAAAACCCTGTGGTGGCTTGAACAAGAATGGACCACATAGGCTCACATGTTTGAATACTTGGTCCCAAGTTTTATAAGAGAGAACAAAATAACTCTATTAAAAAATGGGGTACAGAGCTAAACAGAGAATTCACAAATGAGGAATCTCAAGTGGCGGAGAACACTTAAAGAAATGTTCAACATCCTTAGTCATCAAGGAAATGCAAATCAAAACAACCCTGAGATTCCTACTTAATCTTTTCAAGTCCAAGTTCTAATGCTTTCTACATTTCTCCCCAAGAGCAATATCTACCTATCACAATATCATAAAAGGTATATCACATTAACAATGACTCCCTTCAGGAGAGTACAGTTCACCAGACAGGGTTGTGCACATACAGGTCAAAACATCTCATCACAATTAACTCATTAAGACAATCTTCCACAGATATGCCTGCAGTCATATCCAACATAACCAATCCAACATTAACTCTGTCTTCCCAGATGATTCTAATTTTGTCAAATAGGCAATTAAAGCTAACTATCATAATCAATATGTGTAATTCTATTTCTGATGACAAGTGAGTGACTCATCTGGAAGAGTCCATCTCTAGATCTCAGTGGAATTAAAGTTTCCACCATTTTGAGCAGAGGGTGAATGTATTCTGGCTACCAGGGAATTGTTTCTTTCATAGTAGGTGTTTAATGTCCCTAATGATTAGCAGAGACATGAGAAGCCCCTTTATAACAGCATTAAATACTTAATGTATACTTCTTCACATTTCTTATTTCTAAAACATGTGATCTATCCATGTTGTAAATCAATGAACAACTTGTTTTTCTTGGAAATGGGGACATAAAAAGGAATTAATACTAGAGGAACAGTATTACGATTAATAGACATTCAAAGCCAAAAAATGAATCAAACCATGAAGTATTTTAATATTTCTTTAAATCTTCATATTAATTACGTTATCATTTAGTTATATAGTGTCAAATATTCACTCAGTCATAAAGAAGTTGACTGTTATATTGAGTTAAGTTAAATTGTTACAATGCATGATTCATATTAAGAATTACTCATAAAGTCCTCAAAAGTATTCCACATACTGGATCGCCTTAAGGAAACCTTTACAAAAAGTTAGTAATGGATGGGGCTGGAGAATATCATACTAAGTGAGGTAACCCAGACTCAAAAGATGAATCATGGTATGCATTCACTAATAAGTGGATATTAACCTAGAAAACTGGAATACCCAAAACATAATCCACACATCAAATGAGGTACAAGAAGAACGGAGGAGTGGCCCCTTGTTCTGAAAAGACTCAGTGAAGCAATATAGAGCAAAATCAGAACAGGGAAGTGGGAAGGGTTGGGTGGGAAAACAGGGGGAGGGAAGGGGACTGATGGGACTTTCGGGGAGTGGGGGTCCAGAAAAGGGGAAATCATTTGAAATGTAAATAAATATATCAATAAAAAAAACTTTTATAAATGATAAATTACTCTTGGAAATATGAAATGATTTTTATTGGATATTTTATTTATTTACTTTTCAAATGTTATTCACTTTCCAAGTTTCACCTCAGGAAAACCCCTATCCAATCTCCCCTACCCCTGCTTCTTTGAGGGTGCTACCCTACCCACCCATCCACTCCCACCTCGCTGCCCAAGAATTCTCTTACACTGGGACATTGAGTAACTTCCTGTGACTTCAATGTAATGGTCAATTAAAGTCTTTGATGGAAGAGGAAGTATCTAACTGTGCCTTTGAATTGTCTAGTGTTTTGTTGAAATGCAGCAAAAAGTTTCTTTTCTATATAGGTAACAAATAGCTGTATTTCAAGAAGTTTTTTAGTGCTTTACAATATGTCTTAGCTTGGTCAAAAATGTTCTCTGTAGTCTAAAATTGTCTGCTAAACTGTTTCATAATGCTATCTAGCTAATTAGAAGAAGGAACAAGTGTTGCTCATCATTAATAATAAGCACTAAGTACAGTACTCTGGGATATTATCCAATAACTTTCAGTATATAATAATTTCCATCTCTTTAAATTGTTGAAATAGAGAGCATAACAATTTTATTTTATTAATTTTTTGCCTTTCATTACATTAATCCAAAACCAATTGCCTTAGAAAGTGTCCCCATTTTAACATTACCTTTGTTACATCATTTTAAATTTTGGCAACAGTTAATCAATGTAAAATTAAATATTATTTAATAAAATACACATCCTCATGAATTACTAGAAAATAATAGTTTAAAATAAAGCTTATTTAGCTGCTATACATTTTATTTTTAATATGTAAATTAATACAGCTTATCAATACTTTCATTTCTGGTACATTCATTGATTTGTTTCTTTCACAAGTTTGTAGCTATACTTTGATCACTTGTCCCTAACATTCCCATTTTCTCCCTTAAATGTTTTCCCTCACTGTTCAGGTAATAGACAAAACCCAGGAATATTCCTGGTATTTATTTAATATATAGATATACATACACATAATATCAATATACATTTATAAACATATATGTATATATGTTTATATACAGCACACATGTATTATAATATATTTATATATTTATTATAAACATATATATAATTATATGTTTACTTATTTTTGTTACAGCATATATAATTTCATTTTTTCTTTTTTATTGACAATAGTTTTTTCATACATTGTATCATGATTATAGTTTCCCTTTCCTCTACTTCCAGTACTTCCTCATTCTTCTCATCTCTTGATCTACTTGCTGTCTCTCATTAGAACAAAACAAGCTTCTAAGTGATAATAACCAAACATGACAAAAATAAACTATAATAATGTAAAGTAAAAACTTTTATATTGAAGTTGGACTTGGCAACCCAACTAGAGGACAATAGACCTAAGAACATGCACAAGATCGAGTCCCATTCACTAAATCAGTGTTCCCAGAAAAATAGTAAGGTAATACCTATCATATATATTCAGAGAACTTGGTGCAGACCTGTGTAGGCCCTGTGTTTGTTGTTTCTATCTCTGTGAGCACATTTTTTCCTTCCTTAGTTATCAGAGGGCCTTATTATTCTTATTCTACCTAATGCCAGAAGAAGCCTCTATTATGATGACTGGATAAGACACTGATTTATGAACATAGCAGAATATCATTAGGAGTCATTTTTTAGACCATTAGTCCTTGGTTTTAGCCTAGGTACCTGGTCTTTCTGGTGTCTAGTTCTTGGTTTCCCCAGAAATGTTGGGTATTGATTTGTTCTCATGGAATGGGCCTTAAGTCAAGTCAGAACATAGGGGTGGGGGTTTCATGTAGACACCAACTCAACTTCTCCATGTTTGGTGAGTTTTATAGGTATTGTCGTTGGCAATGAGGTTCTTTAGTCAGTTTGGGGAGAGACACCTTTTGTTTTAGCACCAGCCTGTGTTATTGGAGAATTTCCATGGGAATGTCTTGTCCAATAGTTAAAAATCCATGCACCCAGGACTAACACTGGTAGCCTTACCTGCTGACAAGATATGGCAATTTGAGAATCCATATCCCAAATTTCTAGGAATCCTCATTAGGATAACCTTCATAAAATAGGTTTATTTATTTACCTACCTATAGATACTTTTACATGTTTTACAATTACAAAAACAAACCAATATTCATTAATTCTTTTCTCTTCCACCTTTGAAACATGGAAAGTTTTATTTATTTTTAAACTTTAATGATAGTTTTTCTGAGCATAATAATCTAGTTGTGTTCTTTTAGAACTTGGAATGCATTGTCTCACACACTTAGGCATAACAATTTGTTGTTGGATTATCATGTGTTTGTTTCTAATGGGCCTGTCTTCATAAGTGACTTGATCTTTTTCCCTTGCAGCTTTTAAAATCCATTTTTAATTATGTGTTTTTAATATTTAACCATAATATATCACAAGGAGTTCCTTTTCAGGCCAAATTGATTTATTTTTCTGTAGGTCTCTTATATGAAGAAAGGCAAGCATTTTTCTAGGTTTGGGAAATTTTCTTCAGTGGTTTAATTGAACATTTTCTCTGTGCCTTCATGATTGTGTTTTCCTTTTTCTATGCAGAGTTCAAAGGTGAGGGATTTTCTTGGTATCTCTGAGTTATACTATGATCTGTTCCTGTGCTTTTTAAACTATATTTTAATCCTTTACTGCATGATCCTATTCCTCTATTTTTCCAGTTTTGATAATTTGTTTTTTACACAATTCATTCTATCAGTAAGGTTTTCCACTCAGGTTTTCACTTGGCTTCTTGATTGTTTCATTCCCAGCAAGATTTCAATTTGACTTTCTTCCATAACAGCAACAACAACAACAACAACAACAACAACAACAACAATAACAACAACAGAAGACAGCCAGGCTGTAAGCAGCAGTGGATTTACGGCACCTTTCACCAGGCAGAAGCCACTTCAGAACTCTGCCTCCCGCCAGTCAGTCACGAGTGACTGGCCTCCATTTTGGTTCTTGGACGCCAGAGAGATCAGACAGACTCGGGTACGCAAATACAACCCGAGACCAATATCGAGGGGGTTTAAGCCCGACGGGCATTGGCCTGCACCCAGGCCCTGGGCTGGTTGGGGGGCCACCAGTGTACAAACCCGGCCAGTAGGTTGTTTGCCCGGGCTGGTGTGCTCATGTGCGGGCACCACCACAATTTTGCCTACCGGAAGCCAGAGAGTCCTAGCAGGCAAAACCAGCTAACAGGCTAGCCCAAGGCTGACATAGCTGGGGTCTAAGATGGTCAGGCCCTTGACTGCCTCCAGGCACTGGGCTGCTTGGTGGGCCATCTGTGTGCCGACCCAGCCAGGAGGTTGTTAGCCTAGCAGACTCTCCCAGCACTCTCAGTGAGCGTGCGCACGCTGCCATCCTGGCCACCTGACAGACCCAATTAACACTCACAGCTGAGGGGAACTTTGCTCAGACATTGGCCTGCCAGGCTTTTGCCTAGACTCAGTGCCTGAGCAGCAAGGCTAGCCTTGTGTGCACCAACCCTGTTGGGAGTTCTGCTGGCCAGCAAAGTGATCAGCACTCAGAAAAGGTCCCTGCAGCATACACCCTCAGCACTCCCTGAAGGAGCAAACAGGCACCATCTGGTTCACAGACACAATCTGGGGCAAAGCACACTAGGGCTGCAAGGGCACCCAAGAGGAGGACAGCACATTAGAAATCTGAAACAGGGGAAACCCTGCCATCCAGTGTTGCAGAAATAGCCCTAGAACCTCTCAGGAGGCTGAAACACCAGCCAGAGACAAGACCAATTAGCTCCAGAGAACAAGATGGCAAAGGGCAAACGCAGGAATGCTACTAGCAGAAATCTAGGCAATATGGCAACATCTGAATCAAACTCTCCAACATCAGCAAGTCTTGGTTATACCAACACACCAGAGAAACAAAATATGGATTTAAAATCACTGGTCATGATGCTGCTAGAAGAACACAAAAAGGACATAAATGAATGTCTTAAAGAAATACAGGGGAACATGAATAAACTAGAAACCCATATAATGGAAACACAAAAATCACTTAAAGAAATGCAGGAGAATAAGGCCCAAGAGATAGAAGCCAATAAAGAAGAAAGGCAAAAAAAAAAAAAAAAAAAAAAAAAAAAAAAAAGACTTAAAAAATGCAGGAGAACTTAGGTCAACAGGCAGAAGTCATGAAAGAGGAAACACAAAAATCTCTTAAAGAATTACAGGAAAACACAAACAAACAAATGATGGAACTGAGGAAAACCATCCTGGATCTAAAAACAGAAGTAGAAACAACTAAGAAATCACAAAGGGAGACAACTTTGGAGATAGAAAACCTTGAGAAGAAATCAGGGGCCATAGATGCAAATATAAACAACAGAATACAGGAGATGGAAGAAAGAATCTCAGATGCTAAAGATACCATAGAAACCATTGACTCAACTGTCAAAGAAAATGCAAAATGCAAAAAGCTTGTATCCCAGAACATCCAGGAAATCCAGGATACAATGAGAAGACCAAACCTAAGGATTATAGGTATAGATGAGAATGAAGATTTACAACTGAAAGGGCCAGCAAATATCTTCAACACAATTATGGAAGAAAACTTTCTCAACTTAAAGAGAGAGATGCCTATGAATATACAAGAAGCCTACAGAACTCCAAACAGACTGGACCTGAGCAGAAATACCTCCCATCACATAATAATCAAAACCCCAAATGCACTAAACAAAGAAAGAATATTAAAGGCAGTAAGAGAAAAAGGCCAAGTAACATATAAAGGAAGACCTATCAGAATCACACCAGATTTCTCACCAGAGACCATGAAAGCTAGAAGATCCTGGTCAGATTTCATGCAGACTCTAAGAGAACACAAATGTCAGCCAAGACTACTATACCCAGCAAAACTCTCATTCACCATAGATGGAGAAACCAAGATATTCCATGACAAAACCAAATTTACACAATATCTTTCCACAAACCCAGCTCTGCAAAGAATAATATGAGGAAAACTCCAATACAAGGAGGGAAACTACACCCTGGAAAAAGCAAGATAGTTACCTTCCTTCATCAAACCCAAAAGAAGATAACCACTCAAATATAAAAAGAACATCAAAAAAATACAGGAAGTAATAATAATCACTATTCCTTAATATCTCTTAACATCAATGGTCTCAATTCCCCCAATAAAAAGACATAGACTAACAGAGTGGATAAGGAAACAGGACCCTACAATTTGCTGCATACAGGAGACACACCTCAGTGTCAAAGATAAAAACTACCTTAGAGTAAAAGGCTGGAAGACAATCTTACAAGCCAATGGTCACAGGAAACGAGCAGGAGTAGCCATTCTAATATCAGATAAAATTGACTTTCAACCTAAAGTCATCAAAAGAGACACAGAAGGACACTTCTTGCTGGCCAAAGGAAAAATCCACGAAGAAGAACTTTTAGATCTGAACATCTATGCGCCAAATGCAAGGGCACCCTCATTCATAAAAGAAACTTTACTAAAGCTCAAAGCACACATTGCACCTAACACAATAATTGTGGGGGATTTCAACACTCCACTCTCCTCAATGGACCAATCAGGAAAACAGAAACTAAACAGGGACACAGTAAAACTAATTGAAGCTTTGGACCAATTGGATTTGACTGATATTTATAGAACATTTCACCCTAAAGCAAAAGAATATACCTTTTTCTCAGCACCTCATGGTACCTTCTCCAAAATAAACCATATAATTGGACACAAGGCAGACCTCAACAAATATAAGACGATCGAACTGATCCCATGCCTCCTGTCAGATCATTATGGTGTAAGAGTGGTTTTCAATAGCAACAAAAACAACAGAAAGCCCACATACACATGGAGGCTGAATAATACTCTACTCAATGACACCTTGGCCAAAGAAGAAATAAAGAAAGAAATCAGAGACTTTTTAGAATTTAATGAAAATGAAGGCACAACATACCCAAATCTTTGGGACACAATGAAAGTAGTGCTAAGAGGAAAACTCATAGCCCTGAGTGCCTCCAAAAGAAAATGGAGAGAGCATACACTAGCAGCTTAACGACACACCTGAAAGTCCTGGAACAAAAAGAAGCCAATTCACCCAGGTGGAGTAGAAGACATGAAATCATCAAACTCAGGGCTAAAATCAATCAAGTAGAAACAAAGAGAACCATACAAAGAATCAACGAATCCAGGAGCTGGTTCTTTGAGAAAATCAACAAGATAGATAAACCCTTAGCCAGACTGACCAAAGAACATAGAGAAAGTATCCAAATTAACAAACTTAGAAATGAAAAGGGTGATATAAGAACAGAAACTGAGGAAATCCAAAAAATCATCAGATCCTACTATAAGAGCCTATACTCAACACAACTGGAAAATCTGGAAGAAATGGACAATTTCCTTGATAGATACCAAATACCAAAATTAAATCAGGACCAAATAGTTCATCTAAACAGTCCCATAACCCCTAAAGATAGAAGGAGTCATAGAAAGTCTTCCAACCAAAAAAAGCACAGGACCAGATGGCTTCAGTGCAAAATTCTATCAGACTTTCAAAGAATACCTAACACCAATACTCTTCAAACTATTCCACAAAATAGAAGCAGAAGGAACACTACCCAATTCCTTCTATGAAGCCACAATTATGCTGATAACAAAACCACACAAAGATCCAACAAAGAAAGAGAACTTCAGACCAATTTCCCTTATGAAAATCAATGCAAAAATACTCAATAAAATTCTTGCCAACAGAAACCAAGAACACATCAAACCGATCATCCACCATGATCAAGTAGGCTTTATCCCCAGGGATGCAGGGTTGGTTCAATATATAGAAATCCATCAATGCAATCCACTACATAAACAAACTCAAAGAAGAAAACTACATGGTCATTTCATTGGATGCCAAAATAGCATTTGACAAAATTCAGCATCCTTTCATGGTTAAAGTCTTGGAAAGAACAGGAATTCAAGGCTCATACCTAAACATAGTAAAAGCAATATACAGCAAACCGGTAACCAGCATCAAAATAAATGGAGAGAAACTTGAAGCAATCCCACTAAAATCAGGGACTAGACAGGGCTGCCCCCTTTCTCCTTGTCTTTTCAATATTGTACTTGAGGTACTAGCTCGGGCAATTCGACAACATAAGGAGGTCAAAGGGATACAAATTGGAAAGGAAGAAGTCAAACTATCATTATTTGCAGATGACATGATAGTCTACCTAAGTGACCCAAAAAACTCCACTAGAGAACTCCTACAGCTGATAAACAACTTCAGCAAAGTGGCAGGTTATAAAATCAACTCAAGCAAATCAGTAGCCTTCCTATATTCAAAGGATAAGCAGGCTGAGAAAGAAATTAGGGAAATGGACCCCCTTCACAATAGCCACAAACAGTATAAAGTACCTTGGGGTGACTCTTACCAAACATGTGAAAGATCTGTATGACAAGAACTTCAATACTCTGAAGAAGGAAATGGAAGAAGACCTCAAAAAATGGGAAAACCTCCCATGCTCATGGATCGGCAGGATTAATATAGTTAAAATGGCCATTTTGCCAAAAGCAATATACAGATTCAATGCAATACCCATCAAAATCCCAACTCAATTCTTCACAGAGTTAGAAAGAGCAATTCTCAAATTCATCTGGAATAACAAAAAACCCAGGATAGCTAAAACTATTCTCAGCAACAAAAGAAATTCTGGGGGAATCAGTATTGCTGACCTCAAGCAATACTACAGAACAATAGTGTTAAAAACTGCATGGTATTGGTACAGTGACAGGCAGGCAGATCAATGGAACAGGATTGAAGATCCAGAAATGAACCCACACACCTTATGGCCACTTGAACCTCGACAAAGGGGCTGAAAACATCCAATGGAAAAAAGATAGCCTTTTCAACAAATGGTGCTGGTTCAACTGGAGGTCAGCATGCAGAAGAATGCGAATTGATCCATTTTTGTCTCCTTGTACTAAGCTCAACTCCAAATGGATCAAGGACCTCCACATAAAGCCAGACACTCTGAAGCTAATAGAAAAGAAACTGGGGAAGACCCTTGAGGACATCAGTACAGAGAGAAAGTTTCTGAACAGAACACCAATAGCGTATGCTCTAAGTTCAAGAATTGACAAATGGGACCTCATAAAATTACAAAGTTTCTGTAAGGCAAAGGACACCATCAAAAGCACAAATTGGCAACCAACAAATTGGGAAAAGATCTTCACCAATCCTACATCAGATAGAGGGCTAATATCCAATATATATACAAAGAACTCAAGAAGTTAGACTCCAGAAAACCAAACAACCTATTCTCACCTGAAGAACTTCGGATGGCAGAGAAACATCTTAAAAATGCTCAACTTCATTAGTCATTAGGGAAATGCAAGTCAAAACAACCCTGAGATTTCACCTTACACCAGTCAGAATGGCTAAGATTAAAAATTCAGGAGACAGTAGATGTTGGCGAGGATGTGGAGAAAGAGGAACACTCCGCCACTGCTGGTGGGGTTGCAAATTGGTACAACCACTCTGGAAATCAGTCTGGCGGTTCCTCTGAAAACTGGGCACCTCACTTCCAGAAGACCCTGCTATACCACTCCTGGGCATATACCCAAAAGATTCCCCAGCATGTAATAAGGATACATGTTCCACTATTTTCATAGCAGCCCTATTTATAATTGCCAGAAGCTGGAAAGAACCCAGGTATCCCTCAACAGAAGAATGGATGCAAAAAATGTGGTATATCTACACAATGGAATACTATTTAGCCATTAGAAACAATGAATTCATGAAATTCTTAGGCAAATGAATGGAGCTGGAGAACATCATACTAGGTGAGGTAACCCAGACTCAAAAGATGAATCATGGTATGCACTCACCAATAAGTGGATATTTACCTAGAAACCTGGAATACCAAAAACATAATCCACACATCAAATGAGGTACAAGAAGGATGGAGGTGTGGCCCCTTGTTCTGGAAAGACTCAGTGAAGCAGTATAGGGCAAAACCAGAACAGGGAAGTGGGAAGGGGTGTGTGGGAGAACAGGGGGAGAGAAGGGTGCTTATGGGACTTTCGGTGAGTGGGGGGGCTAGAAAAGGGGATACCATTGGAAATGTAAATAAAATATATATCGAATAAAAAAATAAAAAAATAAGAATTCTGCACTGAAAAAAAAAAGAAGAGGAGGTGGAAGAGGAAGGAGGAAATACATTATGACCATGAAAAAGGGCTATAAGAGAGAGGCTGAAGAAATGGAGATGGAGAGAGAAAAAAGGTAGAGGGAGAGGGAGAGGAAGAAGGAGAGGTAGAGGAAGAAGGAGGGAGAGAGGGAGGGAGGGAAGGAGGGAGGGAGGGAGGGAGAGAGAGAGAGAGAGAGAGAGAGAGAGAGAGAGAGAGAGAGAGAGAGAGAATATGCCACTTATGGAGGCAGACTAAAAAAGGAAAACTTAGAGAGTAATAATGAGATAAATGAGACAAAGTTGACCTTGAAGTGTCCTTGAAAACATTCTAAGCATCTTAAAAGTGTTTCATTGTAATGGAAAATAACTGAAGGAATTCATATGTGAAATTTTTGATGAAATTTGCCTATTGGAAATATCATTCTAATTTATAAATTGCTCCCATAAGTGATCAGAAGTGGATGCTGTGATGGTTTTATTTTTCTCTTCAGCTACATTATAAGGATGTGGTCAAATGTGAGTTCAGGAATTGACAAAATAATTAAAGATGGTACACTTGAAATAATATGAAGAAAAAAACAATAACCACCACCACCACAACAACAATAATAATAATTATTATTATTATACTACACTCCAGATTTTATTCTCCGACTGTTCCACATCCTATACTTCCTCCCCACCGCCCTGTCTCCACAAGGATTCCCACCCCCCTTCACACCAGACATCTAATCTCCCTGGGCCTCCAGTCTCCTTAAGCATTAGGTGCATCTTTTCTCTGAGTCCATGCCCTGCAGTCCTCTGCTGTATATGTGTTGGGGGCCTCATACCAGCTGGTGTATGCTGCTTGGTTAGTGATCCAGTGTCTGAGAGATCTTGGGAATCCAGGTTAATTAAGACTGCTTGTACTCCTACAGAGTTGCCTTCATCTTTAGCTTCTTATAAAATCAAAGATATAAGTGATGTGATTCTATTCACTAATTCTAAAATCAGACCTAAGACAGTACTGGGACCTCAGTGAATATTTATCAGACATGGAAGATAATTGTTGAATAGGAAATACTTAAAGGTATTGGGACCCATAATACAGAAATTTAAATATTAAATATTAAGTGGTTTCCATTTCATTGGAAAAATTGAAACAAAACCATTTGAGATCCATTAATTAACTAATTAATTAAACTTTTACCTAAACAGTACAATTGTTTCTTTCTTTTCTATATTCTCTGTTTACATTCCGAATGCTTTCCCCTTTCCCAGATCCACCCTCCCAATCAGTCTCATAAGCTGTCTTCCCTGCCCCCATTTCCCAATCACCCCCTCCCATTTCTCTGTCCTGGTATCCCCCTACAATGCTGGATCAAGTTTTTGCAGAACCAGGGCCCTCTCCTTCCTTATTCTTGGGTATCATTTGATATGCTAATTGTGTCTTAAGAATTCAGAGGTTCTGGGCTAATTAATATCCACTTATCAGTGATTACATTCCATGTGTATTCTTTTGTGATTGGGCTACTTCTCTTAGGATGATATTTTCCAGTTCTAACCATTTGCCAAAAATTTCATGAATTCATTGTTTTTAATTGTTGAGTAGTATTCCATTGTGTAAATATACCACATTTTCTGTATCCATTCCTCCATTGCGGGACATCTGGGTTCTTTCCAGCATCTGGCTATTATAAATAAGGCTGCTATGAACATAGTGGAGTATGTGTCCTTATTGCAAGCCAGGTACTCCTCTGGGCATATGCCCAGGAGAGGTATAGCAGGGTCCTCGGGAGTGTCATGTCCAGTTTTCTGAGGAACCACCAGACTGATTTTGAAAGTAGTTGTACCATCTTGCAATCCCACCAGCAGTGGAGGAGTGTTCCTCTTTCTCCACATCCTCACCAACACCTGCTGTCTCCTGAGTTTTTAATCTTAGCCATTCTGACTGGTATGAGGTGAAATCTCAGGGTTGTTTTGATTTGCATATCCCTCATGATTAATGATGTTGAAATTTTCTTAAGGTGCTTCTCAGCCATCTGAAGTTCTTTAGGTGACAATTCTTTGTTTAGCTCTGTACCCCATTTTTAAAAGGGTTATTCAGTTATCTGGGGTCTAATTTCTTGAGTTCTTTGTATATATTGGATATTAGCCCTCCATCGGATGTAGGGTTGATGAAGATCCTTTTCGAATCTGTTGGTTGCCGTTTTGTCCTTTTGACAGTGTCCTTTGCCTTACAGAAGCTTTGTAATTTTATGAGGTCCCATTTGTCAATTCTTGATCTTAGAGCATTAGCTATTGGTGTTCTCTTCAGGAACTTTTCCCCTGTGCCAATATCCTCAAGGGTCTTCCCCAGTTTCATTTCTATTAGTTTCAGTGTGTCAGGTTTTATGTGGAGGTCCTTGATCCACTTAGAGTTGAGACTAGTACAAGGAGATAAGAATGGATCCATTACCATTCTTCTGCATGCTGACCTCCAATTGAACCAGCACCATTTGTTGAAAAGGCTATCTTTTTTCCACTGGTTGCTTTCAGCTCCTTTGTCGAAGATCAAGTGACCATAGGTGTGTGGGTTCATTTCTGGGTCTTTAATCCTATTCCATTGGTCTACTTGCCTGTCACTGTACCAATACCATGCATTTTTTAACACTATTGCTCTGTAGTATTGCTCGAGGTCAGGGATACTGATTCCCCCAGAAGTTCCTTTAGTGTTGAGAATAGTTTTAGCTATCCTGGGTTTTTTGTTATTCCAGATGAATTTGAGAATTGCTCTTTCTAACTCTATGAAGAACTGAGTTGGGATTTTGATGGGGATTGTGTTGAATCTGTAGATTGCCTTTGGCAAGATGGCCATTTTAACTATATTAATCCTGCCAATCCACGAGTATGGAAGGTTTTTCCATTTTCTGAGGTCTTCTTTGATTTCCTTCTTCAGAGACCTGAAGTTCTTGTCGTATAGATCTTTCATTTGTTTGGTTAGAGTCACACCAAGATACTTTATGTTGTTTGTGGCTATTGTGAAGGGTGTCATTTCCCTAATTTCTTTCTCAGCCTGCTTATCCTTTGAGTATAGGAAGGCTGCTGATTTGCTTGAGTTGATTTTGTAACCAGCCACTTTGCTGAAGTTGTTTATCAGCTGTGGGAGTTCTCTAATGGAGTTTTTTGGGTCACTTAAGTATGCCCTCATATCATCAGCAAATAGTGATAGTTTGACTTCTTCTTTTCCAATTTGAATCACTTTGACCTCCTTATGTTTTCTAATTGCTCTAGCTAGGACTTCAATAACTATTGAAAAGATATGGAGAGAGGGGGCAGCCTTGTCTAGTCCCTGATTTTAGTGGGATTGCTTCAAGTTTCTCTCCATTTAGTTTGATGATGCCTACCAGTTTCAGTTTTCTGTATATTGCTTTTTACTATGTTCAGGAATGGGCCTTGAATTCCTGTCCTTTCCAAGACTTTTAGCATGAAAGGATGCTGTTTTTTTGTCAAATGCTTTTTCAGCACCTATTGAAATGACCATGTGTTTTTTTTTTTTCTTTTAGATTCGTTATGTAGTGAATTGCATTGATGGATTTCCAAACATTGAACCATCCCTCCATCCCTGGGATGAAGCCTACTTGATCATGGTGAATGATCGTTTTGATGTGTTCTTGGATTCAGGGGCAAGAATTTTATTGAGTATTTTTTCATCAATACTCATAGGGGAAATTGGCCTTAAGTTCTCTTTCTTTGTTGGATCTTTGTGTGGTTTTGGTATCAGCATAATTGTGGCTTCATAGAACGAGTTGGGTAGTGTTCCTTCTGTTTCTATTTTGTGGAATAATTTGAAGAGTATTGGTGTTAAGTCTTCTTTGAAGGTCTGATAGAATTCTGCACTGAAACCATCTAGTCCTGTGCTTTTTTTTTTTTTTTTTTTTTTTTTTTTTGTTGGAAGGCTTTCTATGACCCTTTCTGTTTCTTTAGGGGTTATGGGACTGTTTAGATGATCTATTTGATCCTGATTTAATTTTGGAATTTTGTATCTGTCTAAGATATTGTTCATTTCCTCAAGATTGTTGTTGAGTATAGGCTTTTGTTGTAGGATCTGATAATTTTTTGAATTTCCTCAGTTTCTGTTGTTATATCTCCCTTTTCATTTCTAATTTTCTTAATTTTAATACTATCTCTCTGCCCTTTGGTTAGTCTGGCTAACGCTAAAGGTTTATCTATGTTGTTGATTTTTTTCAAAGAACCATCTCCCGGTTTTGTTGATTCTTTTATTGTTCTCTTTTTTTCTACTTGCTTGTTTTCAGTCTTGAGTTTAATCATTTCCTATATTCTACTCCTGGGTGAATTAGCTTCTTTCTGTTCCAGGGTTATCAGTTGCGCCATTAAGCTGCTAGTGTATGCTCTCTTCAGTTTTTTGTTGTTGTTGTTGTTGTTGTTGTTGTTTTTGTTTTTTGGGGTTTTTTTTTGTTTTTTTAATTGACACTTTCAAGGCTATGAGTTTTCCTCTTAGTCCAGCTTTCATTGTGTCCCATAGATTTGGGTATGTTGTACCTTCATTTTCGTTAAATTCTAAAAAGTCTTTGTTTTCTTTCTTTATTTCTTCCTTGACTAAGGTATCATTGAGTAGAGTATTGATCAGCCTCCATGTGTATGTGGGCTTTCTGTTGTTTTTGTTGCTATCGAAGACAACTTTTACTCCATAGTGATCTGATAGGAGGCATGGGATTATTTCAATCTTCTTATATATGTTGAGGTCTGTCCTGTGACCAATTATATGGTCAATTTTGCAGAACAACATCATGAGGTGCTGAGAAAAAGGTATATTCTTCTGCTTTAGGATGAACTGTTTATATATATGTTAAATCCAATTGTTCCAAAGTTTTTATTAGTTTCACTGTGTCCCTCTTCAGTTTCTGTTTTCCTGATGGAGCCATTGAGGAGAGTTGGGTGTTGAAGTCACCCACAATTATTGTGTTAGGTGCAATGTATGCATTGAGCTTTAGTAACGTTTCTTTTATGAATGGGGGTCACCTTGCATTTGGAGCATAGATGTTCAGAATTGAGAGTTCTTCTTGGTGGATTTTTCCTTTGACCAGCAAGAAGTCTCCTTCCATGTGTCTTTTGATGACTTTAGGTTGAAAGTCAATTTTCTCTGATATTAGAATGGCTACTCCAGCTTGTTTCCTAAGACCATTTGTTTGTAAAATTGTCTTCCAGCCTTTGTACTCTAAGGTAATTTTTGTCTTTGACACTGAAGTGTGTTTCCTGTATGCAGCAAAATGTAGGGTCCTGTTTACATAACCAGTCTGTTAGTCTATGTCTTTTTATTGGGGAATTGAGTTCATTGATGTTAAGAGATATTAAGGAATAGTGATTATTGCTTCCTGTCATTTTTTATGTTAATTTATATTTGAGTGTTTATCTTTTTTGGGTTTGATGAAAGAAGGTTACTATCTTGCTTTTTCCAGGTTATAGTTTCCCTCCTTGTATTGGTGTTTTCCCCCTATTATCCTTTGTAGGGCTGGGTTTGTGGAAAGATATTGGGTAAATTTGGTTTTGTCATGGTATATCTTGGTTTCTCCATCTATAGTGATTGAGAGTTTTGCTGGGTATATTAGTCTTGGCTGGCATTTGTGTTCTCTTAGAGTCTGCATGAGATCTGCCCAGGATCTTCTAGCTTTCATGGCCTCTGGTGAGAAGTCTTGTGTAATTCTGATAGATCTTCCTTTATATGTTACTTGGACTTTTTCTCTTATTGCCTTTAATATTCTTTCTTTGTTTAGTACATTTGGGGTTTTGATTATTATGTGACAGGAGGTATTTCTGATCTTGTCCATCCTGTTTGGAGTTCTGTAGGCTTCTTTTATATTCATGGGCATCTCTCTCTTTAGGTTGGGGAAGTTTTCTTCCATAATTTTGTTGAAGATATTTGCTGGCCCTTTACGTTGTAAATCTTCACTCTCATCTATGCCTATAATCCTTAGGTTTGGTCTTCTCATTGTGTCCTGGATTTCCTGAGTTTTCTTGTGTTTTGGGTTACAAAGTTTTTGCATTTTGAATTTTCTTTGACTGTTGAATCCATGGTTTACATCGTATCTTTGGCATCTGGGATTCTTTCTTCTATCTCTTGTATTATGTTGTTGATATTTGCATCTTTGGCCCCTGATTTCTTCCCAAGGTTTTCTATATCCAAAGTTGTCTCCCTTTGAAATTTTTTAGTTGTTTCTACTTCTGTTTTTAGATTCTGCATGGTTTTGCTTAGTTCCTTCACTTACTTGTTTGTGTTTTCCTGTAATTCTTCAAGAGGTTTTTGTGTTTCTTCTTTCATGACTTCTGCCTGTTGACCCAAGTTCTCCTGCATTTCTTTAAGTGATTTTTGCATTTCCTCCTTATTGGCTTCTATTTTTTGACCCATATTCTCCTGAATTTCTTTGAATGATTTTTGTGTTTCCCTTATAAGGACTTCTAACTTTTGATTCATTTTCTCCTGAATTTCTTTAAGAGATTTATTTATGTCCTTCATTTGTTCCTCTAACAGCATTATGACCAGTGATTTTTAAATCCAAATCTTGTTTTACTGGTGTGGTGGGGTATCCAGGACTTGCTTTTGTTGGAGAATTGGGTTCAGTTGCTGCCATATTGCCTTGATTTCTGTCAGTAAAGTTCCTATGTTTGCCTTTTGCCATGTAGTTTTCACTGATGTTTGTTGGTCTTGTTTTCACTGCCTGGTGCTTCAACCTCCTGTGAGCCTGTAAGGCTATTTCCACAACACTGGATGACTGGGTTTCCCCTAGCACAGATTGCTCATGTGCTGCCCTCCTCTTTTGTGCTGTTGCCCCAAGCAATATTATACTTGTGTTGTCTTAGTGAACCTGGTGCTGCCCGTCTGCTCTGTCAGGGGGAGAAGGTGGCTGCAGGGAGTCACTCCAAATGCTGATCACCTGGTAGGGCACAGGACCCATGACTGGCTGGCACACAGATGAACCCCAGATGTGCCCAGGTCCTGGGGGCAGGCAGACCCCTGGCGGTCTGTGCCCCCAGAGATCTTAAACTCGGAATATCTCAGTACCTGGTAATGCCTGTCTGCTCTGTCATGGAGCGAAGATCGATACATACATCCAATTGTTTCCTAAATAACTTTTCAGTCAAATAATACTTCCTTCATCCTCATTATTTTCTTACTTTGGAATGCATGTTTTCCATTCTTTTGTTAGATACTGTCTTTTTAGATCCCCAGTGGAGGAGATGGAGAAAGGACTGAAAGAACTGAATGGGTTTGCAACCTCATAGGAAGAACAACAATATCAAGCAACTAGACCCCCCTAGAGCCCCCAGGGACTCAACCACCAACCAAGGACTATACATGGTGTGACCCATGGATCCAGCTGCATATGTCACAGAGGAAGGACTTGTCTGGCATCAATGTGAAGAGAGGCCATTGGTCCTGTGAAGGCTAGATGTCCTAGTGTAGGGGAATGCCAGGGCAGGGATGCAGAAGTGAGAGTGGGTAGGGGAGCACCCTTGTTGAGGCAGGAGGAAGTGGGATGAGGTAGGGGCTTTCCAGGGGAGAAAGCAGGAAAGGGGATAACATTTAAAATGTAGATAAAGAAAATATCCAATAAATGAAAAAGAAACTAAAGAGAAAAGAGAAAAACATTCAAATTAAATATTCATCTTCTTGCTAGTATTAATGAATCCCTGTTGTCTGATTTAAAATAGTCTCATCTTTGTGATTTTTTTTATATGCTACATATTTTATGTGTTGTGAAAATTCATTCATTGCAGTGTTTATACATGTACTTTATTCATTACTCAAGTTCAATAAAGATAAGGGACAGTATTTTATCAATGAACACTTGTGATATCATGTATTGGTTTACCATAAATAATAATGCAGTCAATGTGAAAATATTTTCACAACTTAAGTCATGTGCTTATAGTTAACCATGGTTAAAAAAGTTTTCTCCTGCATGGGAGACAGATCTGCACAATGATGAACTCTGTCTTCTCTTACAATGTCAATACACTTCTGCAGTTGATTACCTGTATTATGTAAACAATAAGCAAAGTTGTCTGGAGAGTAAAGACAGTCGATTGATCATTTTTATTTGTGGAGTTGATGGTATATAAAATGGAGGAGCCACAAAACTCTAGCTGTTATCTTGAGCAAATTTAAGATGTCTTGCGAATATGACATTGCTATTGAATTCATGAATTTATGAATTCATTGAAGCTATGTTTTTCTGCACAAGTGAAGTATAAGAGTGAGCCACTCCCCATTTCAGCACATATCTTCCTAAGAGACTATCTACAGTTAATGGTTGTTGGATGAGAGTTGTCACTTTCATCAGTAGTTTATCCACTGATAAACAGTTCTTACTAATGCAAGTAACTTCTTAGTTAGGCTTTTGTAAAGAGACATAATTAAATTTAATATACCACATAAAATACATAAAAAATGGAAACTTGTTTAGAAGAGTTCTAGTAGGTGAGGGGGGTAAGAGAGGGTATAACAATGAATAGAATTTATTATATAAATAAGTGAATCTGTCTACTAATGAAGGAATTTATAGTGAGCAAATTTATTATAATTTACATGCATAAAATAAGGTGCCTAATCCAGGTTGCTTCAGAAAAAGAATATTCTATAATTTTTTATTGTATACCTATGGCAATTTCCTTTTCTGAGGATGACTCTTATAAGCTTACTTTCAGAAACTGAACTTTGTAGCCAGATTACTCGTATTCTTTAAGATCACTTAAAACTATGCATTCAATCTGGTTCCCTATTGTGTACTCAGCTTGTTTAAATTTAGCTTGACTTTAAGAAAACAAAGTAATCAATCTTACTATACCTTGGGCTCTCTGTGCAACCAACATTTACAAGCTAAGCTGAATACATGGCTTTATTCTTAAACTATGTTCCATATTTTTTTCTTTGTGACCTTTCCATGACTCTGGCTCAGAGTAATGTTTGTGTGTTGTGATAATTGAGTCTAACCTCATTCATTGAAAGCTGCATTGAAAAGAGCATATCTTCACAACAAATGTTAAAAGTAAATGTTTGAGGACAAATTGATAATATCCACTTATAGATCTGTTCATAGTCAGTAGGACTCAGAAAAGCAACTTCTTCCCTCATAAAATTATGCTAAAAGATTGTTTAAAACAAACATTCCTAATTCTTTTCTAGGGTGATAATTGATGTGCCGTCTCAATAAATACTAAGAAAGACCTCAGAGGAAGAACAGTTCAAAACAAACTTGAGTCCCCTCTTGGTTTGAAGGACCCCAGGAGTTTCTATAATGAGACATCACCACACTTAAACTATTCTTTAGAACATTAATATAGTTTGCTATTGAATAACATTTATTATTAGCATGAGGCTTGTTTAATAACTAAACTTTAGGCTTTCTTTAGGCTGGCATAAAATGCTATACCTGAAAAAGGAACTATAGATGAGACTAGTAGCATGTCAGTAAGCTTTGTAACCTCACCATAACCCTATGCCTCATTCAACATCCTAATTATAAAGTAAGACAAAAGAGTAATAAGACAGAAAATTTCAGCCACATATGTGATACATGGGAAAGGTAAAAGAGCTTGAAGTAGAAAAGAATTTACATCTATAGAATGAATATATTAAAAAGAGATGCTCAGCTTTATCAGTTTGTAGGTAGAAAGTGAATTGAATAGAGATATGTCTATTCCCAGAGAATGATTTACTATCACCTTGAAAATCAGCCTTGAATACAAGATACTATAGATGGATAATCCTGGTGGGATTTCCCCGAGTTTTAAATTGCTTATTTAATTCACATGGCAGTAGAAATGGTCAGCTTTTAATACTCTTTATTTCCCCTTTGCAAGATTTAGTTCAATGATCTTGGTATGGAACAAAAATGAATTGAAATGGTGAAGGAACAAAAGAGAATGGAGACTTAAATTTTTTATTAACTAGTTAAAATTGGAAAAGTAGTGTCTCTTTGTTTATATGCTTAGCTATTAAATTGAGAATAAGGCATTGTTTTGGTTTTTTTTAATTGTTTTATTAATCATTCTATTCATTTACATCTCAAATAATATCCTCCTTCCTGGGTATCCCGCCACAAACTCCCCATCCCACATCTGTCCTCTCCTTCCTCTATGAGGTTGCTTCCCTACCTACCCACCAACTCCTGTCCACTGTTCCAGTATCCCCTTATGGGGGGAAATGTCATGGTTTGAATATGCTTAGCGAAAGGAGTGACACTATTTGGAGGTGTAGGCTTGTTGAAATAGGTGTGTCACTGTGAGTATGGGTTTTAAGACACTCATCCTAGTTGCCTGGAAATCAGGATTGTGCTAGCAGCCTTCAGATGAACATAAGGAACGCTCAGCTCCACCTGCACCATGCCTGCCTAGATGCTGCTATGCTCTTGTCTTGACAAATAAATGGGCTGAACCTCTGAACCTGTAAGCCAGCCCCAATTAAATGTCCTTATAAGAGTTGCCTTGGTCATGATGTCTGTTCATAGCAGTAAAACCCTAATGCAGGCATCAAACCTCCACAGGTCTAAGGGCCTCCCTTCCCATTGATGCCAGACAAGGCCATCCTCTGCTACACATGTATCTGGAGTCATGAATCCCTTCCTGTACACTCATTGGTTGGTGGTCTAGTACCTGAGAGCACTTGCTGGTCTGTACAGCTGACATTCTTCTTCCTATGAGGTTGCAATCTCCCTCAGTTCCTCTAGTCTTTCTACCAGTTCCCTCACTGGGGTCCCTGAGCTCAGTCTGATGGTTGATTGCAAGCATCCACATCTGCATTGGTCAGGTGCTGGCAGAAACTCCCAAAGAATAGCTACACCAGGTTTCTGTCAGCAAGTGCCTCTTGGCAACAACAACAGTATGAGGGTTTGATGTTTATAGAAAGGATAGATACCCAGGTGGGGCAGTCTCCATATACCTCTTCCTTCAGTTTCTACTCCAGTTTTTGTCCTTGTCTTTTATTTGGACAAGAACATTTCTGGGCTAAAAACTTTGTGTGGGTGTCCTCATCCCTCAACTGGTGGCCATGCCTATTTACTGGACCTGGTCTTAACAGGTTCTATCTCCCCTTTTCTGCATGCATTTTGGCTAAAGTATTCCCTTTTGGGTTCTGGGAGCCTCTTGCTTTCCTGGTGCCTGGGCCTCTACCCCTATTTCCTCATCCTCCTCTGCTATATATTTTTATTCAATTTCCTTACCTTCTATACCTCTTTCCTGTTTCCTCTGGTACATGATACTTGCCCATCTTATTTTGTCCCCCTCCTCTCTCCCTCCCAGGTTCTACCTACCTCCACTTCCTCTGATCATCTTGTCCCCCCTCATTGTAGGACTGAAGTGTACACACCCTGGGCTCCCCTCCTCCTAAGTTTTGTATGGTCTGTGCATTTTATTATGGTCATTCTGGGATTTTAGGCTAATATCCATTTATCAGTAAGTACATACCATGTGTGTTCTGTTGTTTCTGGGTTTCCTCACACAGGATGATATTTTCTTGTTCTATCCATTTGCCAGAAAATTTCATGAAGTCAATTTTTTGATAGTTGAGTAAATGTACCACATTTCCAGTGTCTATTCTTATGTTGAGGAACATCAGGGTTGTTTTGAGCTTCTGGGTATTATACATAAGGCCTCTATAAATATAGAGTAGCATGTATTCTTGATATATATTAGAGCATCTTTTGGGTAAATGTCCAGTAGTGGTATAGTTGGGCCTCAGGTAGAACTATTTCCGATTTTCTGAGGAACCACCAGATTGATTTCCAAAGTGGTTTTTCCAGCTTGCAGTCCCTCCAGAAGTGGAGGAGTGCTCCTCTTTCTCTACATCCTTGCCAGAATCTGCTGTTACCTGCATTTTTTATCTTAGCCATTCTGGTTAGTATGAGGTGATTTTATTTTTATCATAAGGCAAATCAAAGGAATTAACTATTAGGTATATGGTTAAGAATGTATGTAACAGGCCTGGAGAGATGGATAAGCAATTAAGAGAATGGAATATTCCTCCAATGGACCTGGATTTTATTCCTAACACCTTTATAGTGGCTTACAGGCACTGTAAATCCAGCTCCAGTGTATCCTACACCATCTTTTGGTCTCTGTGGACAGCAGGCAAACAAATGGTGCACATTATATAGATTCAGGCAAATCACACATATCTGTAAAATTGAAATTAGAATCTCCTTAAGAAGGTAAGCAATTTCTTACAAGAAACACAACTATTTCTGACTCAGACAAGAAGTACTCATAGAAAGATAATGCAATATAGTGTATAATGCTGTCAATATTCTTCTAGTAATTGCAGTTCTTGTAGTTATTTATAAGAATACTTATTAAGTTGATAATATAAAGTCATTAAAATTCAAATTTTAAAATCGATTAAATAGTCAAAGGAGACATATGCATAATGATACATACTGTGTTATAATGGGAAGATATGACATTATAATCATAAAGGAGTAATAGACAGCATTTTGTATAAAGATCTATAAAATTTACAAATGTATAACTTTAGTAGCATTATAAAATTTGATTCCTATATACACAAAGAAAAAGCTTTAGGGATGCACATACACAGTTGTTAAGATTGGTAATCTATACAGGGTAAGAATTTGGGCTTATCTTTTATTCTTCTCTCTCTTAATTGAAAACAGATTCTTCTCTCATAAAATAATCCCAACCAGAGTTTTCTCTCCCTCCATTCCTCCAAGATTCCTTCTACTCTCAAGAACCATCTAAGCTAGGCTAAGTCAAGCAGATGGCTTTGTTGGAGGTGGCCCGTTGTTTTTTCATGGTCTGTGATAGGTGAGCTTGATGTCAAGGTCCCAAAGAGACTTCATCTCAGGACTGCCCTTTACAGCTAATATCCCTTTCCTGTATTTATTAAATTAATACAGTAATCTCTGGAAATTATCCCACCCTATTGAGCAGATTTCCTGCAGAACAATGTAAAAATGAATGTTCATAAATTAATGTTGTTTAGATGAATTAATGATTCTATAGAATTCCTGATTTGATTCAAATAATTTTAGGAAGAAAGTTTTAAGAGATGGTCTTAGTTGTTTTGCTAGAAAGATGTATTAAAATTAGAATCAATAGTAGAATATGCCCCCTCCTAATAATAGTAAGTAAAGGCTGCACAATGAAAATGAAATAAGCTTTCAAAATCATACTAAAAACAAAGATATGCTTGGGACAGATTTATATTCAAGGAAAACCATTTAGGTCCAAGGACAAAGCCATAGGTGTACACTATGTTAAGGCAAGGCCATGTAAAATCTGTTGCTTTGAATTTATAATGAACATAATAGAATGAAACACAGCTTTGAACTTAATGTCAACATCCTTCTGTAACTCCCATTTTTATGTAATATTTTATCTCTGAGGTAGTTTTCTGAAGAACTTTTTATCTAAGAAAATGTGAAAAGGCCAGAGAAGAGAAATAAAGTTGTTAGTTGGATGGTTTGGCTTGAGGGCTTTATCTCATCTGTCCATCCATCCATCCTTCCATATATCCATCCATCTAAATGTATAGGTCTGTTTGTCAATATATATGTGTGTAGGCATATGTGAATATGTAAGCATACATGAATGTTTATGGAGTGTATGAGAAAGGTGGTTGGGCCCAACACAACTGTGAATGTGTCAATGTATTAATGAGAATATGAATGAAAATGAAATACATTTTCATATATACTAATACATATATATTAATGTATATGTGTCTGTGCATATTTACCCATATGAAACATCTTGATTCTTTGCCTTTCCTTCTTCTCTGATTCAAAAAGAGTTAAACAGCCAGAGAATATTCTGGCTGCTAGGAAACAGGGAATGATAGTTCAAGCCAGTGTTTTATAACCGCAGAATAAGCTAGAGAGTTTTTAAGATTTTCAAGGATTCAATGGAGATGCCATTAGTAGAAATATCCAACAAAGGGGAGAGAAAACCTGTAGAAACCATATCCAGAGGTTAGGCACAGCCCTAGGTTAAGAGATGGAGCCACACACCCATCTCAAAAATATTAACCAAGAATTGCTCCTGTCTAAATTAAATACAGGGAAAGAGAGTGCAGCAGAGACTAAAGGAAAGGCCATCCAGAGACTGCTCCATCTGGATATTCATCCCATCTGCAGCCACCAAACCTAGACACCATTGCTGATGCCAAGAAGTGGTGACTGACAGGAGATTTGTATAACTGTCCCAAGAGGCTCTGAAAGTACCTGACCAATACAGATGAAAATACTCACAGCCAACTATAGGACTTAGCACAGGGACCTCAACACTAGTAGAGAAGTTAGAGGAAGGACTAAAGGAGCTGAAAGAGTAAAATAATCAAAGTTATTAAATGGAATATAGATATAGACATAGGTATAGATAAATATATAAATATTCAACTTGCTAAGTATAAAAAGCTTGGAGAAAAATTTCCCGATCTGTAGGCTGCTGATTTGTCTTCTTGACTATGTCCTTTGTCTTACAGAAGGTTTCCAGCTTCATGAGGTCCCATTTATCAATTCTTTTTTTTTCCCCTGAGACAGGGTTTCTCTATGTAGCCCTGGCTGTCCTGGAACTCACTCTGTAGACCAGGCTGGCCTCGAACTCAGAAATCCACCTGCCTCTGCCTCCCGAGTGCTGGGATTAAAGGTGTGCGCCACCACTGCCCAGCCCATTTATCAATTCTTGATCTTAGAGAATTGGAGTTCTGTTTAGGTAATATCCCACTGTGCCAAGAGTTCAAAGGTCTTTCCCACTTTTTCTTCTAATAGATTCAGTGTATCTGGTTTTATGTTGATGTTCTTAATCCACTTGAATTTGAGCCTTGTTCAAGGTGACAAATATGGGTCTATTTTCTTTTTTTTTCTTTTTTTCTTAATTTGGTATATTCTTTATTTACATTTCAAATAATTTCCCCTTTTCCCCTTTTCTGGCTCCCCACTCCCCGAAGTCCCATAAGCTGTCTTCCCTCCCCCTGTTCCCCCATCTACTCCTTCCCACTTCCCTGTTCTGGTATTCCCCTATACTGCTACACTGAGTCTTTCCCGAACCAGGGGCCACTGCTCCGTTCTTCTTGGACATCATTTAATATGTGGATTATGTCTTGGTTATTCAAAGTTTCTAGGATAATATCCACTTATCAGTGAGTACATGATTGATCTTTTGAGACTGGGTTACCTCACTTAGTATGATGTTCTCTAGCTCCATCCATTTGACTAAGAATTTCATGAATTCATTGTTTCTAATGGCTGAATAGTACTCCATTGTGTAAATATACCACATTTTTTGTATCCATTCCTCCATTGAGGGACACCTGGGTTCTTTCCAGCTTCTGGCTATTACAAATAGGGCTGCTATGAACAGAGTGGAGCATGTGTCCTTATTGCATGCTGGGAAATCCTCTGGGTATAGCAGGGTTGTCCTGAAGTGTCATGCCCAGATTTCTGAGGAACCGCCAGATTGATTTCCAAAGTGGTTGCACCATCTTGCAATCCCACTAGCAGTGGAGGAGTGTTCCTCTTTCTCCACATTCTCACCAACACCTGCTGTCTCCTGAGTTTTTGTCCTTAGCCATTCTGACTGGTGTGAGGTGAAATTTCAGGGTTGTTTTGATTTGCATTTCCCTAATGTTTAATGATGTTGAACATTTCTTAAGGTGCTTCTCAGCCCTCCGAAGTTCTTCATGTGAAAATTCTTTGTTTAGCTCTGTACCCCACTTTTTAATGGGATTATTTGTTTCTCTTGGTTCTACCTTCTTGAGTTCTTAGTATATATTAGATATTAGCCCTCTGTCAGATTTAGGGATGTTGAAGATCCTTTCCCAATCTGTTGCTTGATGTTTTGTCCTTTTGACAGTGTCCTTTACATTACAAAAACTTTGTAGTCTTATGAAGTCCCATTTGTCTATTCTTGGTCTTAGAGCTTAAGCTATTGGTGTTCTATTCAGGAACTTTTCCCCTGTGCCCATGTCCTCAAGGGTCTTCCCCAGTTTCTTTTCTATTAGTTTCAGTGTGTCAGGTTTTATGTGGAGGTCCTTGATCCATTTGGAGTTGAGCTTAGTACAAAGACATAAGAATGGATCAATTCTCATTCTTCTGCATGCTGACCTCCAATTGAACCAGCACCATTTGTTGAAAAGGCTATCTTTTTTCCACTGGATGCTTTCAGCTCTTTTGTCGAAGATCAAGTGACCATATGTGTGTGAGTTCATTTTTGGGTTTTCAATCCTATTCCATTGTTTCGCTTGCCTGACATTGTACCAATACCATGCAGTTTTTATCACTATTGCTCTGTAGTAAAATTTGAGGTCTGGGATACTGAAACCCCCTGAAGTTCTTTTACTGATGAGGATAGTTTTAGCTATCCTGGGTTTTTTTGTTATTCCAGATGAATTTGAGAATTGCTCTTTCTAGCTCTATGAAGAACTGAGTAGGGATTTTGATGGGGTTTGCATTGAATTTGTAGATTGCCTTTGGCAAGATGGCCATTTTAACTATATTAATCATGCCAATCCACAAGCATGGAAGATTTTTCAATTTTCTGAGATCTCCTTCAATTTCCTTCTTCAAAGATCTGAAGTTCTTGTCATATAGGTCTTTCCCTTGTTTGGTTAGAGTCACTCCAACATACTTTATACTGTTTGTGGCTATTGTGAAGGGTGTCATTTCCCTCATTTCTTTCTCAGTCTGCTTATCCATTGAGTATATAAAGGCTACTGATTTGATTGAGTTGATTTTGTAGCCAACCATTTTGCTGAAGTTGTTTATCAGGTCTAGGAGTTCTCTAGTAGAGTTTTTTGGGTCACTTAAGTATACTAGCAAGCATACTAGCATATCATCTGCAAATGGTGATAGTTTTACTTCTTCCTTTCCAATTTTTATCCCTTTGACCTTCTTATGTTGTCTAATTGCTCTAACAAGGACTTCAAGAACTATATTGAAAAGATATGGAGAAGAGGGGGCAGCATTGTCTAGTCCCTGATTTAGTGGGATTGCTTCAAGTTTCTCTCCATTTAGTTTGATGTTGGCTACCAGTTTGCTGTATATTGCTTTTACTATGTTTAGGTATGGGCCTTGAATTCCTGCCCTTTCCAAGACTTTTAGCATGAAAGGATGCTGAATTTTGTCAAATGCTTTTTCAGCATGTAATTAAATGATCATGTGGTTTTTTTTTCTTTGAGTTTGTTTATGTAGTGGATGACATTGATGGAATTCCATATATTGAACCATCCCTGCATCCCTGAGATGAAGCCTACTTGATCATGGTGGATGATTGTTTTGATATGTTCTTGGATTCGGTGGGCAAGAATTTTATTGAGTATTTTTGCATTGATATTCTTAAGGGAAATTGGCCTGAAATTTTCTTTCTTAGTTGGATCTATGTGTGGTTTTGATATCAGCGTAATTGTATCTTTGTAGAAGGAGTTGGGTAGTGTTCCTTCTGTTTCTATTTGGTAGAATAGTTTGAAGAGTACTGGTGTTAAGTCTTCTTTGAAGGTCTGATAGAATTCTGCACTAAAACCATCTGGTTCTGTGCTTTTTTTGGTCGGAAGTCTATCTATGACTCCTTCCATTTCTTTAGGGGTTATGGGTCTGTATAGATGATCTACTTGATCCTGATTTAATTTTGGTATTTGGTATCTAAGAATTTGTCATTTCCTCCAGATTCTCCAGTTGTGTTGAGAACAGGCTTTTGTAGTAGGATCTGATGATTTTCTGAATTTCCTCGTTTTCTGTTGTAATATCTCCCTTTTCATTTCTAATTTTGTTAATTTGGGTACTATCTCTGTGCCCTTTGTTTATTCTGGATAAGGGTTTATCTATCTTGTTGATTTTTCAAAGAACCAGCTCCTGTTTTTGTTGATTCTTTGTATCGTTCTCTTAATTTCTACTTGATTGATTTCAGCCCTGAGTTTTATGATTTCCTGTCTTCTTCTCCTCTTGGGTGAATTAGCTTCTTTTCGTTTCAGGACTTTCAGTTGTTCCATTAATCTTCTAGTGTATGCTTTCTCTAATTTCTTTTTGGAGGCAATCAAGCTATGAGTTTTCCTCTTAGCACTGATTTCATTGTGTCCCATAGATTTGGGTATGATGTCCCTTCATTTTCGTTAAATTCTAAAAGAATCTTTGATTTCTTTATTTCTTCCTTGATCAAGCTATCATTGAGTAGAGTATTGTTCAGTTTCCATGTGTATGTGGGGTTTCTGTTGTTTTTATTGTTATTAAAGATCACTTTTGATCCATAGTGATCTGATAGGAGGCATGGGATTATTTCAATCTTGGTATATTTATTGAGGTCTGTTTTGAACTATATGATCAATTTTGGAGAATGATATCTTGTCAGGATCTATCACTATCTATCTCAGGATCTTCTAGCTTTCTTGGTCTCTGGTGAGAAGTCTGGTGTAATTCTGATATGTCTTGCTTTATATGTTACTCGCCCTTTTTCTCTTACTGCCCTAAGTATTCTTTCTTTCTTTGGTACATTTGGGGTTTTGATTATTATGTGACGGGAAGTAGTTTTGTTTTGGTATTTCTGTTCTGGTCCAGTCTGTTTCGAGGTCTGTAGTCTTCTTGTGTATTCATGAGCATCTCTCTCTTTAGGTTAGGGAAGTTTTCTTCCTTGGCCCTTTAAGTTGTAAATCTTCACTCTCATCAATGCCTATAATCCTTAGGTTTGGCTTTCGCATTGTGTCCTGGATTTCCTGGATGTTTTGGGTTACAAGCTTTTTGCATTTTGCATTTTCTTTGACTGTGAATCCATGGTTTCTATGGCATCTTTGGCATCTGAGATTCTTTCTTCTATCTCTTGTATTCTTTGTTAATGCATGCATCTATGGTCCCTGATTTCTTCCCACGGTTTTCTGTCTCCAAAGTAGTCTTTGTTTGTGCTTTCTTAGTTGTTTCTACTTCTGTTTTTAGATCCTGGAAGTTTTTGTTCAGTTCCTTCACTTGCTTGTTTGTGTTTTCTTTTTTTTTAATATTTTTATTTTCTATATTCTTTGTTTACATTCCAAATGATTTCCCATTTCCCGGATACCCCCTCCCCATATGTCCCATAAACCTTCTTCTTTCCATCCCTTCTCCAATCACCTCCCTCCTTTTTCTCTGTCTTTATATTCCCTTCCCATACTAGATCAATCCTTTCCAGGATCAGGACCTTCTCCATACTTCTTCATGGGAGTCATTTGTTATGCAATTTGTGCCTTGGGTATTCAGAGCTTCTGGGCTAATTAATATCCACTTATCAGAGATTGCATTCCATGTGTATTCTTTTGTGATTGGGTTGCCTCACTTAGGATGATATTTTCCAGATCAAACCATTTGCCTAAAAATTTTGTGAATTCATTGTTTTTAATTGCTGAGTAGTATTCCATTGTGTTAATATACCACATTTTCTGTATCCATTCCTCCTTTGAGGGGCATCTGGGTTCTTTCCAGCTTCTGGCTATTATAAATGAGGCTGCTATGAACATAATGGAGCATGTGTCTTTATTGCATGCCGGGGAATCCTTTGTGTATATGCCCAGGAGAGGTATAGCAGGGTCCTCTGGAAGTCTCATGTCCAGTTTTCGGAGGAATCTCCAGACTGATTTCCACAGTGGTTGTACCATCTTACAGCCCCACCAGCAGTGGAGGAGTGTTCCTCTTTCTCCACATCCTTGCCAACACCTGCTATCTCCTAATTTCTTGATCTTAGCCATTCTGACTGGTGTAAGGTGAAATCTCAGGGTTGTTTTGATCTGCATTTCCCTAATGACTAATGATGTTGAGCACTTCTTAAGGTGCCTCTCGGCCATCTGAATTTCTTCAGGTGAAAATTCTTTGTTAAGATCTGTACCCCATTTTTTAATAGGGTTATTTGTTTCCCTGGGGTCTAACTTCTTGAGTTCTTTGTATATATTGGATATTAGCCCTCTATCAGATGTGGGGTTGGTGAATATCCTTTCCCAATTTGATGGTTGCCGTTTTGTCCTTTTAACAGTGTCCTTTTTCTTACAGAAACTTTGTAATTTTATGAGGTCCCATTTGTCAATTCTTGATCTTAAAGCATAAGCTATTGGTGGTCTGTTCAGGAACTTTCCCCCTGTGACCCTGTCCTCAAGGGTCTTCCCCAGTTTCTTTTCTATTAGTTTCAGTGTGTCTGGTTTTACATGGAGGTCCTTGATCCACTTGGAGTGAAGTTTAGTACATGGAGATAAGAATGGATCAATGTACATTCTTCTGCATGCTGACCTCCAATTGAACCAGCACCATTTGTTGAAAAGGCTATCTTTTTTCCACTGGATGTTTTTGGCTCCTTTGTCAAAGATCAAGTGACCATAAGTGTGTGGACTCATTTCTGGATCTTCAATTCTATTCCATTGGTCCACTTGTCTGTCACTGTGCCAATACCATGCAGTTTTTAACACTATTGCTCTGTAGTATTGCTTGAAGTCAGGGATACTGATTCCCCCAGAATTTCTTTTGTTGTTGAGAATAGTTTTAGCTATCCTGGGTTTCTTGTTATTCCAGATGAATTTGAGAATTGCTTTTTCTAACTCTGTGAAGAACTGAGTTGGTACTTTGATGGGGATTGCATTGAATCTGTAGATCGCTTTTGGCAAGATGGTCATTTTAACTATATTAATCCTGCCAATCCACGAGCATGGCAGATTTTTCCATTTTCTGAGGTCTTCTTTCTATTATGTGGAATAGTTTGAAGAGTATTGGTGTTAGGTCTTCTATGAAGGTCTGATAGAATTCTGCACTGAAACTATCTCGTCCAGTGCTTTTTTTGGTTGGGAGACTTTCTATGACCCTTTTTATTTCTTCAGGTGTTATGGTACTGTTTAGTTGATCTATTTGATCCTGATTTAGTTTTGGTGTCGGTTATCTGTCTAGGAAACTGTCCATTTCCTCCAGATTCTCCAGTTGTGTTGAGTATAGGCTTTTGTAGTAGGATCTAATGATTTTTTGAATTTCCTCAGTTTCTATTGTTATATCTCCCTTTTCATTTCTAAGTTTGTTAATCTGGATACTGTCTCTGTGCCCTTTGGTTAGTCTGGCTAAGGGTTTATCTATCTTGTTGATTTTCTCAAAGAACCAGCTCCTGATTTTGTTGATTCTTTGTATGGTTCTCTTTGTTTCTACTTGATTGATTTTGGCCCGAGTTTGATGATTTCCTGCCTTCTACTCCTCCTGGTTGAAATAGCTTCTTTTTGTTCCAGGGCTTTCAGGTGTGTCATTAAGCTGGTGGTGTATCTCTCTCCATTTTCTTTTTGGAGGCACTCAGGGCTATGAGTTTTCCTCTTAGACTGCTTTCATTGTGTCCCATAGGTTTGGGTATGTTGTGTCTTCATTTTCATTGTGTTCTAAAAAGTCTTTAATTTCTTCCTTTATTTCTTCCTTGACCAAGGTATCATTGAGTAGAATATTGTTCAGTTTCCACGTGTATGTGGGTTTTCTGTTGTTTTTGTTTCTATTGAAGACCATTTTACTCCATAGTGATCTGATAGGAGGCATGGGATTAGTTCGATCTTCTTATATTTGTTGAGGTCTCTCTTGTGACCAATTATATGGTCGATTTTGGAGAAGGTACCATGAGGTGCTGAGAAAAAGGTATATTCTTTTGTTTTAGGATAGAATGTTCTATATATATCTGTTAAATCTAATTGGTCCAAAGCTTCAATTAGTTTCATTGTGTCCCTGTTTAGTTTCTGTTTTCCTGATCGGTCCATTGAGGAAAGTACAGTGTTGAAGTCACCCACAATTGTTGTGTTAGGTGCAATGTGTGCTTTGAGTTTTAATAAAGTTTCTTTTACGAAAGAAGGTGCCCTTGCATTTGGAGCATAGATGTTCAGGATTGAGAGTTCTTCTTGTTGTATTTTTCCTTTGACCAGCAAGAAGTGTCCCTCAGAGTCTCTTTTGATGACTTTGGGTTGAAAGTCAATTTTATCTGATATTAAAATGGCTACTCCAGCTTGTTTCCTGAGACCATTTGCTTGTAAAATTGTCTTCCAGCCTTTTACTCTAAGGTAGTGTTTGTCTTTGACCCTGAGGTGTGTTTCCTGTAAGCAGCAAAATGTAGGGTCCTGTTTATGTATCCAGTCAGTTAGTCTGTGTCTTTTTATTGGGGCATTAAGTCCATTGATGTTAAGAGATATTAAGGAATAGTGATTGTTACTTCCTATCAATTTTGACGTTATTTTTTAAATTTGATTGCTTAACTTCTTTTGGGTTTGGTGAAAGGTTACTATCTTGCTTTTTCCAGGGTGAAGTTTCCCTCCTTGTATTGGTGTTGTCCTCCTATTATCCTTTGTAGGGCTGGGTTTGTGGATAGATATTGGGTAAACTTGGTTTTGTCATGAAATATCTTAGTTTCTCCATCTATGGTGATTGAGAGTTTTGCTGGATATAGTAGTTTTGGTTGGCATTTGTGTTCTCTTAGAGTCTGCATGAGATCTGCCCAGGATCTTCTATCCTTCATAGTCTCAGGTGAAAAGTCTGCTGTGATTCTGATAGGTCTTCCTTTATATGTTACTTGACCTTTTTCTCTTACTGCCTTTAATATTCTTTCTTTGTTTAGAACATTTGGTGTTTTGATTATTATGTGATGGCAAGTATTTCTGTTCTGGTCCAGTCTGTTTGGAGTTCTGTAGGCTTCTTGTATATTCATGGGCATCTCTCTCTTTAGGTTAGGGAAGTTTTCTTCCATAATTTTATTGAAGATATTTGCTGGCCCTTTAAGTTGTAAATCTTCACTCTCATCTATGCCTATAATCCTTAGGTTTGGTCTTCTCATTGTGTCCTGGATTTCCTGGATATTTTGGGTTACAAGCTTTTTGCATTTTGCATTTTCTTTAACTGTTGAATCCATGGTTTCTATGGTATCTTCAGCATCTGAGATTCTTTCTTCTCTTGTATTCTGTTGTTGATATTTGCATCTATGTCCCCTGATTTCTTCCCAAGGCTTTCTATCTCCAAAGTTGTCTCCCTTTGAGTTTTCTTAATTGTTTCTACTTCTGATTTTAGATCCTGGATGGTTTTGCTTAGCTCCTTCACTGGCTTGTTTGTGCTTTCCTGTAATACTTTAAGAGATTTTTGTGTTTCGTCTTTCATGACCTCAGCCTGTTGACCAAAGTACTCCTGTATTTCTTTAATTGTTTTTTCCATTTCCTCATTATTGGCTTTTGTATTCTTCTGGATTTCTTTCAATTATTTTTGTGTTTCCCTTGCAAGGGCTTCTAACTTTTGATCCATTTTCTCCTGAATTTCTTTAAGTATGTCCGTCATGTGTTCCTGTACCAGCATCATGACCAGTGATTTTAAATCCAAA
Organism: Apodemus sylvaticus; assembly: GCF_947179515.1. NCBI lineage: Eukaryota > Metazoa > Chordata > Mammalia > Rodentia > Muridae > Apodemus > Apodemus sylvaticus. The sequence goes on along the minus strand of NC_067495.1, from coordinate 52,213,293 downwards.
TCTTGTTTTAGTGGTGTGATGGGGTATCCAGGACATGCTGGTAAAGGAGAATTGGGTTCAGATGTTGCCATATTGCCTTGATTTCTGTTAGTGACGTTCCTGCGTTTGCCTTTTGCCATCTAGTTCTCACTGGTGTTAGTTGGTCTTGTCAATGCTGGACTTACCAGTGCAAGCTGCCCCTTCCCAGATGGCCTCTGGTGCACAGCTTTCCTCCTGCACTACCTGGAGACAGGGTGCTGTTGCCCAGGCTATTCAGATCCCAAGGCAGACACTTGAAGGCTCCCACTGGGGCCTGCTGGATTCACCAGAGCACACTGACTTCTCCCTGCTGGCCGCCCGTTAGCCCCTCTTGCCTCTTCCAGGACCTGGAGATATGGAGTTGCTGCCCAGGCTGATCTGGATCTGAAAGCGGAGAGATCTGAGGGCTCCTGCCAGAGGCCTCAGGACTGGAACCTAAGCTCCTTGCCACCGGAGCAAGCTGTGTGCTCCCAGACTGCCTCTGGGTGCACACCAGGTCTCCCGCACTTCTTGGAGACCGAGTGCTGTGGCCCAGGCTGTTCAGATCCCAAAGCAGACACGTGGAGGCTCCTGCCGGGGGCCCACTGTATTCAGCAGAGCACACTCGCTTGTTTGTGTTTTCTTGCAATTCTTTGAGAGATTTTTGTGTTTCCTCTTTCATGACTTTTTCCTGTTGAGCAAAGTTCTCCTGTATTTCTTTAAGTGATTTTTGCTTTTCCTCCTTATTGGCTACTAACTTCTGACCCATATTCTCCTTAATTTCTTTAAATGATTTTTGTGTTTCCCTTGTAAGGGCTTCAAGCTTTTGATCATTTTTCTCCTGAATTTCTTGAAGAGATTTATTTATCCTTCATATGTTCCTCTAACAGCATCCTTACCAGTGATTTTAAATCCTACTCTTGTTTTTCTGGTGTGTTGGGGTATCCAGGACTTGCTGTTGTTGGAGAATTAGGTTCAGATGCTGCCATAATGCCTTGGTTTCTGTTAGTCACGTTCCTATGTTTGCCTTTAGCCATCTAGTTCTCCCAGGTGTTAGATGGTCTTATTGTCACTGGCTGGTGCTTCAACCTCCTGTGGACATTTAGGTTTATTTCTGCAACACTGGATGACTGGGTTTCCTCTGGCACAGATTGCTGATATACTGTCTTCCTCTTTTGTGCCTTTGGAGCCCTACTCAGTCTTGCCTCTAGCAAAGTTACACTTGGGTTGTCAAGGTGAACCAGGTTTTCCTCGACTGCTCTGTCATGGAGCAAAGATGGTAGCTGGGGCAGGGGGTCACTCCCTCTGTTGAGTCTCAGGTAGGACGCAGGCCCCACGACTGGCTGGCAGATGAACTGCCGATGTTCTCAGGTCCTTCGTGCAGGCACACCCCTGGCGGTTTGCACCGCCAGAGATCTTAAGCTCAGGATAATACAGTACCTAGTGATGCCTTTCTGCCCAGGCAGGCTGCGAAGGTGGCCACGGGGAGTCTCTCCCTCTGCTGCTCTCCCTGCAGGACACAGGCCCCACTACTGACCTGCTAGTGATGCTTTTCTACCCCAGCAGGCAGCGAATATGGCCGTGGGGAGTCTCTCCCTCTGCTGCTCTCCACGCAGGACACAGGCCCCAAGGCTGGCGGGTTGGCAGATGAACTGCTTATGTGCTCAGGTCCTGGGCACAGGCAGGTCCCTGGTGGTTTGCATCCCCAGAGATCTTAAGCTAGTGATGCTTTTCTGCCCTGGCAGGCAGCAAATATGTGGGTCTATTTTCATTTTTCAACATACAGACAGCCAGTTAGACCAGCACCATTTATTGAAGATGCTTTCTTTTTTCCATTGTATATTTTTGGCTTCTTTGTCAAAGATCAAGTGTCTGTAAGTATGTGGTTTTATTTCTGGGTCTTCAATCCTATTCCACTAATCAACGTGTCTGTCTCTGTACCAATACCTTGCAGTTTTTATCACTATTGCTTTGTAGTAAAGCTTCAACTCAGGAATGCTGATTTCCCCTGAAGTTCTTTAATTTTTAAGAATTGTTTTCAGTATTCTGTTGTTGGTTTTTATTTGCTTTTTGTTTTTTGTTTGTTTGTTTTTTCCCTTTCCAGATGAATTTGAGAAGTGCTCTTTCCATGTTTTTGAAGAATTGTGTTGGAATTGCATTGAATCTACAGATTACCTTTGGTAGGATGGCCATCTTTACTGTGTTAATTATGCCAGTCCAGGAGCATGGGAGATCTCTCCATTTTCTGAGATCTTCCATTTCTTTCTTGAGAGACTTGAAGTTATTACCATACATATCTTTTACTTGTGTGGTTAGAGTTAGCCTCAAGGTATTATATATTACTTGTGACTATTGTGAAAGGAGCCATTTCCATAATTTCTTTCTCATCCTGTTCATCATTTGCATAAAGCAAGGCTACTGATTTATTTCAGTTAATTTTATATCCAGCAACTTTGCTGACATTGTTTATCAGTTGGAGAAGTTGTCTGCTAGAATTTTTGGGGTCATTTGTGTATACTATCATAATATCTGCAAATAGTGATACCTTTATTTCTTCTTTGCCAATTTGTATCCTCTTGATCTCTTTTTGTTGCCGTATTATTCTAGCTAGCACTTCTAGTAATGTATTGAATAGATATGGGGAGAGTGGGCATCCTTGTCTTGTCCCTGATGTCAGTGGGATTGCTTCAAGTATGTCTCCATTTAATTTGAGATTGGCTGCTGGTTTGCTGTATATTGCTTTTATTATGTTTAGGTATGGGCTTGAATTCCTGATCTCTCCAATACTTTTAACATGAAGGGGTGTTGTATTTTGTCAAATGATGTTTCTGCATCTAAGGAGATGATCATGTGAACTTTTTCTTTGAGTTTGTTTATATAGTGGATTACATTAGTGGATTTTCATATATTAAACCAAACTTGCATCCCTAGGATGAAGCCTACTTGATCATGGTGAATCCCAAAATCATGGGATGTTTTTGGTGTGTTCTTGGATTCAGTTTGAAATAATTTTATTGACTATTTTAGCATCAATATTCATAAACAAGATTGGTCTGAAGATCTCTTTTTTGGTTGGGTCCTCATGTGGTTTAGGTATTGGAGTAATTGTGGCTTCACAGAACGAGTTAGGGAGTGTCCTTCTCTTTCTATTTTATGGAACAGTTTGAAAAAATTGGTATCATGTCTGCTTTGAAGGGCTGATAGAATTCTGCACTAAATCTGTCTGGCCCTGGACTTTTATTGATTGAGAGGTTTTCAATGACCTCTTCTATTTCTTTGTGCAATGTGCGCCTGTTTAGATAGTTTACATACTTTTGATTTAACTTTTGTATGTAGTATCTGTCTAGGAAGCCAACTATTTCATCTAGATTTTCCAGCTTTGTTGAGTATAAACTTTTATAGTAGGATCTGATGATTTTTTGAATTTCCTCTCTTTCTGTTATGTCTCCCTTTTTATTTCTGATTTTGTTAATCTGGATGCTGGTTCTCCACCCTTTAGTTAATTTGGCTAGGAGTTTATCTAGCTTATTGATTCTCTCAAAGAACAGCAACCTACAGATAGAGAAAAAATCTTCACTATCCTTATATCCATTAGTTGGCTAATATCCAAAATATATAAAGAAGTCAAAATTTTTTTAATATATATTTTTATTTTCTATATTCTTTGTTTACAATCCAAAAGCTTTCCTCATTCCCAGTTCCCCCCTCCCTGTATGTCCCATAAGTCCTCTTCTATCCATCCATTCTCCTTTCTTTCTCCCTCCCTTTTCTCTGTCCTGGTACTCCCCTACAATGCTGGATCAAGTCTTTCCAGGATTAGGGCCCTCTTCTTCCTTCTTTATGGGAATCATTTGATATGCTAATTGTATCTTCAGTATTCAGAGTTTCAGGGCGAATTAATATCCACTTATCAATGATTGCATTCCATGTGTATTCTTTTGTGATTGCATTACCTTGCTTAGGATGATATTTTCCAGTTCCATCCTTTTGCCTAAAAAATTCATTAATTCATTGTTTTTAATTGCTGAATAGTACTCCATTGTGTATATATACCACATTTTCTGTATCTATTCCTCCACTGAGGGATATGTGGTTTTTTTCCAGCTTCTGGCTATTATAAATAAGGCTGCAAATCAAAACAACCCTGAGATTTCACCTCACACCAGTCAGAATGGCTAAGGTTAAAACCTCAGGAGACAGAATGTGTTGGTGAGGATGTGGAGAAAGAGGAACACTCCTTCACTGCTGGTGGGATTGTAAGATGGTACAACCACTATGGAAATCAGTCTCGCGGCTCCTAAGGAAACTGGACATGATACTTCCGGAGGACCCTGCTATACCGCTCCTGGGCATATACCCAGAGGATTCCACAGCATGCAATAAGGACACATGCTCCACTATGTTCATAAGAAGTCAAAAAATTAATCACCAATAAACTAAACAACCCAATCATAAAATGAGGTATAGAACTAAACCAAGATTTCTCAACTGAGGAATGCTGAATGGCTGATAACCAGGTAGAGAAATGTTCGACATCCTCAGTGATCAGAGAAATGTTAATCAAAATGACCCTGAGATTCCACCTTACTCCAGTCAGAATGTTTAAGATCAAAACCTCAGGTGTCAACACGTGTCAGCGGGGATGTAGAAAACTCATACATTACTGGTGAGATTGCAAACGGTTACAACCACTCTGGAAATCAGTTTGGAGGTTCCTCAGAAAATTTGAAAAAGATCTACCCAAAGATCCAGCTATACCACTCTTGGAAATATACCCAAAAGATGCCCTACTATGCCACAGGGGAACATCTTCCACTATGTTCATAGTGGACTTATTTGTGATAGCCAGAAGCTGGAATCTGCCTAGATGTCCCGTGGGCAGAAAAATGGATACAGAAAATGTGGTTCTTTTACATAATGGAATACTACTCACCTATTAAGAATAAGGACATCCTGAGAAGTTCAGGCAAATGGATGATACTAGAAAATATCATCCTGAGTGAGATAACTCAGATCCAAAAGGACATGCATAGTATGTAGCCCCTAAATGGACACAGTCTACAGAAATCAAAAAGATTGACAAGCTGAAGTGCCCAAGTGAGGATGCCTCAGTCCCATGTGGGAGAGAGAACAAAGCAATCACAAGTGGGAAGGAAGGAAGGGACCTGGGAAAGAAAATGAATGGGATTGCAACGTGGAAGGGAAAGGGGAATCTGGTCTGGTATTGGGTGAGTGAAAAAGGACTGAAGCCCTGAGGGCCAGCAGAAAGAATGGAAACAGGCAACCTCAGGAGATAGGAGATTGGGGGGACACTCCAGAATGTACCAGAGACCTGAGAGGTGTGATACACTTAGGACTCAAAGTGAGGGACCTTAGATGAAATGCCCAACAGTAGGAAGAGGGAACTTATAGATCCCACCTCCAGCTGGAATACAGTGCATCAAAAGAAGGTAAAGGGGTCCATCCCACAGTCACAACTCTGACCCATAATTGTTCCTGTCTGAAAAAAAAAATACAGTGATGAAAATGGAGAGGATCCTGAGGAAAAGAAGGTCCAGTGATAGGCACAAATTGGAATCCAGCTCAAGAAGAGGTCCCAAGGCCTGACACTATTATTGAGTCTATGGAGCACTCACAAAATGGGACCTAGCATGACTGCATTCTGGAAGACCCATCAAGCAGCAGAAAGAGTTAGATGCAGATATTTGCACCCAATCAATGAACAGACGTGGCTTGCCCCTGTTGTTGAATTAGAGAAGGTTGAAAGACGGTGAGGAGAAGGGCAATCCTCTAGGAGGACTATCAGTATCATTTAACCTGGATCCCAGAGATCTCCCAAACACTGGAATACCAAACAGGCAGCATACACCAGTTGATATGAGTCCTCCAACACATATACAGTAGAGGATTGTCGGGTTTGTGGTTATTCCGAGATGATGCACCTAACTCTCAAGAGACTGGAGGCCCCAGGGAGTTTAGAGGTCAGGTAGGTTGAGGGGTGGGACATTCAAGTAGAGACAGGGGGTGGGAGGAAGGTATAGGATGTGTAACAGAGGGTAGACAGAGGTGTGGGTGGAATAAAATATGGAGTGTAAAAAATTAATTAATTAATTTAAAAATGTGAGAAAATGACAGTGTTACTTTAAGAGGACATTTAAGTCTTTCTAAAAGAGTGTGTATAACGAATTGTCTCCAAAAAGTAAATTATTTTCAAACAATGAAAGAAATAATTAATACTAAAGTTAAGCAGTCAGATTGTTATACACCATCCAACAATAGTTAATGGTTCTCCTAACTCTGGAGAACTTTCTCACTTTTCTTTCTTTCTTTGAATGTGTAAACCTTAATTAGCTAGGCCAAATCTTATAGTTGTATACATTCTAGTGTTGTTGAAATATGATCAAGTTTTACTGCATCATTTTTATTTTTAATACTTCTTTCACATTTTCTTTCTTATAGAAATGCTTGTAATTGTGATAGTTTTTCATGACATATGGAGAAGCACATAAAATATCCTGGGTAAATGACAGAGTAGATTGGCTTATTTGGTCCTGGCTGCATCAGTTTTAAAAGTTATTGATTATAGTAGTAAATGGTAGTTTCTTACACTTTAGAACTGCAAAAATGACTTTGATAAGACAGCAATCTACTTCATAGAGATCACATTGATTAATCTCTGTCAATATCTATAGATTTTTACCTTAAACTCTGCCACTGTTCCTGGGTTCTTTGGTACCAGGTCTTAATCAGATAGAGCAAGACTGGTGAAACATTGATATTGTCTTTAAATTACAGTGACTCAGTTTTTAGCTGAAAGCCTATGTGGGGATATAAAAAAAGAAAGGATAAAAATGAATGCCAGGAGGCATAGAGAATATTAGACAATTATAAGAAGTAGAATATTTTGGTATTGTCATCTATAAAGTAGAAAGTAAATGATACATATTTATATGAAATGAGTTAGTGTTCTGTTTATAGATTTCTGTGTATTGCACATGATGTTAAATTCTGTAGAAACTAAATAATGGGTAGGCATTTTATAATTTGCTTCTTTTTTTTAAATTTTATTTTATTTGATGTATTTTTTATTTACATTTCAAATGATTCCTCTTAGCACTGCTTTCATTGTGTCCCATAGATTTGGGTCCAAAGCTTCAATTAGTTTCACTGTCTCCCTGTTTAATTTCTGTTTTCCCGATTGGTCAATTGATGAGAATGGGGTGTTGAAGTCACCCACAATTATTGTGTTAGGTGCAATGTGTGCTTTGAGCTTTAGTAAAGTTTCTTTTATGAATGAAGGCGCCCTTGTATTTGGAGCATAGATGTTCAGGATTGAGAGTTCTTCTTCTTGTATTTTTTCCTTTGACCAGCAAGAAGTATCCTTCCATGTCTCTTTTGATGACATTAGGTTGAAAGCCAATTTTATCTGATATTAGAATGGAACCTCTGGCTTGTTTCCTGAGACCATTTGCTTGTAAAATTATCTTCTGAGCTTGTTCCTGCGGCACAGAGCTTAGGTTCCAGTCCTGAGGCCTCTGGTCGGAGCCCTCAGATCACCGCTTCAGGATCCAGAACAGCCTGGACTGCAACACCACATCTCCAGGTCCTGCAAGAGGCAAGAGGGGCATCCGGGAGGCCAGCTGGGAGAAGTCAGTGTGCTCTGGTGAGTCCAGCAGGCTCTTGCTGGAGCCTTCAGGTGTCTGCTTAGGGATCTGAATAGCCTGGGCCACAGCACTCGGTCTCCAGGAAGTGCAAGAGATCTGGTGTGCACCCGGAAGCAGACTGGGAGCAAACAGCTTACTCCAGCAGCACTGAGCTTAGGTTCCAGTCCTGAGGCCTCTGGCGAGAGCCCTCAGATCTCCGCTTCCGGATCCAGAACAGCCTGGGCTGCAACCAAACAAGTGAAAGATCTATACAACAAGAACTTCAGGTCACTGAAGAAGGTAATCGAAGAAGACATCAGAAAATGGAAAAACCTTCCATGCTTGTGGATTGGCAGGATTAATATAGTTAAAATGGCCGTATTGCCAAAAGCGATCTACAGATTCAATGCAATCCTCATCAAAATCCCAACTCAGTTCTTCATAGAGTTAGAAAGAGCAATTCTCAAATTCATCTGGAATAATAAGAAACCCAGGATAGCTAAAACTATTCTCAACAACAAAAGAAATTCTGGGGAAATCAGTATCCCTGACTTCAAGCAATACTGCAGAGCAATAGTGTTAAAAACTGTGTGGTATCGGCACAGTGACAGACAAGTGGACCAATGGAATAGAATTGAAGATCCAGAAATGAACCCACACACCTATGGTCACTTGAACTTTGACAAAGGAGCCAAAAACATCCAGTGGAAAAAAGATAGCCTTTTCAACAAATGGTGCTGGTTCAATTGGAGGTCAGCATGTGGAAGAATGCGAATTGATCCATTCTTATCTCCATGTACTAAACTTCACTCCAAGTGGATCAAGGACCGCCATGTAAAAGCAGACACTGAAACTAATGGAAAAGAAACTGGGGAAGACCCTAGAGGACATGTTCATGGTGGGGTGGGGGGGAGTTCCTGAACAGATCACCAATAGCTTATGCTTTAAGATCAAGTATTGACAAATGGGACCTCATAAAATTAAAAAGTTTCTGCAAGGCAAAGGGCACTGTTAAAAGGACAAAACGGCAACCATCAAATTGGGAAAGGATATTCACCAACCCTACATCTGATAGAGGGCTAATATCCAATATATACAAAGAAGTCAAGAAGTTAGACCCCAGGGAACCAAATAACTTTATTAAAAAATGGGGTACAGATCTTAGCAAAGAATTTTCACCTGAAGAAATTCGGATGGCCGAGAGGCACCTTAAGAAGTGCTCAACATCATTAGTCATTAGGCAAATGCAAATCAAAACAACCCTGAGATTTCACCTTATACCAGTCAGAATGGCTAAGGTCAAATCTCAGGAGACAGCAGGTGTTGGTGAGGATGTGGAGAAAGAGGAACACTCCTCCACTGCTCGTGGGGCTGTAAGATGGTACAACCAATTTGGAAATCAGTCTGGCGGTTCCTCAGAAAACTGGACATGACACTTCCGGAGGACCCTGCTATACCTCTCCTGGGCATATACCCAGAGGATTCCCCAGCATGCAATAAAGACACATGCTCCATTATGTTCATAGCAGCCTTATTTATAATAGCCAGAAGCTGCAAAGAACCCAGATGCCCCTCAAAGGAGGAATGGATACAGAAAATGTGGTTTATTTAAACAATGGAATACTACTCAGCAATTAGAAACAATGAATTCTCAAAATTCTTAGGCAAATGGTTTGATCTGGAAAATATCATCCTAGGTCCCAAAAGAATACACATGGAATGCAATCTCTGATAAGTGGATATTAATTAGCCCAGAAGCCCTGAATACCCAAGCCACAAATCCCATAACAAATAATTCCCATGAAGAAGTATGGAGAAGGTCCTGATCCTGGAAAGGTTTGATCTAGCATTGGAGGGGAATATAAGGACAGAGAAAAAAAAGGAGGGAGGTGATTGGAGAATGGATGGAGAGAAGAAGGTTTGTGGGACATATGGGGAGGGGGCATCCGGGAAAGGGGAAATCATTTGGAATGTAAACAAAGAATATAGAAAATAAAAATATTAAAAAAAAAGAATTGTCTTACAGCCTTTTATTCTAAGGTAGTGTTTGTCTTTGACCCTGAGGTGTGTTTCCTGTATGCAGGAAAATGTAGGGTCCTGTTTATGTAACCAGTCTGTTAGTCTATGTCTTTTTATTGGGGAATTGAGTCCATTGATGTTAAGCGATATTAAGCAGTAGTGGTTACTGCTTCCTATCATTTTTGATGTTAATTTTATACTTGTGTGATTTATCTTCTTTTGGGTTTGATGAAAGAAGTTTAATATCCTGTTTTTTCCAGGGTATAGTTTCCATCTGTAATGGTGTTTTCCCCCCATTATCCTTTGTAGGGCTGGGATTGTGGAAAGATACTGTATAAATTTGGTTTTGTCATGGAATATATATATGTAGATAATGCTATCATACTTTGACAAAATTATATATGAAATAAGACTTGTTCTGTTCACATAATATTGAGCAATTGAGTGGCACATATAATTGACAGGGTGATTTTCGCTGGGTATAGTAGTCTTGGCTGGCATTTGTGTTCTCTTAGAGTTCGCATGAGCTCTGCCCAGGATCTTCTAGCTTTCATGGTCTCTGGTGAGAAGTCTGGTGTAATTCTGATAGGTCTTCCTTTATATGTTACTTGCCCTTTTTCTCTTACTGCCCTAAGTATTCTTTCTTTGTTTAGAACATTTGGTGTTTTGATTATTATGTGACGGGAAGTATTTCTGTTCTGGTCCAGTCTGTTTGGAGTTCTGTAGGCTTCTTGTATATTCATGGGCATCTCTCTCTTTAGGTTAGGGAAGTTTTCTTCCATAATTCGTTGAAGATATTTGCTGGCCCTTTAAGTTGTAAATCTTTACTCTCATCAATGCCTATAATCCTCAGGTTTGGCTTTCTCATTGTGTCCTGGATTTCCTGGATGTTTTGGGTTACAAGCTTTTTGCATTTTGCATTTTCTTTGACTGTTGATTCCATGGTTTCTATGGTATCTTTGGCATCTGAGATTCTTTCTTCTATCTCTTGTATTCTGTTGTTGATATTTGCTTCTATGATCCCTGATCTATTCCCAAGGTTTTCTATCTCCAAAGTTGTCTCCCTTTGTGATTTCATAGTTGTTTCTACTTCTGTTTTTAGTCCTGGAAGTTTTTGTTCAGTTCCTTCACTTGCTTGTTTGTGTTTTCCTGTAGTTCTTTGAGAGATTTTTGTGTTTCCTCTTTCATGACTTCTGCCTGTTGATCAAAGTTCTCCTGTATTTCTTTAATTGGTTTTTGCATTTCTTCCTTATTGGCTACTAACTTCTGACCCACATTCTCCTGAATTTCTTTAAGAGATTTTTGTGTTTCCCTTGTAAGGGCTTCTATCTTTTGATAATTTTTCTCCTGAATTTCTTTAAGAGAAATTTTTGTCCTTCATGTGTTCCTCTTACAGCATCCTTACCAGTGATTTTAAATTCAACTCTTGTTTTTCTGGCATGTTGGAGTATCCAGGACTTGCTGTTGTCGAGTGTTGGATTCAGATACTGACATAATGCCTTGGTTTCTGTTAGTAATGTTCGTAAGCTTGCCTTTAGCCATCTAGTTCTCCCTGGTGTTAGATGGTCTTATTGTCACAGGCTGGTCCTTCAACCTACTTTGGACCTTTAAGGCTATTTCAGGGACACTGGATGACTGGGTTTCCTCTGGCACAGATTGCTGATATGCTGCCTTCCTCTTTTGTGCCTTTGGAACCCTGCTCAGTCTTGCCTCAAGCAATGTTATACTTGGTTTATCAAGGTGAACCAGGTGTTCCTGGACTGCTCTGTCATGGAGCGAAAACGGGAGGGGAGGGGAGAGGGTGTCACTCCCTCTGTTGATTCTTATGTAGGACACAGGCCCCACAACAGGCAGATGAAAGGCCTATGTTCTCAGGTCCTGGGAGCAGGCGGACCCCTGGTGGTTTGCATCCCCAGAGATCTTAAGCTCAGGGTAATACAGTACCTAGTGATGCTTTTCTGCCCCTGCAGGCAGCAAATATGGTGGCGGGGAGTCTCTCCCTCTGCTGTTCTCCATCCTGGATACAGACCCATGACTGGCAGGCTGGCAGATGAACCGCCTATGTGCTCAGGTCCTGGGAACAGGCAGATCCCTGGTGGTTTGCACCCCCAGAGATCCTAACCTCGGGATAATACAGTACCTAGTGATCCTTTTCTGCTCCGTGCAGGCAGCGAATATCTATTTAATCTTTTTTTACAGTCCAGTTATTATCCACCTCCTGGTCTTCCCACCCTCTGACTGCTCCTCATCCCATTCATACTCCCCAGTCTCCAAGAAGATGTTTTATCCCTACCCTACCTCCACCACACCAAACCACCCCACTTCGTGGGGCCTCAAGGTTTTTGAGAGTTAGGTATGTCTTCTCTCACTGAAGAAAGCAATGACCAAGTATAGTTAATTCCTGCTCTTTTGTTGGTGGTGGTGCTGTTGTTGTGGTTTCTGGTGGTGGTGGTGGTGGTGATAGTAGTGTGTGTGTGTGTGTACCTTGTTTTGATTTTACTGGTATGTAGTTACTATTTTCTTTATTTTTTTGGATATAGTTCTCCTTCTTGGTTGGAGTTTTCCTTCTAGTTCCTGTAGGGCTGGATTTATGGATAGATATTGTTCAAATCTGGATTTGTCTTGAAATATTTTGTTTCCTCCATCTATGGTGATTGATAATTTTACTGGGTAGAGTAGTAAAGGTTGGCATCTATGTTTTTGTTTTTGTTTGTTTGTTTGCTTTGGTGGTGGGGGTGTGGCTGCCAGACATCTGTCTCAGCCCTTCTGGCTTCCTTTTGGAGTCTCTTGAGAAATTGGGTATAATTCTGATAGGGCTGCTTTTGTATGTCACCTGGCCTTTCCCCCTGGCTGCCTTTAATATTCTTTCTTAGTTCTGTACATTGTTCTGTTTTTGTTTTAATTATTATGTGGCAAGACTATTTTCTTTTCTGGCTCTGTCTAATTGGTGCTCTGCAAACTTTTTATATGTTCATAGGCATCTCTATCTCTAGGTTGGGAAGTTTTCTTCTATGGTTTTGTTGAAAATATTTTCTGGTCCTTGGAGCTGTGTTTTTTTTTTACCTTCTTCTATTCCAATTATTCTTAGGTTAGGCCTCTTCATGGCATCCCAGATGTTTTGTGTCTGGAATTTTTTAGCTTTAACATTTTCTTTGATGGATGTATCAATTTAGTCTATTGTATCTTGTATGCCTTAGATTCTTCCATCTCCTGTATTCTATTGGTAATGATTGTGCCTACTGTTACTGTTCTCTTCTTTAGGTTTTCCATCTCCAGAATTCCCTCTGTTTTTTTTTTTTTTTTTTTTTTTTTTTTTTTTGATTCTGTTTCCATTTTGAGGTCTTGAACAGTTTTAGTTATTCCCTTAACCTATTTAATTGAATTTTTCTGTATGTATTTAGAAATTTATTTGCTTCCACTTTAAAGGCCTCTACCTGTTTGATTGTATTTTCCTGTATTTTTAAGGGTTGTGTCATTTTCTCTTTAAAGTTTTCTGCCATCAAATAAGATTGGATTTACGGTCATTTTGTTATGCTTTGCTTGTGTTAGGGTTTCCATGGTTTGCTGTAGTAGGATAGCTCTGAAGGTATCATATTGTCCTGGGATTTTTGTCTGTTTTATACTTGCCTTTAGTCATCCAGTTGTCCTTGAATATTCCTGCTGTAACAGGTATTGGGACAGTGGCTAACCTCATTGATCCTGGTGTGGCAGTCCTCTGGTAGGTATCCTTGGGCTAGACAATGGAATTCAGTGGGAAGTGCAAGTCTCCAGAAGTTAGGTATGCCCTTGTAGACACTGTAGGTAGGAGATTGGATAGGGGGAAGGCAGCCAGAGAGGCGTTACCATGTATCTGCTAGAGGAGAGTAATCCACTCTGGTAAGCTAGGTATGTTCCAGAGAACTTGGGGGTACAGTGGAAATGGGTACAGTGAGTCAATCTAATCAGCCTATATGCTTCTAGATCTGATGTCTGATGAAATTGAGCTGAGATGAAGATGTGCAGAGATGTGACTGGACAATGGAGGTCCAGGGGTATAGCAGGATGATCAGGGCAGCTGGGCATGCCCCAGAAGACTTGGCAGATGGGGGAATAGGTGCAGGGAAAGAATCTAACTTTAATGTTTATGGATCTCCAGTTCTGATGAAGGTTAGAAAAGAGATTGCAGAATAATGACGGTCCAGAGTGATAAAATTTTTCCTAGCTGCAATATTACCAGATACAGAAAGGCTAAAGTACTTACAGAAAACAATGTTCTGAACTTTTTAAGTATTAGTTGTATATATTGCACTAGAGTTTCATTTGTACTCTACACATAATCAACTTATATTTTTATATATTCATGTACATTCTTAATATGTCTGATTTAGCTTGTTCCTTGTGTTGTTTTCATCATAAATCTATGAAAATGTATATGTATTATATACGCCTTAACACATGTACTTTGGAATTCCCCATTCTAAAAATTACAGATTCCTTAACATTGACTCTCACTCACTCTCAGCTTCTCTCTTGCCCCTTCTTGGACTCTCCTCCCCTCCTCCTCATTCCACCTGGTCCTGGTTGGCCTCTGCTTCTCTTCTCTCTCTCTCTCTCTCTCTCTCTCTCTCTCTCTCTCTCTCTCTCTCTCTTTCTCTCTCTGCCTTTCTTTGCCTCTACTACCCTCTTAACTCACCTCCCCATGCACTGAATAAACTCTATTATATACTAAAATAATTCCTTAACATTATCTCTAGAAGTAACCCCCCCTTTTTTTTGCTGTATCTAAAACATAATTTTTATCTTTGTTCTCTTCCATTAATTATTTTCATTCAATAAGCAGAAAGACACATATCATCCTTAGTGAAAAAAATGTTAACATTACACAAAGGAAAAATATATGTATGCATATATATGTATGTATATATATATATATATATACACACAAATATATATGTGTACAAATATATATATATGTATAATATTTTAGCATAGTATATCTGAATGCAATCAATAGTATTCCAAAATTACTTTCAATAAGGACAACACACTAAATGCTGGAATTCTTTTTTTATAAATATATAATTTATTTAAAATTATTTCTTTTTTTATTCGATATTTTTTATTTACATTTCAAATGATTTCCACTTTTCTGGCCCCCCACTCCCCAAAAGTCACATAAGACCCCTTCCCTCCCCCTGTTCTGCCACCCATCCGTTCCCACTTCCCTGTTCTGGTTTTGCCTTATACTGCTACACTAGGTCTTTCCAGAACCAGGGGCCACTCCTCCATTCTTCTTGTACCTCATTTGATGTATGGATTATGTTTTGGGTATTCCAGTTTTCCAGGCTAATATCCACTTATTAGTGAGTGCATACCATGATTGATCTTTTGAGACTGGGTTATCTCACTTAGTATGATGTTCTCCAGCTCCATCCATTTGCCTAAGAATTTCATGAATTCATTGTTTCTAATGGCTGAATAGTACTCCATTGTGTAGATATACCACATTTTTTGCATCCATTCTTCTGTTGAGGGATACCTGGGTTCTTTCCAGCTTCTAGCTATTATAAATAGGTCTGCTATGATCATAGTAGAGCATGTATCCTTATTACATGCTGGGGAATACTCTGGGTATATGCCCAGGAGTGGTATAGCAGGATCTTTTGGAAATGACGTGCGCAGTTTTCGGAGGAACCGCCAGACTGATTTCCAGAGTGGTTGTACCAATTTGCAACCCCACCAGCAGTGGAGGAGTGTTCCTCTTTCTCCACATCCTCGCCAATATCTGCTGTCTCCTGAATTTTTAATCTTAGCCATTCTGACTGGTGTAAGATTTCAGGGTTGTTTTGATTTAATGCTGGAATTCTTAATTGAAATCCTTAGGAAAATTTCTTGCTTGTTAAATGTTTTTAAATGTTCTATGTAGTCCCAGCCAAGAAGATCGCTTAGGAAGGAATCATACTTGCCACCAAACCTGATGAGTCTAGTTTAATCCCTAGGTCCCAAGCGGTAAAAAGGATATAACAAATTCCCTCAAGTTATCCTTTGACTTTCATATATGTGCTGTGGTATGTGTTGTGTAGGTCAAAATGCAAACACACATAAAAATAATTAAATTGTATTATTCCACTTAATTACATATTATGAAGATCTCTTTAATGAACAGTGTTTTTAAATTGCATGTGTCCATGTTCTGAATCTAAACATGTCTTTAAATTATTCCAATCATTTTGGCCAATATAGAAAAATGTAAAACTTATGGTACTGGTTTTACAGTGTGGTCATACATATGGTAATTCATGTGTGTGAGACAGAAAATTAAAGCAATCATTTCTCCAAAATGAAACTGATTAGCATGCTTTGAGGATGTTAAAATCTTCAATTGTACAGGAATTTCAATCCAGCAATATAGCTACTCTAGCTGGGATACATATATGACATTAGTTAACATCTTTAACCCCAAATTTAGCTAAGGAAATTTAGCTTATGGAGGGAAGCAGCCATGTTTGAAAGTGACATGTAATTGAGAGGCAGAAAAAGTGATGAGTCAGGCAAAGATTTGACAGAATGAATCAGAGAGAAGATAAATCCAACTTTTACAAGAACAGCACTGGAAAGGCAATCTGTTTTAGAGCAGATCAAGGAAAGAAACTTGTTAGTTCTGTTCAGTCAGTTGCATTTAGTTCAGTGAGTCAGCATAGGAGGCAGTGCAGTGGAGTTGAATTCAGTCTTGTTTAGTTTCTGTAGCAGAGTCAGCTGAAGACAGAGAATAAGAAGGATCCAAAAGATTAGAATAAATCGCCAGAGTCACTTAGTTTGAGACCAAGCAGAACAATGTTGTGAGAAGCTCAGAGAAGCCAAATTGAATCATCCAGCTTGGCGAGAAGTTTGAGTCAGAATAGCTGAGTTGAACCAGCTAGAGACAGTTCAGAAAGAGCTAGAAACGGAAGAGTTTATTCAGCAGTAAGCCCCAGAGATGACACTATATCAAGCAAATAAAAGGTACTTTTCCATTAAGTTATTTACAGACTTTTCCTTCACAGAGATCATCCTATAGTGACTCATTCAAAGAAAGAATTTCTTTAATACTTATGGATCAATGTGTGTGTGTGTGTGTGTGTGTGTGTGTGTGTGCATAAGTGCTAGTGGACTTAATAAATGGTTCACAGTCTGTGCCCCTCTACAAGCCAAGTTCCAAGGAGCAAAATGAAAAGCAGGAAAATTGAGGTGGAAAAAATGAGATCCAAGGATTTCCTAAAGTCTGTTTTCAAGGATCCTAGCTGAGATGTGCACAATCTGTACAATTGTGTCTTGTAACTTAATTTCATGATAATGAAACTTGCAATTTTCTCTTTAAAGTTGGGGAAAATGTCAAGGTTAATGATTTTAAAGAAAACAATACTTTGAAGTCCTTATGAATCTTTACTCTTTCTCCTTTTGTCGTGGACTAATCTTTTCTAACATTCTACAAACCTGAAGGCAATAATAATTGGCACCTTAAGGTTATATAAAGGCTGACCTCCAGACTCCTCACCAGAGATGATGAAAGCTAGAAGATCCAGGGCAGACCTCATACAGACCCTAAGAGAACACAAATGGCAGCCCAGGCTACTATACCCAGCAAAACTCTCAATCATCATAGATGGAGAAACCAAGATATTCCACGATAAAACCAAATTTACACAAAATCTATCCGCAAATCCAGCCCTAGAAAGGATAATTAGTGGAAAATGCTTACACAAGGAGGGAAACTACACCCTAGAAAAAGCAAGAAAGTATTCTTCCAACAAACTCAAAAGAAGATACCCACACAAACATAAAAATAACATCAAAAATAACAGGAAGCCACAATCACTGTTCCCTAATATCTCTTAACAACAATGGACTCAACTACCCAATAAAAAGACATAAACTAATGAAATATTTCTCATGTTTTTTATCAGAAAATGTTTATAATTCCCCCTTTAATTAATTAATGTTTTTATGTGTGCCATTTTATCTGCATTATTTTTCATGATAATCTTCAATTTTAATGTCTTTCTATATACTTCCTCTATTTTATCAGAAATGTTTTCAATGTAAATCTTTGATTTTATCACAAATGTTTCTAATTCCACCTTCAATTAATTTAGAGTTTTTATATCTACCATTTTATATGTAAAATTTTCCATGAAAGTCAATTTTAACATGTTTGTCTATTTATTTCTTGAATTTTACCAGAAATATTTTCCATGTAAATCTTCAATATTATCTGAAAATGTTTATAATTCCACCTTCAATCAACTTAGAATTATCTTTATGCCTATCATTTTATCTATATAATTTCCATGATAATATTTAATTTTAACATGTTTTTCTATATATTTCTTCCATTTTATCAGAAATATTTTCCATGTAAGTCTTCAAGTTTATCAGAAAATGCTTATAATTTTACTTTCAATCAACTTAGGAATACTTCTATACCTATCTTTATTATATCTATATAAAATTTTCCATGATAATCTGCAATTCTAACATGTTTTTCTACATTTCTCTACAATTTTATCAGAAATATTTTCCATGTAAATCTTAAATTCTATCATAAAATGTTTCTATCCCACATTTCAATTAATTTAGCAATGTTTTTCATGTCTACCACTTTACTCTTTAATTTTACATGAAAATTGTCAATTTTAACATGTTTATCTGAAATATTTTCCATGTAAATCTTTAATTTTATGATAAAGCATTTTATTTCCCTTTAAAAAATAAAAATGAGTCTGGAAACAAATCTCAAATAGAATAAAAAGAAGAAATGTTTTGTATTTAAATACAAACCACTCTTTATGTATATCAAAACATGCTAAGTTGGAATGCTAAATTAAAGCCTTTGTGTATTATAAATATTTGGATAAAAATTAAAAACACTGATGAACATAATTACTTTCAGAAATTGAGACGATAAGGTGTAGGTTGACAACTAATTTGTTTACACCAGATGTGTATTCTGAACAACTAAAGTTTAGTTTCTGGTTTTACTTTAACAATCTATTATATAGAGTTGGAGATGTTGTTTAATGGTTAAGATTGCTTGGCATTCTTTCAGGGAACCTAGATTTGGTTTGAAGCACCCAAGCCAGGTATTTCACAAGATTTTATTACTCTAGCTCCAGGGGATTTGACACTATGTCTGTTGATTCTAGGGCACCTACACACAAGTGACACATACAAACAGATACACACTGTGACCTCCCCCTGCCCACTGCTCTCAAGAATAGAAGGGAGGAATGTGACTTCCCCCTGCCCACTGCTCTCAAAAATAGCAGCCAGCAACCTGACCACCCACCTCCTGAAGAACAAGAAGAACCGGTTTCCAGCCTTCAGCGGAGGGGCTTGGTCTGCCTTTGTTTTCTTGGGAGAGAGGCATTATTATTAAAGATGGAGACTTGAACCAAAAACCATGTGTTTTGTGTCTCTCCATGTGATTTCTCTTGCAGCCTGTTCCTTTACCCATCTTTCCTTCCAGAGAACCCACGATTACGATGTGTGAGCTGGACTCAACAACACACAGCAAGATTCACATTTTTTTTTGTTCAAAAAAGAAACAAAAACAACAAAACAACTATTGCAATCATTTTTAATCAAAAAACCCTGCTTATTTGAAAAATTTGGTTTCCTGAAAATATTTCTTCATGTATAGAGAAAGCAAAATGACTACAATTCTCTTTTCTTTTGTTTGGCCACTTGTGTTTTAAAACAAAGTTACGGCATTGAACATATTTTTAAGAAGGTGGCTGTGTTTTTATGGGATAGAATATAAAGCATCAGTTAGAAAAACTGTACCATAGTCTGTTACTTCAAAACAACATTGAGAAATATTAAATTAATAAATAGAGTAAGATCCTGTGATGTATAACTAGTTTTTCTATCATTAACTGACATATCCTGCCAAATACTCAGAATGATGTAAGCACCCTACAAAACTATTTCTTCAAATGTTGATGTTTGGTTGTTTCTTAATAGCCCGATTCTTAACTAGGAGGTCATTTTCTTTTGTTTTAAACTCATACAAATTTTTTTCTGTCTTTCACTGGCAACAATTCCAGTTTATATTGATTTTTGGCATATTTTCCATCTCAAGTGCCTTTCTGAATAATGCCTCATTATTATTCAATGAATTCAAATATAAATAAATGGTAATTAAACACTTCATTCTCCATGGAAAGGATATTTCAAGCCCTTTCTGAAACAGAAGAAATCATTGTGATCTCTGTGAAAACATATTTTAAAAGTAATTTACTCTTAAACATGTAAGAATAAATTTATGTTCAGCATTTATAGTTGCTGATTTCCTTAACAAAAAGAATTTTGTGACTCATTTCTGTAAACATTTTCATTTGAAACATAGATTATATGTGTTAATTAAAGGCTCAGTGCAGCAGTGTAGGGGAATACCAGGACAGGGAAGCAAGAAGGGGTGTATTGGGGAAGAGGGGGAGGGAAGAGGGCTTATGGGTTTTTTTGGGGAGGGGGATCCAGGAAAGGGGAAATCATTTGAAATGTAAATAAAGAATATATCGAAAAAAGAAAAAAAATTTTCATTCTAAAACATTAACAAAATAGAGCCAGTGAGATGGCTCAGTGGGCAACAGTGCTCACTGATAAAGCTGATGATTTGAGGTGAATTCCAGAAATCACATGGTGGAAGATCTCTCTCTCTCTCTCTCTCTCTCTCTCTCTCTCTCTCTTCTCTCTCTCTCTCTCTCTCTCTCTCTCTCACACACACACACACACACAATCAAGCAAGCACATGGGCACACACATGCATATGTGCTCCTCACTATGCAAACAAATATATGGATAAAATAAACATCAACACAGTAAAGGCATAATTTTCTGAAATTTCTAATCCATAATTTCTGCCATCTTTTGAAATACTTATTATTTTCCATACTACCTATTTAAGGTTTTCATGGTTGTTTGTTTAGAAAAGATGAATAACAACCCTTAGCTGATTATCCATACTTTCATGAAAATTACATTGAAGAAATTAGGTTAATAATAAGGAACAATTTGGCATGTAGAACTTTCACGTTATGGAACAAGAAATACAAAAGGAGATGCTATTCTCCAAGTCTAGTTCTTATGTTATGGATTTAAATTTTCTGTTGGCTATGAGCTTACTAACAAATATATAAGTCAATTAAGGCAGAATAAGAGGGACAATGTAAAATTTTAATATTACAAAAGAATACACATGGAATGCAATCATTGATAAGTGGATATTAATTAGCCCTGAAGCTCTGAATACTGAATACACAATTAGCATATCAAATGATTCCCATGAAGAAGGAAGAAGAGGGCACTAATCCTGGAAAGGCTTGATCCAGCATTATAGGGGAGTACCAGGGCAGAGAAAAGGGAGGGGGAAAGATAGGAGAATGGATGGAGGGAAGAGGACTTATGGGACATATGGGGAGGGGGGAACTGGGAATGGGGAAAGCTTTTGGATTGTAAACAAAGAATATAGAATATATATACATATATAGATACATATATATACATATATAGACACACACACACACACACACACACACACACACACACATATATATATATATATATATATATATATATATATAAAGAAATTAGATTAAATGTTTGTTTTAAAGATAGTGTAGTTAGAGAAAGTCAACTGTAATTTCTTGGCAGCCTATTGGCTCTTAGTGATACAAAAAGTATAGGTTTCTAGTATGAAAGCTCTATAATGATTAAGTAGCTAGACCATATTTGTGAATTAGCCTTATTATGGATTTGGTAAAATAAATTGAATATACCAAAATATTTTTATTGTAAGTACATTTCTACCTGCTTCCATAAAGATTTCCTATTCAGAATGAGAAAACATAATTTACAAGCACACACACACACACACACACACACACACACACTTTCACATTTTTATACTCTTTATTCTTTCTCTCTCTCCCAATCTCTCCTTTTTCAGACATGGTCTTACTATGTAACTCTGGCTATCCTAAAACTCACTATGTAGATCAGGCTGGCCTTAGTCTCATAGATCTGCCTACTTCTTCATCCTCCATAATTCTGTTTGTAAACAGATGTACTACCACATCTAGCCTATTCCTTAAAATTTGAGGCAACTTTTTAGTTTCCACATGTAAATGAGACTGTTTAGTATTTACTTTCCTGTGTTTAACTTATTTCACTTAAGAAAATATCTCCCAGAACAAGGGGTGGGATAACATTCATTTTAAATGTTGATTAGTATTTCATTTTGCATTTGTGGTATGTTATTTATCTATGCATTTACCACTGGACACCTATGTTAATTCTATAATGCTGACTTTTATAAATCATATGACAATAAATATGTAGGTTCATATGAATCTTTGACATACTGATTTCAATTCCTTTGCATATATTCACTACTGGAATTACCAAATTACAATATCATTCTATGTTGAGTCCAGACTTTTCTTTAATGACAGATCATTTACATTCCCACATACAACATGTACAAAATCTAACTTTTCTGAATTTTTTACTACTTGACTATAATCATTTTGCTCTTTTTATAGCTACTCTCTTGGAAAAAGATACCCCATTATGATCCAACTTGCATTTCTGTGATGAGGAGTAACTCTGAGAAGAACTTTGTACATACCTACCCATTTTCCTTTTCTATGTTTTCTTCGAGAAACACTTAGTCATATAGTTTTTAGTACATTGTTTATTGTTTTCTGTGGAGTTATGTGAATTTCTATATATTTTAGAAGTTAATCCTTATTAGATGGTAATTGCCTAATGTTTCTTTCATAACTGCAGGTGCTTGTCTTCAACTTTTTTTCATTTGTTGTACAGAAACTATTGAGTTTGATACGATACCATTTACTTATTTTTGATTTTATTATTTGTGCTTCTGAAGTTAAGGCATATACAGACCATATATATGTCTCTCTCTCCATATATATATGGAGATATACAGATACAGATAGATGTAGATGTGTGTGTATGCCATGCTTCTTCATTCTCCAAAAGTGATCCAAATACACATAACTTGTTCACATATGAATCATGCAAAAGTGTTTATGTATGTGTGTGGGTGTATACCTGTGCTTGTACATGGTATTCCAATACATACCCTTCTTATTTTCTTCGAACATAAACATTTTCATAGTTTGTGGTCTTATTTTAAGTCTTTTATCTGTTTTTCTTTGAATTTTTATATGAAAGTAGACAAGGTCTTACTTTTTCATTCTGAATATGGACATTCAGCTTTGCCAGATAAATAAAAACAATTCCAGTATAAAGACTTTACATTAAAAATAATTTCCAGAATACTTATTATGTTGTTAGTGCATTTAGTACAAATCAGTTGGTTAGAGAAAGGCAAAGGGAGATGGTAGCTATATTAGATCATTATGAGATCTCAATTACAGATATACCATAGTAAACATACATCTATTTGTCATCAGAAGATCTAAACCTAGACTGAATATAAGAGTTCTGGATTTAGTGTAACAAAATAAAAGATGTACTGCTAAAGGCAATAAGGTTAGGATTACTTAGATCACATGTTTCCAGCTCAAGCAGCCAAAAAGAGAAATGCCTTCCTCTATAGGGAAGGAAAGGGGGTTAAACCTACATTTTAAGCTCGAAATCCAGGATTAGACATACATTGGTTAAAAAACTAAACAAGGATCTTTTTGTATTTTACATTTTCTTTGACTGTTGTGTCAATGTTTTCTATGATATCTTCTGCACCTAAGATTCTTTCTTCTATCTCTTGAATTCTGTTGGTGATGCTTGTGCCTATGACTCCTGATCTCTTTCCTAGGTTTTCTATCTTCAGGGTTGTCTCCCTTCATGATTTCTTTGTTGGTTCTATTTCTATTTTTAGATCCTGGATGGTTTTGTTCACTTCATTCCCCTGTTTGGTGGTGTTTTCCTGTAATTCTTTAAGGGATTTTTGTGTTTCCTCTTTAAGGTCTCTTACCTGTTTACCTGTGTCCTGTATTTCTTTAAGGGGTCATTTATGTCTGTCTTAAAGTTCTCTATCATCATCATGAGATGTGATTTTTAAATCCAAATCTTGCTTTTCTTGTGTGATGAGGTATCCAATACTTGCTGTAGTGGGAGAACTGGGTGCTGATGATGCCTACTAGCCTTGGTTTCTGTTGCTTATGTTCTTGTGCTTGCCTCTTACTATCTGTTTATCTCTAATACTGCCTGCCCTTGCTGTCTCCAACTTAAGCCTGTCCCTCCTGTGATCCTGCTTATGTCAGAACGCCTCAGATTCTAGCTGTGTCTGTGATTCTGAGATCCTGTGATCCTGAGATCCTGGGTGTGTCAGAGATCATGGGAGTCAAGCTGCCTCTGGAATCCTCAAATCCTGGTATGAGCAAGCTCCTGAGATCCTGTTGTGTCAGAGCTCTTGGGAGTCAAGCTTCCTTTATGTGTTGCAGAGATTGGTGGGTCTGGGCTTGTTATTTGGACAGGTGGAAGCTGGAAGTAATCTGTGCCTCTGGCTGGGCAGGGGTTTGTGTTTACTCAGTTCTTGTGGGGGTCCCAATAACTTTGGGAGTTAGGAAAGATGTTGTGGCATCATCTGTGTTTTTGAGTATGTCAGGCAACCAATAGAGGTGTAATATTTACAAAAATATTTGTATAATATATACAAAGAACTCAAGAAGTTAGACTGCAGAGAATCAAATAACCATATTAAAAATCAGATACAAAGCTAAACAAAGAATTCTCAACTAAGGAATATCTAATGGATGAGAAGCTCCCAAAAAATGTTCAACATCCTTAGTCATCAGAGAAATGCAAATCAAAACAAGCCTGAGATTCCACCTCACACCAGTCAGAATGGCCCAGATCAAAACCTCAGGTGACAGCAGATGCTGGTTAGGATGTGAAGAAAGAGGGACACTCCTACACTGTTGGTGGAATTGCAAGCTGGTACAACCACTGAGGAAATCTGTCTGGTAGTTCCTCAGAAAATTGGACATAGTACTACCTGAGGACCCAGCTATGCCACTCCTGGGCATATACCCAAGAGATGCTCCAACATGTAATAAGGACACACACTCCACTGTGTTCATAGCAGCCTTATAATATAATAGTCAGAAGCTGGAAAGAACCCAGGTATCCTTCAACAGAGGAATGGATACAGAAAATGTGGTATATTTACACCATGGCATACTACTCAGCTATCAAAAACATGAACTCATGAAATTCACAGGAAAATGGATGAAAGTAGAAAATATCATC
The DNA here is from genome assembly GCF_947179515.1 of Apodemus sylvaticus. NCBI lineage: Eukaryota > Metazoa > Chordata > Mammalia > Rodentia > Muridae > Apodemus > Apodemus sylvaticus. The sequence continues at coordinate 52,188,379 of NC_067495.1, read as the reverse complement.
CTGAGTGAGGTAACAGAATCACAAAATAACACACATGATATTCACTCACTGGATGTTAGCCCCAAAGTTCAATTCACAGACCACGTGTAGCTCAAGAAGAAGGAAGGCCAACATTTAGATGATTCAGCCCTTCACAGATGGGGGAACAATATACTTAAGGGGAAGAAATGTGGAGAAAAACTGGGAAGCAGACACTGAAGGAAAGGCCATCCAGAGACTGCCCTACCTGCGGATCCATCCCATATACAGTCACCAAACGCAGACACTATTGTGTATGCCAAGAAGTGCATGCTGACAGGAGCCTGATATAGCTGTCTCCTGAGATGCTTTGCCAGAACCTGACAAATACAGAGGTGGATACTTGCAGCCATTGCGCTCAGCACAAGGTCCACAATGGAGGATGTAAAGAAGGGACTTAAGGATCTGAAGGGGTTTTGAAACCCATAGGAAGAACAACAATATGAACCAACCAGACCCCTCAGAGTCCTCAGGGCCTAAGCCACCAACAAAAGAGTACACATGGAGGAACCCATGGCTCCATCTGCATATGTAGCAGATGACAGCCTTGTTGGGTATCAATGGAATGAAAGGCCATTGGTCCTGTGAAGGGTTGATGCTCCAGTGTAGGGGAAGGCCAGAAAAGAGAGGCAGGAGGAGGTGGGTTTGGAAACACCCTCATAGAAACAGGGGGAGGGGATGAGATAGGGGGTTTCCAGAGGTGGGGAGACTGGGAAAGGGGATAACATTTGAAATGTAAATAAAGAAACATCCAAAAAATTTCAAAAATTAAGTATTCAGCAGGTTAATTTTGTAGTTCTACTCTACAAAATGTGCAATATTGGGCTGATGAGGTAGGTCAGTGGGTAAAGATATTTCTTACCAAACCTGCAGACTCAAGTTCAATGTTGGACACATGTGTTAGAAGGAGAAAATCAACTCCCAAAAGTTTTCTTGACCTACACAGTGCCATGTGCACCCACAGAGAAGCAAACACACATACACATACACTATCTTCTTAAATGGGAAAAGTAGTGACTGATTAAGTTTTGAGATCATAAACCAAAATGTAATAATAGCCATATCTGTAATACTGAAATTATTAAGATTTAATCATTTAAAATGTTTAATATAGATTTGTAAGAAAAATAAAACGAACAATGTGCTTCAATTTAAAAAAAACAAAAGAAACAAAAACAAAAAAATCAAAACAAAAGCCAGCATGGACAAAGCCTGAAGACTCTTACAGATGGAGAATATCCCTTGGACTGAGCATCTGGGACTAAGTATGATAGGTGGCTGAAGGATGTTACTACTCTTTGTCCAATCTAGGAGGCAATATTTAAGCCACTGAAAAACAGTACAGGAAAGCTAGCACTGGGAATTGCCTTGGAGGTAATGTTTTGCCAATTCTGCTCTTATGAGACAAGGTACCAGATAGAAATCAATGGTCTTGACACCTAGGAACCAGGATAGATTTTCAGATGAACACCCAGGCACTACCCATTAGGTGAAATGTAGGGATTGGTAGGTCAATCTCTAATTATGGCCTATGTCAATGTGAGTTTTGAGGTAACCCAGAGTGTACTCATTCCCCACAGTGTAAAAAACCCAGAATTTCACTGGTTGACTCAAATATGCCACTCAGCACAGCATCAGCCATAATAGACAAAGGACATGCTTCTACATGCTCCAAAAATGATTCAAGTACACCTAGCTATGTATGCTCACAAATGAATTATGGGATGAAATTGCATCATATTGGATGAATTTCTGTTTCAGCATGCACCATTATCAATTGTTCTGTAGGTATCATGTATCACTGACAACACAGAGGAATTTAATACTATAATATATAAGAAGAGCTATTTTAGTGCCAGTTTTTAGGCACTGGGTAAAGATTCTTCTTATATTATTCAAATGCTGATTTCTTTGTCCCCATACATGATCACAATCAGGACATGGCACTGCAATCCTTACACTAAGTACGTCCTGTCACAATGTTGTGTAAACATTGCTCCCAGTTCATTATCTGATCTTTCAGTAAAGGTTAAACAGCCAATAGCTGAACAGAACAGATGGCTGGACTTCCAATCCCACACAGGGGAAAAGAAGCTAGGAGAGAATTTGTCATGAGGAGAGAGTCTAAGAGATACTATGAAGAACACACCTGGAGCAGAGAAAGCCCCATAAATACTAAAATGCTAATATCTCATGAATTTTTGCTGGGAGATAGCCATATCAGTTTAGATGATTGAAATAGAATAATACTGACTAGATATTGTGCCATAAAGATTGTCTGAATGAATGTTATAGTCTGGGTCTAATTTATCTGGAAGCTAGTTGGGATAAAGTGAAACATCACTTTTAAAATTGCACTAACGCCAATTAGCAATGATGGCCAAGGAACTGACTTTATCTATATTACCCTCCCCAAAATAGAATATTATACAATAGGAATCCTACTGAAGGTAGAACAGAGTAGGTAGATAACATTCTAGTACTTTCAAGCACCAGCTAGAGATCTGTGCTATAGTGGGGTGTACTTGGGTTTAAACCTGAATTGCCACTGAGTGCAAGTTCTGTCCTAGCTATCCCTTAACTCTGAGTTCCATTAGGAGAAAATGGCACTGCCTTTCTTATTTTAGAGCACATATTCCACATAAACCCTCCCATCGTGCAAAAAGATAGCAATTTATTCTCTCATGTAAAAATTCCTTATATTGATAGAGCTTTTTATTTTTTAATTCTCCCCTTCCATACAGTATATCACCCAACACAGTAATTGCATTAGATAATGTTGGATGTTAGTTTTACATTCCATCTAACTATGACTCTGGATTTATCTGTGAGACTTATTCCATGTAGTGGTTTGAATGAAAATCATCCACATAGACCCAAATAGGGAGTTATGCTTTTAGAAGTTGTGGCCTTGTTGGAACAGTCTTGGTTTGTTGAAGGAAGTCTGTTTCTGAGGGTTTCTGATATTATAACCAGGTACAGTGTCTCATTCCCTTCAAGTTGACAACCAGGAATAGCAACTACAATGAGGAACCATGATCATCATTTTTTAGTTGGACTACTTATTAGCTAACTCACCCTCTGATGTACTACAAATGACCTAATAAAATCAATCTCGAAAGATAGTCAATACAGGTGAGTCATGCCCTGTAACTAAGAGGATCCTGTCCAGAATCCCTGTGTCAGAAGACTTCCAGTTTCTGTCTCTGGCTTGGGACTATTCTCTGCCAAAACAGATCATCTCGAAGTTGTACAGGAAGGTAGCTAACCACCCATCAGCCCAGAGAGGACAGTCAGCACAGGTGAGACCTGTTCTGCTGCTCAGAGGAAGCAGCCAGAAACCCTGAGGACACAAGAATCTAAGAGGTGCTAGGGACAGGAGTCGTCTGTTTTCTGCCCACACCCAGAACTGATTGGGGCTCCAGAGCTACATACCCAAAAACAACCACAAGAGAGCAGGTCTTACAGAAGTACCTACATAACTGTGTACACAGAGAGAACTGGTCTTCCAGGAGCACAGATACAGAGGCTTGCATGACAGACAAGCCACCATCAGAGACAGCAACACTGGCTAACACCAGAGATAACCAGATGGCAAAAGGCAAGGGCAAGAGCATAAGCAAGAGTAATCAAGTCTACTTAGCATCATCAGAACCCAGAAATACCAAACAACAGAAAAGCGAGACTGAAAAATCACATAGCATGATGATGATAGAAGACTTTAAGAAGGACATAAATAACTCCCTTATAGAAATATAAAAGAGCACAGGTAAACAGGTAGAAGACCTTAAAGAGGAAACAAAAAAAATCTCTCAAAGAATTACAAGAAAATACAACCAGATGAAGGAACTGATCAAAACCATCCAAGATCTAAAAATGGAAACTGAAACAATTAAGAAATCACTAAGGGGGACAACACTGGAGATAGAAAATGTAGGAAAGAGATCAGATGTCATAGATGCAAGCATCACCAACAGAATAAAAGAGATAGATAAAAGAATCTTCTTTCACAGATAGAAGAAAGAATCATCAAGATATCATAGAAAACATTGACACAACAAAGAAAATACAAGATGCAAAAAGGTACTGACCCAAAACATCCAGGAAATAAAGGACACGATGAGAAGACCAAACCTAAGCATAATAGGTATAGAAGAAAGTGAAGGCTTCCAATTTAAAAGGCCAATAAATAACTTCAACAGAATTATAGAAGAAAATTTCCGTAACCTAAATTAAGAGATGCACATAAACATATACGAAGACTACAGAACTGCAAATATATAGGACCCAAACATTCCTCCCATCACATAATATTCAAAACACCAAATGCACAAAGTAAGAATATTAAAAGCAGTAAGGGAAAAACATCAAGTAACATATAAAGGCAAGACCTATCAGAATTACACTAGACTTCTCACGAGAGACTATGAAAGATAGAAGATCCTGGGAAGATCTCATACAGACCCTCAGAGAAGACAAATGCAGGAACATATTATCATACCCCGCAAAACTCTCAATTACCATAGATGGAGAAACCAAGATATTCCATGGCAAAAAACAAATTTATACAATGTCTTTCTATAAACCCTTCCCTACAAATAATAGATGGAAAACGACAATACAAGGAGGGCACTACACCCTAGAAAAAGCAAAAATGTAATCTTCTTTCAACAAAGCCAAAAGAATATATCCACATAAACATAAAAATAACATCAAAAATAAAAGGAAATAAAAATCACTATTCATTAATATGTCTTAACATCAATGGACTCAATTTCCCAATAAAAAGACAAAGACTAACAGACAGGATATGTAAACAGGACCCAGCATTTTGCTGCAAAAGGGAAATGCACTGCACCTCAGTGTCAAAGATAAACACTACCTCAGAGCAAAGGGCTGGAAAAATATTTTCCAAGCAAATGGTGCCAAGAAAGAAGCTGGAGTAGGCATTCTAATATCAGATAAAATCGACTTTGAACCAAAAGTTATCATAAAAGATAAGGAAGGATGCTTCATACTTATCAAAGATAAAATCTACCAAGAAAACCTCTCAGTTCTGACCATCTATCTTCCAAATGCAAGGACACCCACATTCATAAAAGAAACTTTACTAAAGCTCAAAGCATGCATTTCATCTCACAAAATAATAGTTGGTGATCTCCACACCCAACTCTCATCAATGGGCAGTTCAGGGAAACACAATCTGAACAGAGACACATTGAATCTAACAGAAGTCATTGACCAAAAGGATTTAACAGATGGATAGAACATTACATCCTAAATTAAAGGACTATACCTTCTTTTCAGCACCTCATGGTACCTTATTCAAAATTGACCATATAATACCTTATAAATTAGACCTCAACAGATATAAGATTGAAATAATCCCATGCCTCCTATCAGATAACTATGGATTAAGGCTAGTCTTCAATAGCAACAAAAACAACAGAAAGCCTGCATACACATGGAGGCTGAACAATGATATACTCAATGATAACTTGAAAGAAAGCAATTAAAGAAAATTACCTCAAAAGAATCACTAACCTTTATATACTCAAAGGATAATTAGGCTGAGAAAGAAATTAGGAAAACGACACCCTTCATTATAGTCACAAATGATGTAAAGTATCTTGGTGTGACTCTAACCAAACAAGTGATAGATCTGCATTACAAGAACTTTGAGTCTCTGAAGAAAGAAATCAAAGAAGACCTCAGAAGATGGAATGGTCTCTCATGCTCATGGATTGTCAGGATTAAGATAGTAAAAGTTTCCATCTTGCCAAAAGGAATCTACAGATTCAATGAGATCCCCCATTAAAATTGCAATTCAATTATTTACAAAGTTAGAAAGAGAAATTCTCAAATTCATTTTGAATAACAAAAAAATACAGGATAGCAAAAACTATTCTCAAAAATAAAAGAACTTCAGGGGGACTCATCATCTATGACCTTGAGCTGTACAACAGAGCAATAGTGATAAAAACTACATGGCATTGGTATAGTCAGAGGCAGGTAGATCAATGGAATAGTATTGAAGAGCCATAAATGAACCCACACAGCTACTTATACTTGATCTTTGACAAAAGAGCTACAACCATCCAGTGGAAAAAGTCAACATTTTCAAGGAATTGTGCTGCTTCAACTGGTGGTCTACATGTAGAAGAATGCAAATTGATCCATGCTTACCTACTTGAACCTACTTGATCAAGGACCTCCACATAAAACCAGATACACTGAAGCTTGTATAGGAGAAAGTGGGAAAGAGCCTTGAACACATGGGGACAGGGAAAAATTTCCTGAACTGAACACCAATAGCTTATGCTCTAAGAACAAGAATTGACAAATGGGACCTCATAAAATTGCAAAGCTTCTGAAAGGCAGAGGACATTGTCAATAGGACAAAATGCCAACCAACAGATTGGAAAAAGATCTTTACCAATCCTACATCTGATAGAGGGCTAATATCCAATATATACAAAGAATTCAAGAAGTTAGACTCCAGAGAACCAAATAAACCTATTAAAATGGGGAAGAGAGCTAAACAAAGAATTCTTGTGCAGAGCCATATTGGGGCAGTCATGTACATGGTTTGAGTTTGACATTGGTTAAGAACAATCCCTGGCTTTGGGCAGGAATCTGCCTTCAGGACATAATAGGGAAGTAGGTTAAAGCAGGAATTTTTATCCTAGGGTGGAGAAGCTCAGTGAAGGTTAAGTTCATTGTTCCTCCAGGTCTAGGAATTCCTGAATTAAGCAGGTGAACCACCCAGCTGCCAGAGCAGTCAAGACAAGGACCTCCAAGAGAAGCTAGACAACTTCCACTGGAACTCACCCTCGAGTCTGGGGGGAAGGGTTTGCCCAAACTGTTAAAAGGTCTGGCACCATTAATGTTTCCGGCCTTGATCAGTGAAACATTGTCTTGGCCCTTCTTCTTTTCGCCCCTTCATCATCCATCCCTTAGCTTCTGTTCCAACAACCCAGTTCGTAATAGCTGCAGGCAGCTATGGAATACAACAGAGTGGCGCCCAATGTGAAGATGGATACAAGAAGGTTTCCTGAGGTGACCCTGCCTTGGCGAAGCTTCACAGAAAATGGAAAAAGGAAAAGATGGTATCCTGCATGGTGAGCTAGAGGATATGGACTAAGTGAGACAGTATGGACCCAGTGCTGAACTCACTTAGGGGGCACACAGTAGAATATGGGGAAGGAATTTGGGTAGGCATTTGTCCAAAGCTCGTAAGAGCTGATTCAGGTGAAAAAGAAAAGGGTTTTTAAATATAGGCATAGGTCCAAAGCCTCCTTAAAAGAGCTGCTTTAAAGAGGAAAATGGATGCAATTGCTTAACAACAAGCGCGCTTTTCTTTCTGTGTACCTTTCTGTATTCTTGGTCCCAGTGCACTGACTGTCTATGTGCACATTTATGTCCTCTCTGTGTTTTTGCGTGAATGACTGTTTGTTTCATTTTAAAAAGAAAAATTGGTAAGGATTTCATCTGCTGGCAACCTCTTGAGCCAGCCGCAGTTTGTGTGGGGACTGATTTAAAGCTGTGCCACAGTGAGAGGTAAACATGGCTGGGAAAAAAAAAAAGCCGCTTTTAAAAGCCCAGAAGCCTCAAACTTTGGGAAAACTTTGGTTTAACTTAAGAAATTTGTGTAATCGCTTTATTATTGTTTCTAATTGGTTTCAACGGTATAAGGTTGTACATATCTTGACTAAAGAGTTATAAATTAATTGGTTATTATTTAAAAGGTATAGTGTTATTAAGAAAAGGTTAATTTAAAACTGGTGGTTCAGTGTTGGGGCCATCTTAACTAGCTACATGTGGCCTAAGGCAACTCATGCTTTGTTCTTGTTTATAATTTGTCTTAAAGGTATATTTTGCATGTCTTGACAATATAGAATATTGGCTTTTAAGTCATTGGACATGATTTAAAATGTATATGTTATTAACAAAAAGTTAGGTTAAAGCTGGTAGTTTAGGGTAGTCGCCATTTTAAACAACACGTGGCATGATGCAACCCAGGAAATACAGTCCTTTAAGATGCTTCTAAATTGGCATGGTGTTTTGTGTGAATCTTGGCCTGGAGATTGGACTTATAAAGATTAAGATTTAAAATAATGTCTCTTTAATAAGTTATATTGTCATACACTTGAACATAGGAACTGGCAGACAAACCTTGTACTGTAAAAATGTGTTTGCCATTGATTTTAAAGAAAATAGATTGTTTAAAATTGGGATTTACTTCCAAAGTTGTAGCCGTGCTCTAATATTGCAAGAAAAAATAGAGTTACAATAAAAATTGCCAGTGTGTCATTGGCTGCAGTTTTCAGTTTGCAGGCTCATGATTCTTAACATATATTGTAATTAAGATAATTTTAAGAGTGATACAGCTGTGGTCATTATAGACCCATTGCCACATTTCCACAAGTTTATAGGCTACAATAGTAGGAGGAAAATTTAACCCTCCAAGATTAAAAAGGAGATCTCAGTAGAAATATATTTGATATCAAGCAGGTTCCTTTGACCATGGAATTACAGGTTTCTTTTGTTTAATCCTCAAAATGTCCTTGCAGGACAGGTAGTTTTGGGTCTGGTCTTAGATAAAAGGCTCAGATTAGAAGATATTTACATTTGAGGAATCTCATACAATGTCCTTGCCAAGGATTCAAGGTGGATGCTAGGGCAGATAAAAAATTTTTTACATTTGAGTTAATGCAAAGCTTACAGCTGCCTCAGGGGACGCTAGTGAGGAAGCTTTGAGAAACTGTTTCTGCCTTACAGGCCCCACCTAGGGAGTGTTTGGCTTAAAAAAAATTCTTGACTTATCCAGGTGTGGGTTAAAATGCAGTTCAAATCTATGAAAGGTCAACAAGCCTATAAAGGCATTAACATTTGGCCTGTCTACTCTCTGCAACATTATTGTAGATTTAAAGGGTTGTTTTTTGCTTTACATTCTGATAATTATAAAAGCTTTTGCTTCTAACTTTAAAGAAACAATAAAGCAATTTTAATTATAAGGTTTTTGCCTCAAGGAATGGCTAATAGCCTTACCTCACGTGAGAAAAAAAATGTTTTGTCTCTGTTTCAATTCAAGAATTTAGGATCTTAAATTTCTCAGTGTATAATGTTCATGGAATGTTTGTTACAGGCCTTTGCTCCTAACTATGGACTTTTAAAATTTGTAGGTAAATGATTTTCAAAGGTTGTTAGGATGTATTAATAGGCTTTATCTTATATTTACCTCGTCTTAAGCTTGCCACAGGAGGTCTTAAACCTCTGTTTTCAAGGTAGAAAATGTTTGTTCCTTGCTTCAAGTAGCAATCAAATTAATTATTATCAATGGTTGATCTATTACATGGCAAGCATTTTTATGCAAAATTACTAATTGTTATCCAAAAGATAATTTGTACTATCAGATCACATGTTTATTCCTTTAAGTTTCTCCCTGCTTCAGCACAAATATTATAGCAGCTATTTTTGAGATGCTAAAAAAATCAAGCTTTTAATAATAGTATATATATATATGTATATATATATATATATATATATATATATATATATATATATAGCTCATGGTTTATAATTGCTTAAAATTAGTCCATTTTTAATACTGCTAATTCTTAATTTTTACAGTTTATGCAAATGTAATTCAAATTTCAAAGAACAAAGGATATGTTCTCTAAATGACTGTCCTTTAGGTGTTTGAAAGCTAACCCAATGGCTAGAGAGACAGATACAATATACTTATATAATTAATCTTTTTAAAAGGTGCCTGGACAAGACTCCTTAAGGCAAGGCACATAAAACGTGTATCCCAGACAGGCAATATAGAAACAATCAGATGTACAAGCATATTATTTATATCATCAAAAGGGTAATGGCTTAAAAATATTTTTGTATTTTTGTGCACATCAAATTATAAAGATTTTTTTCTTGATGTCCTCAGTTTCTACCTCTACCACATAATGGTGTTAATACTAGAGTACTTAATTATTACAGATAAATGATACTCATATTTCTAATTTAGAAGATTAAATATGCATGTGACTAATGATTAATTTTTAGGCTTTCTAGTTGCAACTGCTCTAACAGAAAAAGCAACTAAAAATGCTACATTTATTTTCTATAATTACATAGTTATTGACTATGTTATGGTATATACTTTGTGTTCCAACGTAAATTAATAAAACAGTATCTTCTTGGAAGAGAGAAGAGAGAGGATATTGTGTTCCTGTGCATATCATTTAAATTATGCTTGCATGTTTTTAAGAAAATTTTAAAATTTGGATGCCAAGGAACTCCTTGCTGAGTGTATATGACATCCTGTAATTAGGCATATTGATGTCTATGTGAAATGAAGGAATTCACTTATTGACATATGCCATGATCCTGATTTAATATTGAGGAAGAAGGCATGTCCCCTATGTTTTTTCCACAGAATGCTGCAGAAGCATGCTAGTTGCCAGAGTGATTGCTGTGGCATGCTGAAAATATGCTGACTGTGTGCTTGCTAAATGCCCAGACAATGGTAACATAAGAGCTATACTGGGTATGTGTTCTTGACTTACCTTAATTGTCAAATGTCCCAGGTTAGGTAAATTGCCTTGCTTCAAGATTTTAGACTTTGTGGGACAGAACATGGAGACTGTTAAGCTAGCTTAGGAAAAATTAATCTAAAGAGGAGTTATAATGACTCTTCTCCTTATTGTGATCAGCTGACTCAACCATAGATTGGTCTAGAAATAATTTCAATATTGAAGATTCCAATTTTGAAGATGGCTAACAAGCTTCAGCCAGCTATGTTAATTTAAAATATAGTCTCCACTTTTTCTGAGAAGTAACTTCTTATCTCTTGATACAAAAGGCTACCTCTCCCACCCCAGAGGCCAAGGTTTGTGCCCTTTGAGTTGTTAATTTGAAACTGAATTGGATACTTCAGGGACAAGTTAATCCCATTTCACCTTTAATTCTTGACCTTGTTTGTTAAGCAGACTGGCTGTCTCCACCCAGGCTCACCTGGATGGAAGGATTGTGTGTCTGTTAAAGACAATTGCAGACTCCCTGGCTTCAAAATTTACACAAGTGGATCTCCAAAAAGGGAGCCACATAGAACTCAGATCTATGTGTGTTTGTTTATGAACAAATATGGGTACCAGTGAGTCATGTGGTGCGAGGCAAGGCACCGCGTGGGGAGGTGAATTTCTGCTTCTGAGTCCCCAGGAAGTACACCTAATTGCATAGGGGTTAACGTCGAGAGGTTGTCCTTAAAATAATAAGGGAGCCTATTACCCCTCCTCTGAAAAAGACGTTATACAATATTTAAGAGGAATTATGATCAATGCTTCCCCTCCTGGTTAAGGCCCTCCTTCTTATGAAGGATATTTATCCACTTGTTTTCTACCTCCTCATTTTCAAATTAATAAAAAATGGAGGAAATGTACAGAGCCATATTGGGTCAGTCATGCACATAGTTTGAGTTTGACATTGGTCAGGACAATATCTGGCTTTGGGCAGGAATCTGCCTTTAGGACATAATAGGGAAGTAGGGTAAAACAGGAATTTTTATCCTATGGTGGAGAAGCTCAGTGAAGGTTAAGTTCATTGTTCCCCCAGGTCTAGAAATTCCTGAATTAGGCAGGTGACCCACCCAGCTGCCAGAGCAGTCAAGACAAGGACCGCCAGGAGAAGCTAGATGTCTTCCATTGGAACTCAACCCGGAGTCTGGGGGGAAGGGTTTGCCCAAACTGTTAAAAGGTCTGACTGCCATTAAAGTTTCCGGCCTTTATCAGTGAAATATTGTCTGGGCCCTTCTTCTTTTCACCCCTTCCTCATCCATCCCTCAGCTTCTGTTCCAGCAACCCAGTTCGTAATAGCTGCAGGCAGCTATGAAATACAACAATTCTCAACTGAGGAATACTACATGGGTGAGAAGCACCTATTAATGTTAAACATCCTTAGTCATCAGGAAAATGCAAATAAAAACAACCCTGAGATCCTATCTCACACCACTTAGAATAGCTAAGATCAAAGACTGAGGTGACAGCAGATCTTGGCAAGGATGTGGACAATGAGGAACTCTCATCCATTACTGGTCTGATTGCAAACTTTTACAACCACTCTGGAATTCTGTCTGGCAATTCCTCAGAAAATCGGACACAGAAGTACCTGAGGACCCAGCTACTACACTCCTGGGAATATACCCAGAAGATGCTCTAACATGTAATAAGGACACATGCTCCACTATGTTCATCACAGTCATATTTATTATAACCAGAACCTGGAAACAACTTAGATGTCCCTCAACTGAGGAATGGATACAGCAACTGTAGTATATTTACACAATAGAATACTACTCAGCTATTAAAAACAATCACTTCATGAAATTCAAAGGTAAAAGGGTAGAAATTGAAAATATCATCCTGAGTGAGGTAGCTCAGTCACAAAAGAACAAACATGGTATGTACTCACTGATAAGTTGATATCAGCCTCAAAATTCTGAATACCCAAGATTCAATTCACAGACAACATGAAGCTGGAGAAGAAGGAAGGCCAAAGTGTAAATGATTCAGTGATTTTTGAAAGGGTGAAAACAATACTCGCAGGAGGAAGCAACATGTGTAGCAGAGAGTCAAGGAAAGGCCATCCAGAGACTGCCCCACCTGGTGATGCATCCCATATACACTCACCAAATACAGACACTATTGTGGATGCTGGGAAGTACTTGCTGATCTAAGACTGATATGGCTGTGTCTGCCAGAGCCTGAAAAACACACAGGCAGAAGCTTGCACCCAACCATTGGTCTTAGCTCAGGGGTCCCTGATGGAAGATTTGGAGAAGGGACTGAAGGAGGTGAGGGTGTTGGTAACTTCTTTGGAGGGAGCTGCAATATTAACAGGTCAGAACCCCAGAATTCCTGGGGACTGGACCACTAACCAAAGAGTACACATGATGTGACCCATGGCACTGGGCACATATGTGGCAGAGGATGGCCTTTTTAGACATCAGTGGGAAGAGAGGTTCTTAGGCCTGAGGGTGTTAGATGCCTCAGTATAGGCAAATGCCAGGGAGAGATGACTAGAGTCAGTGGGTGGGGCACCCTCTTAGAATCAGGTGGAGGGGTGATAGGATAGGGGTTTTCGGAAGGGAGACCTAGAAAGGGGAAAATGAAATGTAAATAAAGAAAATATCCAATTTAAAAAAATGAATTCCGTAGTTTTACTGTTGTAATAATGTTAACATAGTAACCTTATATGTTTTGATGCATGCAGCTTACTTTCATCTTGACATAACAGTTTTAATACAAAACTGAGAGATATTGAATATTTAGCTATTAATCAGATTTGAAAGTCAAAGTGGAACCCATCTTTGGCATCACAACTATAGGTCAAATTTGTACACATTCATATAAAACATTCTCTCTGGCAGTCACTATCCCAGTCTCATTCTCTTCTGGCAGAAAATAATGAAGTACACAATGTGGCTTTTCTGTTTGCTGGGAATGTAAGTCCTTGTTCTCATCTACTACAGTAGTGTCTTCAATTTTAGACCCAGACTAAGTATAAAAGATTTCTGGATGTAGAAGAGGCCATGAATTCTAGATGGGGAGATATCAGCACTGTGTAAAGAACAATACATATATATTTTCAAAACCAAAATATAATTTTCTCCATTGCATGGTATTCCAATATAGTAGACAATACAAAGTGAACATATACATTAATGAAAACTGTAATGAGAGACAACACCTTTCATTGGCTTGACATATATTTGTAGTTTTTTAAAATAATTATTTCTTCATGGATGACTTAATTGTACATGACTAAAATATCACTCCATAGAAAATGTAAACATGATTTGTTTTACTGAAGTTCTTATAGGGCTGATATGTGAGACTCCAGGTCATAAGGTAACTCCAGATACACCTAAACTGACACAGAGATAGAGTTTAAAAGTCAATAAAGGATTATTTCTGCTACGAATTAACCAAGAAGGCCATTGTAGGGAGGTTGGGATTTATATCTGACTTCAAAAAAATGGGGGTTTCTGAGAACTGAATTATTACAATTACAACCAACCCAAAAGAGCAATCTAAAGATAAAATGTTAATAGGGGAAAATGTACAAATACTTTTGTGCTGGATCATTTTTAGTACAGTATTGGCCTTCAGCCCAAGTAAGAGTATCCTTTACTTGGCTTGTTGCAACTAGAGAATAGACCCTCACATCATATGTCACATGTATATGTTTATGTATATGATGTATATGTATGTGTATGTATATATGTATGTGTATATATGCATATACAAATGTGTGCATGCATGTATGTACAAACACACACAGAAACACACACACACACAAAATAAGAGAAAGAATAAGAGAGAAAGATAATGAGAGAGATATAATGAGTGAGAGGGTGATGGATCATTATTTCTTATCTGACTGGCTGTGTTTCTCTGACCTGATACTCATTGCCAGCAGAGAAGGACTTACATGCCCTAAGTTTGTGCCTTTATTAAACATTTGGGCACCAGAGAAAAATTATATCTCAATAGTATTTTCCAAATATAAGATGTAGGTATTGAAATGCTTTAAAGATTTAAGATTTAGACTGCTATCATCCTAGAGGAGGAATACTGCTTAGCCCTGGAAAAGTTTAAATGGCAGGAACATTTAAGTTGCAAAACATACAATTAATTAACTCTCAGGATTCATTCCCTCAGCATGAAGGCAAGTATGTTTTACTCAGTAAAATACAATCACCTGAAAGCAATTCAAAACATCTTATTTTTTTCTGATTTTAATGCCAGATCCCATTGTTACATGCACACATATGAATTAGGGTAGGATTTTCCAAAGTTGCACATGCAGTAAATGGTTTGTAATTATTTGTAGCATTTATTACTTTTCAATTCCTATCTGTGTAGATTTAGTGTCAACATGGTTTACATTTATAAGCACAAACACATTAGGTACTAGAACTATAAAAAATATAGCTATCTCCATAAAATTTTTATTAGCTTTCATAATTTTTAAAAGTATATTTAGGTACTTATTAATTTTTATTGCTTTAGAATTTCACAATGTAGACACACATTCTGATCATATCCAACTTCATTTCCCTTCCCCCAAACAGCTTCCCTATATCTTGCACCTCTATTCATTCCCAACTCCATGTGCTTATTTTGTGTTTTTTTTTTTTTTTTTTTTTTTTGTTAAACCACCTAGTCCCCTTAGTGCTAACTGTATGTGCACTGTTTTGAGACTATCTGCTGGAATATGTATAGCCTTTCAGAGGTTGCATACCTGAAAATTAAACTGTGTCTCCAGCCCACAGTAGCCACTAGTTGTCTGTAGTTACTCAGCTAGTGCTGAGACTGAGAGACCTCCTCCCAAACCCATGCTGGGATTTTGGATGGCATTAACTCATTCAGATCTTTTTTATTCAGATGAATTTGCTGTGAATTCATGAGTACAATGACCCTGTCATATTTCATTGCAGAGGTCTGTCCTGGAACTCACTCTGTAGACCAGGCTGGCCTCGAACTCAGAAATCCACCTGCCTCTGCCTCCCAGAGTGCTGGGATTACAGGCGTGCGCCACCACCACCCGGCATACCTCAGGTTTTTATAAACTTTCTGCCACATCTTTTAATAATTCTTGAGATTTGGAGGGAGAGGCTATGGTATAGATTTCCTGTTTAATTGTTGCCATAGGAAGTTTCTCTAATGAGGCTTTGGATATTTACTATCTATGGGTATAAAGATAATTATTTAGGGGCCAACATATTACTAGGTTGACTTAGCAAAATAATACTAGCTACTCCCATGGGGCCTACGACTATTTCTTCTTTACAAGTTGTGGTCAACAGGGTGCATGATACACTTTTAATCTTAAATCATGGTTTTAAGATCTAGGTGTATAACATAGAGCATCTTCCTAGCTGAATTAAGAACCTGAAAATAATCCAAGCAGTGCAAAAGCAAAGAAATAATTTTGACATAAAATAGTTTTAACAATTTATAATGTATTTTATTTTGTTATTTATTTTTTAGTGTAAATTCATATTTTTGAGGAAATAGATAAAAGCAAATTGTGTTTTTATTCAATTTCTATATTGCCCAATGTAATTTTAAATAATATAAATTCTATATAATGTTTTTTTTTAAAATTTCTACAATATGATGTCTTGAATGAGCAATGTTACCACTGTCTTAGGTATTTGGTTACTTGGTCCCCAGTTGGCAGCACTGTTATGCTGTTGTGTTCTTGTTAAAGTAAAGTATGTCAGGGGAATCAAAGGCAGGGAGATGGGAGTGGGGTGAGTGGAGGCATACCCTCATTTAGTAGGAGGGGGAGGATGGGATAGGGGCTATCAGGGAAGGGGGAGAACTGGGAAAGGGGATAATATTTGAAATGTAAATAAGGAATAAAGAATATATCCAATAAAAAGAAAATTTAAAAAAGTGTGTCAGTGGAGTCAGGCTTTGAGATTTAAAAGCCTTACAGTTCCTAGTATTATCTCTCTGCTTCATGCTTACCATTGGAAATGTGAATTCTCAGTTTGATGCTTAACACAAATTTATTATGATTTTATTCAACATGAACTATATGAAAATACTTAACAGTACACAATATAAGTTTACTAAAAATGCATCAAAATATAACTCATATAATTAGAGGATAAGTTATGGCTCTAGAAGTCCCTACCTATTATCAGAAGATTGAGATTTGTGCAAAGTAATAATATCCTTCTAGTGAAATTTGATCATTTAAGCCTTAGAAAACAGATTTCTAGCTACCAAATAGAAATATAAATCACATTTTCTCTATTTTGTGTGTTCATCTATATCTTTAAAATAATCAAATCATGCCAGATTTCCTCCCTTTATTTAATTTCCCAAGCTCAGAATAAAAAAATATGAAAGATAAGTTGAAAACATTAGATTCTAAATAAATATATTTAAGGTAATCCCAGGTTCCACTATTATTATTTTTGATTGGATATTTTCTTTATTTACATTTCAAATGCTACCAGTTTTTTGGTTTCCTCTCTGAAAACACCCTACCACATCACCTCTGCCCCCTGCTCACCAAGTCACCCACTCCCAATTCCCGGTCCTGGTGTTCCCGATAATGGGGCATCGAGCTATCTCAAGGCCCAGGGCCACTTCTCTCTTTAATGTCCAACAAGGTCATCCTTTGCTACATATGGCAGCTGGAGCCATAGGTAACACCATGTGTAGTATCTGGTTGATGTTTTTATCCCTGGAAGCTCTGGGAGTACTGGGTGGCTCATATTGTTGTTCCTCCTATGGGCTGCAAACCATTTCAGTTCCTTGGGGTCCTTTCTCTAGCTCCACCATTGGGTACGTTGTGATCAGTCCAACGGTTGACTGGGGGAACCCACCTCTCTATAAGGCACTGGCAGAGCCTCTCAGGAGACATATATATCAGCCTTCTGTCAGCAAGCACTTGTTGGCATCCACATTAATGTCTGGGTTTGGCGACTGTATATGGGGTGGATCCCCATATGGGGCAGTCTCTGGATGGCCTTTCCTTCAGTCTCTGCTCCATACTTTATCTACATATTTCCTCCCATGGCTGTTTTGTTCCCCCTTCTAGGAAGGAATAAAGTATCCATACTTTGGTCTTTCTTCTTCTTGGGCATCATTTGATATGTGAATTGCGTCTTGTATATTCCATGTTTCTGGGCTAATATCCACTTATCAGTGAGTGCATACCATATGTGTTCTTTTGTGATTGGCTTACCTTACTCAGGACGATATTTTCTAGTTCCATCCATTTGTCTAAGAGTTTCATGAATTCATTGTTTTTAGTAGCTGAGTAGTATTCCATTGTGTAAATATACCACATTTTCTGTATCCATTTCTCCATTGAGAGACATCTGGGTTCTTTCCAGCTTCTGCCTATTTTAAACAGGGCTGCTGTGAACATAGTGGAACATGTGTTCTTATTTGTTACAGTCCAAACTCTGCCACGGTATAAACAGGATTCTTTGGTCCAGGAAGGCACAGGTCCAACTGAGATGACAGACAGACACAACCACAGAGGCGGTTTGAATCTGAATGTATTTAGGAGCCCTAAAGCAAGGATTTTTATACATGAAGAGTTGGTATTACCATTTCAAAAGATGTAGCCAGTGAGGCAGGCACAATTATAACCATTTGGTACAAGGAAATGCAAAATCAATCAGGTACAATGTTTGTCATGTAACAAATACAGAGGATCAATTTACAGATGCCATCAAACATCCTATTTAAAATACTCATAGTTTACAGTACACCTTCAAAGAGTTTGAAGTTTCTTATACCCCTGGGTCTTAACACGTTCTTGTGAGAAAGTTTTATCTAACATTTAGCCTTCTACCTTGTAAAGAAAAGCTTTCTGACTTAATCAATGCTTTCTGTACCAGAGTTCCAGAGCCACCCTCACCCACATATGCACAACCATATAAACCTGCATGTGGTTGGAAGGTTGTAATTATGTAAATGACTATGAGGCAAAGCATTGCAATTCTTAAAAGGGAGTTTGGTGATCAGTGAGTCAACTTCAAAGGCCAGGCTGTAGGAATCCCCCTGAAGAGAGAAAAGAAGGAAGTCCAGGGCAAACTGTTACTTGAGAACTATGGGGGCTTGGTGTTTCTTAGTTCCAGCTGCTAGGAAGTAGGAGAGTTTCAGAAGTATAGTAAATTGCCAAGTGGGATTATCAGTTTCTGTACTTACAGGGTGTTCTGCATTCCAAGGAGACATTTCTCACCACTGTCTGTAAAATATTGTTTCACAGACTTCACTGTGGCTACCATGGCACTTATTACATGCTGGGGAATCCTCTGGAGTATATATATACCCAGGAGAGGTATAACAGGGTCCTCCAGTAGTACCATGCCCAGTTTTCTGAAGAACTGCCAAACTGATTTCCAGAATGGTTGTACCAGCTTGCAATCCTACCAGTAGTGGAAGAGTGTTCCTCTTTCTCCACATCATCCTTGCCAGCACCTGCTCTCACCTGAGGTTTTGATCCCAGTCATTCTGACCAGTATGAGATGGGATCTCAGTGTTATTTTGATTTGCTTTTTTCTGAGGATTAAAGATGTTGAATATTTCTTTAGGTGCTTCTCACCTATTTGGTATTCCTCAGTTGAGAATTCTTTTTGTTTGTTTATTTTCTGGATTTGTTTTTTTCTAGACAGGGTTTCTCTGTATAGCCCTGGCTATCCTGAAACTCACTCTGTAGACCAGGATGGCCTTGAACTCAGAAATCAGCCTGCCTAAGCTCCCAGAGTGCTGGGATTGCAGGCACTTACCACCACCACCCGATGTAAAATGACTTTTTAATTTGGCATTTTATAATCTACTGAGGGTTTTTGTTTTTCTAGAGGTAGCTCAAGTTGGCAAATTCTAATTGTCTAAATTACCGCCTTAATTCCAAATTTCTGTTCCAGTTAATTTTTACATTTTTTATTTGAGGCTGTATTGTACTTCTCATTGATCTTTCTAAAACAAAAGTTGTATTAATCTTTCTCCCCCGTTTTTATCTTAGAACTATATCATGGGCCCTTTGTGTATTGTGTAACTAGGATAAAAGAAAATAACACTTGAAAGGTTAAGGAGGCAATTAACAGGAAAGGTGTCAAAGAGACCCTGTCACAACAGACAATAAGAATGGAGGAGGACATAGGAATGTGGGGAAGAGCAGGGTGGGGAGTGAACATGGGCCAGTGCACGCATTCTGGGGCCGAGTGCCTCCAGACTTTCCTGCGGTCACTGTGCTGGCCCAGCCCTATAGGACAGCTTCTGGAACCTCTTATGTAGTTCTGAAAAACACAGATATGTTCCTGATGAATTTATCTGGATTCAGAAGTTAGCCCTGACCTTTCACTCAAGTTAGACTACTGTAAGGAAAGGGCTGAGACTCTTTAACCACAATGGTAATTGTAAATTTTCTCCTTTTAAACTCTTCTTTTTACAAAACTGGATAATTAAAGCAAAACTGCATAGAACATGAAATTTGGTTTGAGATAAAATAGTGTAATGGAGTGGTTATGTATGATATAGATTAAGGAAACCATTTTTGAAACTGAATGAATGAAAATATCTCATCAATTTCTTAAAAATTTACAGAAATTATTGCCTTTAACTCCCTCCCCAGCTTCTTAAACAGGGCTTACATTATAGTCCAAGTTTCCTTGGAGCTCACTTTGTATGTATCCCATGTTGGTCTCAAACTCATGGCAGTCCTCCTGCCTCATCCCCCTAAATGTTGGGAGTTTAAGTACAAGCTACCATTACTGGCTGATTTTATGCTTTCTAAAGTTTTTATATCTTCATTAAGATCAACATCTTGGAAGAGAGACTGTTAGTGTACACACCTGAAATTAATTCAGTAATAAAAACACAAAAAAAATCCCTTTAGAGTATTTGCAAACCTATTACGGAAAAGGTACATATGAAAAGTGGGAAAAGCTTTTTTATTTTTCTTTATTTTTTTTCTTTTTTTTTCTTTTTTTTCTAATTTTTTTATTCGATATAATTTATTTACATTTCAAATGATTTCCCCTTTTCTAGCCCCCACTCGCCGAAAGTCCCTTAAGCCCCCTTCTCTTCCCCTGTACTCCCACCCACCCCTTCCCACTTCCCCGTTCTGGTTTTGCCGAATACTGCTTCACTGAGTCTTTCCAGAACCAGGGGCCACTCCTCCTTTCTTCTTGTACCTCATTTGATGTGTGGATTATGTTTTGGGTATTCCAGTTTTCTAGGTTAATATCCACTTATTAGTGAGTGCATACCATGATTCACCTTTTGAGTCTGGGTTACCTCACTTAGTATGATGTTCTCTAGCTCCATCCATTTGCCTAAGAATTTCATGAATTCATTGTTTCTAATGGCTGAATAGTACTCCATTGTGTAGATATACCACATTTTTTGCATCCACTCTTCTGTTGAGGGATACCTGGGTTCTTTCCAGCATCTGGCAATTATAAATAGGGCTGCTATGAACATAGTAGAGCATGTATCCTTATTACACGGTGGGGAATCCTCTGGATATATGCCCAGGAGTGGTATAGCAGGATCTTCTGGAAGTGAGGTGCCCAGTTTTCGGAGGAACCGCCAGATTGATTTCCAGAGTGGTTGTACCAATTTGCAACCCCACCAGCAGTGGAGGAGAGTTCCTCTTTCTCCACATCCTCTCCAACACCTGCTGTCTCCTGAATTTTTAATCTTAGCCATTCTGACTGGTGTAAGATGAAATCTCAGGGTTGTTTTGATTTGCATTTCCTTAATGACTAATGAAGTTGAGCATTTTTTAAGATGCTTCTCTGGCATTCGAAGTTCTTCAGGTGAGAATTCTTTGTTTAACTCTGTACCCCATTTTTTAATAGGGTTGTTTGGTTTTCTGGAGTCTAACTTCTTGAGTTCTTTATATATATTGGATATTAGTCCTCAATCTGATGTAGGATTGGTGAAGATCTTTTCCCAATTTGTTGGTTGCCGATTTGTCCTCTTGATGGTGTCCTTTGCCTTACAGAAACTTTGTAATTTTATGAGGTCCCATTTGTCAATTCTTGCTCTTAGAGCATACGCTATTGGTGTTCTGTTCACAAACTTTCTCCTTATACTGATGTCCTCAAGGGTCTTCCCCAGTTTCTTTTCTATTAGCTTCAGAGTTTTTTCTTTATTTTTTGAGCTCTTTGGACAAAAACTGCACCTTTAAAAGCTAGCTATTCAGAGTAAACTAGTGATTATATAAATTACAACTTTCAGTATTTAACTTGAATATGTGTTAAAATATACTCTATTAGTTCTTTTCAATTACGTATGTTAAAATAATTAATTTTTTTAACCGTTGCTATTGTTTATTTTAAGACAGCAACAAGCTATATCCTTAAAGGTCTTTCTTTCTTTATTAGAGAACTTGCTTTCAAAGAGTGGTGGGGCCTGCACTTTTATTCATCAATTCCTAGAATGCCAGAGTGAGCACAGAGTATTTTTCACATTGATTTTTAATGAACTCAGGTGCTGAAGTTAAAAAGGCTATGAGGATCCCAATGTACTTGTTGTAGTAGATGCAAGGAACTGTCTTCAGGTATCAACAGACCTGATTGTTTCTCACTTTTATGAAAAATATTCTTATCACATATGCCTACACATATGGAGTGGAATCTTTTTGTTTCAGTGGCCCCAACACATACACACACAGAAACATAGGGAATTTCAAACTTTCTAATTAAAAGTCATCCATCAGGGAATCAGACTGTCGGGTTGTGAAGTACCTAAACTTTCTCATTCGAAAGATGTTTATTTAGTTAGTTTTAAGTGTGTATTTTGTGTGCTTGTTTAGCTTGTGTGTATGTCTGTACACCATGCCTATGTATTGTCTTCAGAGGTGAGAGGGAGGCCTCAGATCTCTGAAACTAGTGTCTCAGAAAGCTGTAAGCCACCATGTGGGTGCTGGGAATCAAACCAAGGCTGTACAAGAGCAGCTAGTGCTCCCAACTGCTGAGCCATCTCTCCTACTCACTCCTAAGCTTTCTATGTGTAGAGTACCTATGTGTGCCTAAAAGTACCTATGAGGATTCTTGAGGAAATAGTGACAGTGGCTTCTTCATTCAAGTTCTAATTTTAGCACAGATTGAATTCTGAAAGTTTTTTTTTTAATTTTTAATTTTCTTATTTGATATATTCTTTATTTACAATTCAAATGATTTCCCCTTTCCTGGATCACCGCTACTCTAAAGTCCCATAAGCCCTCTTTCCTCCCCCTGTTCCCACTTCCACCCCTTCCCACTTCCATGTTCTGGTATTGCCCTACACTGCTGTACTGAGCCTTTGCAGAACCAGGGGCCACTACTTCCTTCTTGGACATCATTTGATATGTGGATTGTGTCTTGGGTAATCCAAGCTTCTAGGATAATATCCACTTATCAGTGATTGCAGACCATGAGCATTCTTTTGAGACTGGGTAACCTCACTTAGGATGATATTCTCCAGCTCCATCCATTTGTCTAAGAATTTCATGAATTCATTGTTTCTAATGGCTGAATAGTACTCCATTGTGTATATATACCACATTTTTTTGTATCCATTACTTTGTTGAGGGACATCTGGGTTCTTTCAAGCTTCTGGATATTATAAATAGAGCTGCTATGATACATAGTGGAGCATGTATCATTATTACAAGCTGGGGAATCCTCTGGGTATATGCCCAGGAGTGGTATTGCAGGGTCCTCCGGAAGTAGTGTGCCCAGTTTTCTGAGGAACCGCCAGACTGATTTCCAGAGTGGTTGTACCAGCTTGCAATCCCACCAGCAGTGGAGGAGTGTTCCTCTTTCTCCACATCCTTGCCAACACCTGCTGTTTCCTGAGGTTTTAATCTTAGCCATTCTGACTGGTGTAAGGCGAAATCTCAGGGTTTTGATTTGCATTTCCCTGATGATTAATGATGCTGAACATTTCTCAAGGTGCTTCTCAGCCATCCAAAGTTCTTCAACTGAAAATTCTTTGTTTAGCTCTGTATCCCATTTTTTAATAGGGTTATTTGGTTCTCTGGGGTCTAACTTCTTGAGTTCTTTGTATATATTGGATATTAGCCCTCTGTCAGATGTAGGGTTAGTGAAGATCTTTTGCCAATTGTTTGGTTGCCAATTTGTCCTTTTGAGAGTGTTCTTTGCCTTATAGTAACTTTGTAATTTATTAGGTCCTATTTGTCAATTCTTGATCTTACAGCATAAGCTATTGATGTGCTGTTCAGGAACTTTCCCACTGTGCCTATGTCCTCAAGGGTCCTCCCCAGTTTCTTTTCTATTAGTTTCAGTGTGTCAGGTTTTATGTGGAGGTCCTTGATCAACTTGGAGTTGAGCTTAGTACAAGAAGATAAGAATGCATCAATTTGCATTATTCTGCTTGCTGACCTCCAATTGAACCAGCACCATTTGTTGAAAAGGCTATCTTTTTTCCACTGGATGTTTTCAGCTACTTTACCGAAGATCAAGTGACCATAGGTGTGTGGATTCATTTCTGGGTCTTCAATTCTATTCCATTGGTCCACTTGTCTGTCACTGTGCCAATACCATGCAGTTTTTAATACTATTGCTCTGTAGTATTGCTTGAGGTCCGGGATACTGATTCCCCCAGAAGTTCTTTTACTGTCGAGAATAGTTTTAGCTGTCCTGGGGTTTTTGGTAATCAAGATGAATTTGAGAATTGCTTTTTCTAAATCTATGAAAAACTGAGTTGGGATTCTGATGGGGATTGCATTGAATCTGTACATTGCTTTTGGCAAGATGGCCAATTTACCTATATTAATCCTGCCAATTCGTGACCATGGAAGATTTTTTCCATTTTCTGAGGTCTTCTTCAATTTCCTTCTTCAGAGACCTGAAGTTCTTGTCATACAGATCTTTTATTTGTTTGTTTAGAGTCACACCAAGATACTTTATGCTGTTTGTGGCTATTGTGAATGGTGTCATTTCACAAATTTATTTCTCAGCCTGCTTATCCTTTGAGTATAGGAAGGCTACTGATGTGCTTGAGTTGATTTTATAACCAGCCACTTTGCTGAAGTTTTTTATCTGCTGTAGGAGTTCTCAGGTGGAGTTTTGGGGTCACTTAAGTATACTATTATATCATCTGCAAATATATTGAAAAGATATGGAAAGAGGGGGCAGCCTTGTCTAGTTCCTGATTTTAGTGGGATTGCTTCAAGTTTCTCTCCATTTAGTTTGATGTTGGCTACCAGTTTGCTGTATATTGCTTTTACTATGTTTTGGTATGGACCTTGAATTCCTGTTCTTTCCAAGACTTTTAGCATGAAAGGATGCTGTATTTTTGTAAAATGCTTTTTCAGCTTCTAATGAAATGACCATGTGGTTTCATTCTTTGCATTTGTTTATGTAGTAGATTGCATTGATGGATTTCCTTATATTGAACCATCCCTGCATCCCAGGGATGAAACTTACTTAATCATGGTGAATGATCATTTTAATGTGTTCTTGGATTCGGTTGGCAAGAATTTTATTGAGTATCTTTACATTGATGTTCATAAGGGAAATTGGTCTGAAGTTCTCTTTCTTTGTTGGATCTTTGTGTGGTTTTGCTATCAGTGCAATTGTGGCTTCGTAGAAGGAGTTGGGTAGTGTTCTTTCTGTTTCTATTTTGTGGAATACTTGAAAAACATTGGTGTTAGGTCTTCTTTGAAGGTCTGATAGAATTCTGCACTAAAACCTTCTGGTCCTGTGCTTTTTTTTTGGATGGAAGACTTTCTATGAACCCTTTTATTTCTTTAGGGGTTATGGGACTGTTTAGATGATCTATTTGATCCTGATTTTATTTTGGTATTTGGTATCTGTCTAGGAAGTTGTCCATTTCCTTCAGATTCTCCAGTTGTGTTGAGTATAGGCTTTTGTAGTAGGATCTGATGATTTTTTGAATTTCCTCAGTTTCTGTTGTTATAGCTCCCTTTTCATTTCTAATTTTGTTAATTTGGATACTGTCTCTGTGCCCTTTGGTTATTCTGGCTAAGGGTTTATCTATCTTGTTGATTTTCTCAAAGAACCAGCTCCTGGTTTGGTTGATTCTTTGTATGGTTCTGTTTCCACTTGATTGATTTCCGCCCTGAGTTTGATGATTTCCTGCCTTCTACTCCTCTTTGGTGAAATAGCTTCTTCTTGTTCCAGAGCTTTTAGGTGTGTCGTTAAGCTGCTAGTGTATTCTCTCTCCAGTTTCTTTTTGGAGGCGCTCAGGGCTATGAGTTTTCCTCTTAGCTCTGCTTTCATTGTGTCCCAAAGATTTGGTTATGTTGGGCCTTCATTTTCATTAAATTCTAAAAGTCTTTTATTTCTTTCTTCATTTCTTCTTTGGCCAAGGTATCATTGAGTAGAGTATTGTTTTGCCTTCATGTGTATGTGGGCTTTCTGTTGTTTTTGTTGCTATTGAAGACCACTCTTACTCCATAGTGAGCTGATAGGAAACATGGGATTAGTTTTATCTTCTTATATTTGTTGAGGTTTGTCTTGTGACCAATTATGTGCTGGATTTTGCAGAAGGTACCATGAGGTTCTGAGAAGATGGTATATTCTTTTGCTTTAGGATGAAATGTTTTATATATATATATATATATATATAAACATATATATAAAAACATATATATATATATAATCTATATCACATATATATGTAACCTATATGTAACAGATTTACATGTTACATATATATATGATATATATATATATATATATATATATATATATATATATATATATATATCATGTATATATATATGTTAAATTCGATTGGTCAAAAGTGTCAAATAGTTTCACTGTGTCCCTGTTTAGTTTCTGTTTTCCTGATCGGTCCATTGATAATTCTTTATTTAGCTCTGTACCCTATTTTTAAAAAGGAGTATTTGGTTTTATGGAGTCTAACTTTTTGAGTTCTTTGTATATATTAGATATTAGCACTCTGTTCTATGAACGGTTGGTAAAAACCTTTTCCCAATTTGTTGGTTATCCTTTTGTCCTACTGACAGTGTCCTTTGCCTTACAGAAACTTTGCAATTTTATGAGGTCCCATTTGTCAATTCTTGATTCATTCTCCCAGAAGTTCTTTTACTGTTGAGAATACTTTTAGCTATCCTGGGTTTTTTGTTATTCTAGATGTATTTGAGAATTGCTCTTTCTAACTCCATGAAGAATTGAGTTGGAATTTTGATGGGGATTGCATTGAATCTATAGATTCCCCTAGGCAAGATGGCCATTTTACAATTTTAATCCTGTCAATCCATGAGCATGAGAGGTCTTTCCATCTTCTGATATCTTCTTCAATTTCTTTCTTCGGAAGCTTTAATTTCTTGTCATACAGATCTTTCACTTGCTTGATTAGAGTCACACCAAGGTATGTAATATTATTTGTGACTATTGTGAAGGGTGTCATTTCCCTAATTTCTTTCTCTGCTTATTTATCCTTTGAGTAGAGGAAGGCTACTGATTTGTTTGAGAAGTTGTTTATCAGCTGTAGGAATTCTCAGGTGGAGTTTTTGGGGTCACTTAAGTATACTATCATATCATCTGAGAATAGTGATAGTTTGACTTCTTCCTTTCCAGCTTTTATCCCTTTTACCTCCTTTTGTTGTCTAATTGCTCTAGGTAGAAATTCAAGTACTATATTGAATATAAATGGAGAGAGACGGCAACCATGTTTAGTCCTTAATTTTAGTGGAGCTTCAAGTTTCTTTCCATTTAGTTTGCAGTTGGCTACTGGTTTACTGTATATGGCTTTTATTGTGTTTAGGTATGGGATTTGGATTCCTGATCTTTCCAAAACATCTACAATGAAAGGATGCTGAATTTTGTCAAATGATTTTTCAGCATGTAATTAAATGACCATGTGGTTTTTTTCTTTAAATTTGTTTATGTAGTGGATTACATTGATTGATTTCCATATATTGAACGATCCTTGCATCCCTGAGATGAAGCCTACTTGATCTTGGTGAGTTATCATTTTGATATCTTCTTGGATTCAGTTGGAAGAATTTTATTGAGTATTTTTGTCTCGATATTCATAAAGGAAAATGTTCTGAAGTTCCCTTTCTTTGTTTTATCTTTATGTGATTTAGAAATCAACGTAATTGTAGCTTCAGGGAATGAGTTGGATAGTGTTCCTTCCATTTCTATTTTGTGGAATAATTTGAAGAGTATTGGTATTAGGTCTTCTTTGATGGTCTGATAAAATTCTGCACTAAAGTCATCTGCTCCCATGCTTTTTTTGCTTGGGAGACTTTCAATGAATGTTTCTATTACTTTACGGGTTATAGGACTGTTTAGATGGTATATCTGATCCTGATTTAACTTTGCTATTTGGTATCTGTCTAGGAAATTTTCCAGATATCCAGATTTCACCTAGATTTTTCAGTTGAATTGAGTAATGGATTTTGGAGTAGGATCTGATAATTATTTTTAGTTTCCTCAGTTTCTGTTGTTATATCTCCCTTTTTATTTCTGATGTTGTTAATTTGGATACTGTCTCTGTGCCCTCTGGTTAGTCTGGCTAAGTATTTATCTATACTGTTGATTTTCTGAAAGAATCAGCTCCTGGTTTTGTTGATTCTTTGTACAGCTCTTTTTTTTTTCCTTCATGGTTGATTTCAACCCTGAGTTTGATGATTTCCTGCTGTCTAATCCTTTTGGGTATATTAACTTCTTTTTGTTCTAGTGCTTTCAGGTGTGCTGTTAAGATCCTAGTGTATGCTCTCTCCAGCTTCTTTTTGGAGGCACTCAGAGCTGTGAATTTTCCTCTTAGCACTGCTTTCACTGTGTCTCATAACTTTGGGTATGTTGTGCCTTCATTTTCATTTAATTCTAAAAAGTCTTTAATTTCTTTCCTTATTTCTTCCATAACCAAGTTATCACTGAGTCAAGCAATGTTCAGCTTCAATATGCATGTGGGCTTTGTGTGGTTCTTTTGCTATTGAAGACCAGCCTTAATCCATAGTGATCTGATGAGAGGCTTGGGATTATTTCAATATTCTTAAATCTGTTGAGGTCTGTTTTGTGACCAATATTTATGGTCAATTTTGGAAAAGGTACAATGAGGTGGTGAAATATTCTATAGACGTCCGTTAAATCGATTTGATCCATAACTTCTTTGAGTTTCACTGTGTCTCTGTTTAGTTTGTGTTTTCCTGATCTGTCCATTGATGAGAGTGGGATGTTGAAATATCCTACAATTATTGTCTGAGGTGCAATGTGTGCTTTGAGCTTTAGTAAAGTTTCTTTTATGAACATGGTTGCCCTTGCATTTGAAACATAATTTTCAGAATTGAGAGGTGCTCTTGGTAGATTTTTCCTTTGGTGAGTATGCAATGTCCTTTCTTATCTTTTTTGATGACCTTTCATTGAAAGTCAATTTTATCCAATATTAGAATGTCTACTCCAGATTTTTTCTTGTGACCATTTTCTTGGAAAATTGATTTCCAGCCTTTTCCTCTGAGGTAGTACTTGTCTTTGACACTGAAGTGTGTTTCCCGTATGCAGCAAAATGCTGAGTCCTGTATATATATCTTATCTGTTAGTCTATGTGTTTTTCTTGAGAAATTGAGTCCACTGATGTTAAGAGATATTAAGGAATAGTGATTGCTGTTTCCTGTTATTTTTGATGTTATTTTTATGTTTGTGTGTTTATCTTTTTTTGGGTTTGTTAAAAGAAGATTACTTTCTTGCTTTTTCTAGGGTGTAGTTTCCCTCCTTGTGTTGGCATTTTCCATCGATTATTTTTGTAAGGCTGGATTTGTGGAAAGATATTCAGTAAATGTGGTTTTATCATGGAATTTATTGGTTTCTCCATCTATGGTAATTAAAAGTTTTGCTGGGTATAGTAGTCCGGGCTGCCATTTGTGTTCTTTCAGGGTCTGTATGAGGTCTGCCCAGGATCTTCTGGTTTTCATGGTCTCTGATGAGAAGTCTGGTGTAATTCTGAAAGGTCTGCCTTTGTATGTTACTTGACACTTTTCCCTTACTGTTTTTAATATTCTTTCTTTGTTTAGTACATTTGGTGTTTTGAGTAT
Organism: Apodemus sylvaticus; assembly: GCF_947179515.1. Lineage (NCBI taxonomy): Eukaryota > Metazoa > Chordata > Mammalia > Rodentia > Muridae > Apodemus > Apodemus sylvaticus. The sequence continues at coordinate 52,158,784 of NC_067495.1, read as the reverse complement.
TATGTGATGGGAGAAGTTTCTGTTCTGGTCCAGTATGTTTGGAGTTCTGTAGGCTTCTTGTATGTTCTTGTATGGTTAGGGAAGTTTCCTTCTAAAATTTTGTTGAAGATATTTACTGGCCTTTTAGTTTGTAAATCTTCACTCTCTTCTATACTTAAAATACTTAGGTTTGGTCTTCTCATCGTATCCTGAATTTTCTGGATGTTTTGGGTTACAAGCTTTTTGAATTTTGCATTTTCTTTGGCTGTTGAGTCAATGTTTTCTATGGTATCTTCAGCACCTGAGATTCTCTCTTCTATCTCTTCTATTCTGTTAATGCTTACATCTCTGACTCCTGGATTCTTTCCAAGGATTTCTATCTGCTATGTTGCTTTCCTTTGTGATTTTTTTTTATTATGTCTACTTCATTTTTATATCCTGGATGGTTTTGTTCAGTTCCTTTGCTTCTTTGTTTGTGTTTTTCTTTAATTTTTAAGGGATTTTTTCCTCTTTAAGCACTTCTACCTGTTGACCCATGTTGTCTTGTATTTCCTTAAGAGATTTTTGTGTTTCCTCTTTAAGGGCTTCTACCTGTTGACTCATGTACTCCTGTATTTCTTTAAGGGAGTTATTTATGTCCTTCTTGAAACCCTCTGTCAGCATCATGAGTAATGAGTTTTAAATCCAGGTCTTGCTTTTCTGAAGCGTTGGGGTATTCAGGACTTGCTGTTGTGAGTGAACTGGGTTCAGATGGTGTCAGGTTGACTTAGTTTCTGTTGGTAATGTTCTTGCATTTGCCTTTCACCATCTGGTTATCTCTGGTGTTAGTTGGTCCCGCTGTCTCTGGCTGGAGCTTGTCCCTCCTCTGGGCCTGGAAGCCTGTCTCAGCACCCTGGGTGACCAGCTCTCCCCTGCCACAGAGGGTTATCGCTCTACCCAGCTTCTGGGTTCAGATGGTGCCCAGCAGGACCCTGGCCCATCTGCTCTGTCACTCCTATGTTCTCTGAGCTCCTGGCTACACTTGCCTGCACAGTCACTGGAGAGAAAATGGTGGTCTCATCTGCAAACAGGGGAGTCAAGGTACTCCTGGGAGCCCCTTTCTTCCCTGGCAGGATCAGTGTACAACTGTGGAGCAGCTCAGCTATTGGGTACAGATGGAGCATGGAAGGACCCTGTTGAATAATTATATATGGCCACCAGTATGAATTTAAAATGAGAAGAAATTTTATTTAAAGGATGATTCTTATGTTATTATTAATCATGGGTTTAATAAATTAATAATGGCTTAATATAAAGGTATTAAATGAAAAAACAAGTAGACTATTTTCAAGTCATCACCATAGCAAATGAATACGTTTTACAATAAACATATTAAACCCAGTTCTACTCTCAAGTTTCTCTGAAACTTCAAGGTTAGTGCTCATAATCTTTGAACACATATCTGTTGCTTTTGTTTGAGAATAATAGGAATACATGCTCAAGTAGGAATCTATACTGTAGATATAAGTTCTTAGACTCCTAAGCAGTATGCAAAGTACATTGACAATAAAACACACTGTCTTTTCTCTATGTCACGAATGAGCATTATAAACTATGATACAGTTCATTTTGTTTATATTTATAATATCGATTGAAAGCATCTAGGTTCAGTTTCACTTTCTTTTGATGAAAAAGTTAGGATCTTTAACATTTGAGATGATTAATAAAAAAAGGAAAAAACCATTATATGTTAGGATTTTAAAATCAAGTAAATATTCCTACATATAGAGCAAATGTAATAAATTGTTTTGGAAACAAAAATAATAAAAAGATTTTCAAAGATTTCTCTGTATGAAAGCTAATATTTGAAAATCATGAAGCAACACAATATTTCTGTTCATACTCAGTTTATACACGATTGGTCATTGTCTAAAACCTCAGTAATACATATTTGGTCAACCAAAGAGAGAGTCATTGAAGTCCAAAGGGAAAGGGAGAGGGAAGGGGGACGGAGAAAGGAATAGAGATTTTTGAAGTACATGTTCAAAGCATATCACTGTATACTACTCAGGAGTTTCTAAATTAATAAACAGGCTATTTTAAGTTCACAACACTTGGGAAGTTTCACTTCTTAGGTCAGAATTTAGCTGGAAAACTTATATTTGCAATTCCTTGTAGATCAAAGCAATCCCATAGAGTGGATATAATCAAATGTGCTGAGTAAGAAAATTCAGGAACCAAATACTGGGCTTTGAAAGGTATGTTATCACTAGACGTCACATATTGAATTTTAGTGGAATTTAGAATCATGGTTAAAAATATAAACTCTACTGCTGACACTTCAATAAAATACCATTTGAACAACTTTTCAAAAGCACTCTGACAGTTTTACAAGTAAAAATTCCATAAATATTCATTTTCAGCACTGTATACATATCAGGACCTATACTGATTATTTTTATAAAAACATGCTACTCTAGGCATACATAATTTAATAACAAAACTGCGTTAATTTCAAGAGATTAAAATAATTTTAAGTAGTTTCAGTAATACCTAAAATCTATTGTTTGATGTTTATGATTATGTGTTATGTGGCTAGAAAGTGTGCTTAATAATTTTGGGCAAGTTTTACTCTTGCAGAGGACCCAGGTTTGATCCCCAGAATCTACATAATGGCTGATAACCTTCTGAAACTTCAGTTCCAAGGGATCAAATACTCTCTTCTTGGTTCTGTGGGCACTGCACATAAGTAATGCATATATATAGTCATATATATATGTATATATACATATATATATATGTGTGTGTGTATACATATGTGGGTGTGTACATGTGTGTATAATTATAGACAAAACACTTATACAAAGAAAAAAGCAATAATTCTAATGCCCCATCATTCTGGAAATTATGTGAACAAGGGCATATACCACTGATAATATCACTGCAGCTCTTCCTTGAATCATGTAATCTCCTCTTTTTCATTATTTAACACATTTATCTCCTACCACATTTCCCCATAATTATACCTCATTTATCATTCATGATGATTTTTATATTTACATTAATCCCCATAAATATTACCTCCATCCTATAAATTAACTGGCTCTGATCCTGGGAAGCTTATACTTCTTTTAATATATAGCATTGCCTCTTTTTTTTCTCAGAGTCAATTTTCATCTGCTCTTCCCTTATGTATATAGTATTCTTTCCTCACTTTAGGGGAAAATTAAAAATGATATTTGAATATTATATAGTATCATACAAGTAGTTCTATACATCATAATAATTTGTTTTCTTTGATAACAGAATTAATAGAAACAATTGTGTATATGCATTACTTTCATGTATGCAGGTGCAATCATGTTTTGGTTTCATGTCAAATAATTTGTTATTACTTCAGCAAAACTTCCTATCTACTAGGTTATGAATGCCAAATTATTAGCTCCTGACTTACTATTTATATTCAAATATCTAAGAAGCATTTCAAACTTAACTACTTGGAAATTAAGGCCTTTGTAGTCTCATATTCCACTGCCTTTCCTAGTTCTTTCAGAAAAGAAGTAAACCTTTTAATCTACAAGGAATTACATGATCTGGATTTGTGAATTTCCAGATAGTATGTGTGTTTTCACTCATTCAACTTCAGTTAATTGGTATTTTTCCTATTATTATTCCTAATATTAAACCTATGAGACAGAAACAAGATAGCAGTATTCAGGCACAGGGGTCACATTTGCCTCTAGAGTTCAACATTATTGAATCTTGTTCTAAAGCCAACCATTAAATAAGTTTCTCTGATGCTCATAGTTGAACTATGTTCCTTCCATTCCAGTGTCACTGACAGTATTTCAAGTGCTAGGAATGTGGTCAACACTAATAGGTACTAGTGGAGTAATAGGATAAAGATTTTATAAATACATTAAAACAAATTCACATAATATTAACATTTTGTTCTAATTATATCATAGTTGTGATGTATGTATTTTCTTGATTGGTATAAAGTATAATATTTTTCTAAGTATTTTTTACAATAAATTCTATTAATAATTATGCCAAGGTCAATTGGTTTGGATGAACCTGCATATTATTTCTGTGAAATTTGTTCCTCAATAGATATTTTGTCTTCCCAAACTAACTACCTGACCATGCATGAATGTTGTTTACACAAGTTAGACAGATTGATCTAAACTCGGGGATGTTTTTTAATGTGAACTCAGTTCCCACTAAAAATATCTCTCTAAAGGAACAAACCAGTTGTGTGCAATTTGGACAAGTAGAGATAAATTTTCTCTTTATTTGGTTCCTTCATTTCTTTCTAAACTTGAATTGGTGGCAGCTACTAATTAACTACTTGTCAGACTAACTCTAGATTAATTAAATCTTAAATATAGACTGGATGCACTGTAATGTAGTTAATAAGCTGATTTAATGTTTGCATTTCTTTCCTGCAGGGCAGTAGTGTTAAACTGTTCCTTGTAAATTTAATGTAAATTTTTATTCATCTCACTTAGGGATATATACAGAAAAATAATAAATATTCATCCTAGTGGTTTTGCTTCTAAAGGAGCCCTGCTAAACAATTGCTGGGGTATTTGACATTCATACTAACATATGTTTGCTTATAAATTGTCTACTGTTTATATTTAATTGCAAAAATATGATTCATAGATATATTTCAATTGATGAAGGCTATTTCATCATCATAAAATATTGAGGGCAAGTGAGATGGCTTAGGTGATAAAGGCGTGCATGTCCTGTCAAGATTGATGATCTTATGTTCAATACCTGGGAACCACATGGTGGAGATAGAGAGCTAACTCCTACGAGTTGTTCTTTGACCTCTATACAAATGTCATGGCACATGAGTATTTGCCCCCAACCCACAGAATATGTAAATGCAAATAAAAACTTAATTGAATAGTCATATTTTGTCTCAATAGAGATATTACTAGTTCTGAGTATGAGGAAAATAAATTCCCATATTTACTAATCTGCAATTCAAGACTTTTAAGGTAAACCTTTAAATATTGTTTAAATATTTATTGTATATTCCATTTGAATGGAATTATATTCTAACTTTTTCCATCGTTTATACTTTGCAAGGACATTTCTTTGTTATAAGTAGAGAGATCCTACAATTTTAGAATCACATTATAACAGAATGCATATTTAAATGCCTACATTTAAATGTGAATATATTGCAGACTCGCTTATAGAGTATATCTATGAATTATGAAATTTTAAGTAGTTTTATTTAAGAAGCATAGTTAAATGATTCTTGAACTTATCAATCATTGGTAACACAGCTATGTTTTCCATCTCTTCTGGATTCCTTGCAATATCTTACGGTTATTTTTTGTAACCTCTAGGCACAGCTACTCTCTGACTTCTAAGAGAAAAAGGACAGGATGAAAATTTATGATCTAAAAAAATATTTTAATAAGTTTTAATGGAATCAATGCAGGTGTACACTATGAATTAAGCATACTAACATCCCAAGCATTTTCAGCAACACCTACAAAAAAAACATATTAAATAGAAACTGATGGAACAATAAAAAATAATGCCACTTATTTATTTAAAAGTTATTATTTTATTACAAAGAATTGTTTTTGATCTACTAATATAATCTACATTTTTCTTTCCAAAGAGTTTTCAGAATATAGGAAATTTCAGATCAAAAGTAGTTATAAAGTAATGAAGATATATACTCCTGTCACCTTCCTTTCTGGAGCATTTACACTTGCCTTGTACAGCCCCAATGAAGAAAAATAACTGGTTATTTATTTTTGCTTTAAAGGAGCAATTGTGTACCAAATATTTAAAATTAGAACATTTATGTAAGAATGTATTTAGATATACTACCACAGTTTCCATGAAATAATCTCATTTTATCAATACTTGATTTTTTTACCTGTAATATGGCATATCTAAATTATTAGTATCAGTGGCTCTAAATTCATAAGAGAAATGCTCAGGACCCAAAGGGGGGACCTTAGTTGAAATCACTAACAGTGGGGAGAGGGAACTCATAGAGTCCATCTCCAATAGAAAGGACATCAAGTGGAGGAATGGGCTTGCCATCCCACAGTCAACAATTCTGACACAGAATTACTCCTGTCTAAAATAACTACAGGGAAAAAATGGAGAAAAGTCTGTGTGAAAGGAGGTTTAGTGACTGGCCAAACTTGGGATCCAGATCCATGGGAGTCCCCAAGGCCTGACACTATTACTGAGGCTATGGTGGGCTTACAGAAATGAGCCTAGCATGGCTGTCCTCTGAGAAGCCCAACAAACAGCTGAAAGAGTCAGATGCAGATACTTATACCCAACCAATGGATAGAAGCTGGTGACCCCCTGTGGTTGAATTAAGGAAAGTCTGGAAGAAACTGAGGAGGAGGGAGAGTCCATAGGAAGACCACCAGTCTTAACTAACCTGGACACTCAAGATCTCTCAGACACTGAACTACCAACCAGGCAGCATATTCTTACTGATATGCAGTCCCCAACACTTATACAGCAGAGGACTGCCTGGACTGGCCTCAGTGAGAGAAGATACACCTAACCCTTGAGAGACTTGAGGCCACAGGGAATGCAGAGGTGTTGGGGTATGGTGGTAGGGAAGTCCTCTTGGAGATGTGGGAGGAAGAATGGGATGTGGAACAGCTGGGGAGGGTTGATTAGGAGGGGGATATCTACTGTATTGTAAAATATGTTAAATAATAATAACAATAAATAGCAATAATAATAAAAGAATACCTATTATTGAGAGTTTTTATGAAGTCTTTTCAAAACACAACATATAAAATATTAAATATATCTTAGATTCTTAAGGCTTACTTAAAGGATTTTCTAAATATAAAATATACTATCATATAAAGTTATTTTAATTAGAAATTGTTATTAGCCAGGCAGTGGTGGTGAATGCCTTTAATCCCAGCACTTGGGATTCAGAGGCAGGCAGATTTCTGAGTTTGAGGCTAGCCTGGTCTAGTGAGTGAGTTCCAGGACAGCCAGGGCTACACAGAGAAACCATGTCTCAAAAAAAAAAAAAAAAAAAAGAAATTGTTATTTGAAATTTTTATTTTATTAACATTATAGGAAAATATTGGGACAAGCCCAGCAGCCTTAATGGCTGCTGTCCCCTGTAAGCTGTCTATCAGTCCATATCTTTAACCACAATCTCACATACCTGCAGCCATTAGCAACCACCAGGTAAGAAACCTACCCTATTCCTGACACTCTAGGCAAACCTAATAGTGATAAGCTCCATCCTGTCCCACCCCCCTGCACTCCATTTTCCAGGTCACAACTCTGCTTGCATCCTTGGAGGCCTGTTGCTGCCCAGAAAAATCAGAGGCCTGCAACTACCAGTTTTATCTGCTTCCCAGGTGGCCTACCCCAACCCAGGACGACCAGAGGCCTAAGCCATTAGGAACACCATCTCTGCCTGTATCCCTGGAAGACTGCTGTGACTAGGGACAACCAACTCTACCTGAAATCCCAGAAACCTTCTGACATAAGATACTATGACCTCTACCTAGAACCCCAGATGTCTGCCCTATCAGTAATAACTACCAGGCTTGCCAATGCTAGGGACAGCCAGGCTAAAGTCTAGCATAAAAACACATTCAACAATGGCTAGGGCAATATGGTACCATCAGAACTCAGCTATCCTACTACAGCAAGACCTGATATTCAAGCACATCTGAATTGAAAGAAAATTCCCAATAATCTTATGAAGAATATAGAGGCCTTTAAAGAGGAAATGAATATATCACTTAAAGAAATACAGGAAAACACAATCAAACAGATGAAAGAAATGAATACAACTGTTGAAGACCTGAAAATGGAAATAGATGCACTAAAGTAATCACAATCTGAGATAACCCTGAAAATGGAAAACCTATAAAAGTGAACAGGAACTATAGACATAAGCCTCAGAAACAGAATACAGAGATGGAAGACAAACTCTTAGGTTTATAAAATACAAACAGAAGAAATTAATACACTGATCAAAGACAATGCTAAAGATAAAATGTTTCAAACACAAAACTTTGAGGAAATTTGGGACATTATGTAAAGACCAAACCTAAGAATAATAAGAATAGAACAAGGAGAAGAACACCAACTCAAGGGCATAGAAAATATCTTTAAGTAAATCATAGAAAAAGAATTTTCTGACCTAAAAATGGATATGCCTATAAATGTTCAAGCTTACGTAACACCAAATAGAATGAACCAAAAAGGAATATCTTCCCACCACAGAATAATCAAAACACAAAATGTACAGAATGAAGAAAAATATCAGAGCCACAAGGTATAAAGCACAAGTAACAAATAAATGCAGAACTATTAGAATTACAACAGATTTTCAACAAAGACGTTAAAAGTCAGATGGTCCTGAGAAGGTGTCTTACAGTCTCTAAGACATCATAAATGCCATCCCAGACTACTGCACCAAGCAAAGTTTTCAGTCACTATAGATGGTAAGAACAAGATATACTATGACAAAACCAAATTTAAATATCTTTCCAAGAATGCAGCTCTACAGAGGATATCAGAAAGAAATCTCCAACACAAGGAAGGTTACTATTCCCAAGGAAACTCAAGAAAAATTAAGAGAAACACACACACACACACACACAGTACCACCATCAACATCAATATTACTTGAACTAACAATCAACAATCATTAATATCACTCAATATCAATAGTCTAAATTCCTCAATCCATATTTCTGTTGCATACAAGAAACACCATTCAGAAAAATGATTTATACTACCTCAAAGTAAAGGGCTATAAAAAGGTTTTCCAAGAAAAGGAACCCAAGAAACAATCTGGAGTAGCCATATAAATATGTAATAAAATAGTCTTTCAAACAAAGGTGATCAAAACGAATGTGGAAGGATACTTCATATGTATCAAAGTAAAAAAATATCTACCAAGATGGCATCTCAATTCTGAATATCTATATCCCAAATGTAAAGCCACCTATATTTGTAAAAGTAACATTATTAAATATTAAATCACAAATTAATACCCACGCATTAATAGTGGAGACTTCAACACCCCACTTTCACTAATTGATAGGACATCCAGACAAAAAATAAATAGACAAATAATGAAACTAACAAACAGAATGAATCAAATGGACATAAGAGGTAACTATAGACTACTTCAACCAACCACAAAAGAATATACCTTCTTCTCAGGGCATCATGATTCTTTCTTCAAAATTGACCATAAAGTCAGTCACAAAACAAGCCTCAACAGATATAAGAAAATTGAAATAATGTCTTGAATCTTACCAGACCATCATTAGTAAAACTGGGCTTCAACAACAAGAGAATCACTGGAAAGTCTATACACTCATGGAAACTAAACAACTCACTACTTAATGATTTCTGGGTCAGAGAAGAAATAAAGGCAGAAACTGAAGAGTTTCTATAATTCAATAAAAATTAAGGCACAGCATACCCAAAATTATGGGACACAATGAAAACAGTTCTAAGAGGAATTTCCTCTTAGCACTACGTGCCTTCAAAAAATGATGGGAAAATTCTCATTTTAACACTGTAAAGGTACACATAAAAGCATTAAAGAAGTACAAGGAGGAGAAGAAGGAGGAGGAGGAGGAAGAGGAGGAAGAAGAAGAAGAAGAAGAAGAAGAAGAAGAAGAAGAAGAAGAAGAAGAAGAAGAAGAAGAAGAAGAAGAAGAAGAAAGAAGAAGGAGAAGAAAGCACATCCAAGAGGAGTAGATGTCAGAAAATAAGCTAACTCGTGGTAGAAATCAATCCATTAGAAACAATGAAAACAGTACTGAGAATCAGCAAAACCAAGAGAGCTGGTTGTTTGAGAAAATCATCAAGATAGAAAAACAGTTAGCTAAATTAACTAAAATGCAGAGAGACAGTATCCAAATTAACAGAATCAAAAATGGAAAAGGGGAATATAACAACAGACACTGAGGAAATTCAAAGAATCAATAGGTCTTTCTTCAAAAGCATGTATTCCACAAAATTGGAAAATCTAAATGGAATGGACAACTGTTTAGACAGATAACCTTTAAATCAAAATCAGGTAACTAATCAGCCCTATAACCCCTTAGGAAATAGAGCTGTCTTTATTTTCTTTTCTTTTACTGGATATTATCTTTATTTACATTTCAAATGTCATCTGCTTTCAAAGTCTCCCCTCCAGAAAGGCTTTATCCCATCCCCCATACCCCTGCCTCTATGAGGGTGCTCATCCACCCACTGACTCCTGCCTTCCCACCCTGGCATTCCCCTACACTGAGGCAGTGAACACCCTCAGGCCCAAAAGCCACTCCTCCCACTGATGTCTAACAAGGCCATCCTCTGCCACATGTGGGGCTGGAACCATGGGTCTCTTCATGTGTACCCTTTGGTTGGTGGTCCAGTCCCTGAAAGCATGGGCAGAGGTCTGGTTTGCTGACACTATTGCTCCCTACAAGGGGCTACAAACCCCTCAGCTCCTTCAGACCTTTCTCCAACTCCTCCATCATGGGAAGGAACACTGTCAAACTCATAAAAGGCCACATACACAATGATACCTAAACCACACAAAAACTCTACAAAGAAAGAACAATTCAGACCAATATCCCTTATAAACACTGATGCAAAAATACTCAGTACAGACTCCAAGAACACATCACTATATTTACCATGATCAAGTAAACTTCAACCCAAGGATGCACAATATTTCAACATAAAAATTCATCCATGCAGCCAAGAATATAAACAAACTGCAAGGAAAAAAATCATATGATCATCCCATTAGCTGCTATAAAATCATTTGATAAAATTAATTGTCCTTTCATGTCAGAAATCTTAGAAAAATGATGGATATAAAGCACATACCTAAATATAATAAAGGTAATTATTAAGCAAGCCAACAGCCAATATCAAATTAGATGGAGAGAAATTTAAAGCAATCCCCTAAATTCATGAACAAGTCAAGGTGGCCTACTTTCCTCCTGTCCAATCAGCATGGTTCTTGAAGTTCTACCTATAGCAAGAAGACAACTAAAACATCCCAGCAGGGATTAAATTGCAAAAGAAAAAGTCAAAGTATTACTGAATAGTAATATATGATGATATGACATGATATGATATGATATGATGTGATGTGATACATAAGTGGCACCAAAACACTACCAAAAAACTCCTATAGCTGATACACACCTTCCACAAAGTAGTTGAATAAAAAATTAACTCTAAAGAATTTATAGCCATCATTTTTACAGAGCACAAATGGGCTGAGAAAGAACTTAGAAAGAGAGAGAGACAACATCCTTCAAATTTACCATGAATAAAATATTTTGGTGTAACTCAAAACAAGCAAGCAAAAGACCCGTATAAGAAGAACTTCTAGTGTTTGAATAAATAAATTGAAGAAGCTATCAGAAGATGGATAGACTTTCATTCTCATGGATCAGTAGTATTAATATAGTAGATGAAAATGATCATCTTACCAAAGGCACTCTACAGATAAAATACAATGCCTATCAAAATTCTAAAAAACAATTCTTGTAGACATTGACAGAACAATTCTTAACATCATATGGAAAACAAAACAAAACAAAGCAAAACAAAACAAAATCCAGGATAGTTAGAATAATTCTGTACAATAAAAGAACTTCTGAAGGTATAATCATCCCTGACTTCAAGCTATAGATATGTTCAAAGTCTTTAGTCATCAGGAAAATGAAAATCAAAATGATTCAAGAGATTTCACCTTTCACCCACCAGAATGGCTAAAATAAAAGAAAAAAAATCAAGTGACAGCTCATGTTGGTAAATAGAGCAATAAAAATAAGAAGTGCATGAAATTTGTATAGAAATAGAAAGGTTGATAAAGGGATTGAAATTGAAGATCCAGATATAAACCCACACATCTATGGACACTTGTTTTTGTGAAAAGGAATGCAAAAGTATACAATTAAAAAATGAAAGCATCTTCAACAAATGGTTCTAGAATAACTCTATGAGTTTTGGGGGGTCTGCTTGGTTGATGTTGTTGTTCTTATTTATTACTCTGTACAAGACTCAAGTCCAAGTCTCAAAGACTTCAACATAAAATCAGATACATTAGATCTAATAGAACACAAAATGTTGATTAATAATAGCCTTGAATTCATTAGTACAGGAAATTACTTCCTGAACAAAACATTCATATCTTAGGCTTCCAGATTAACAATTAATTAATGGGACCTCATGAAACACAAAAGTATCTGTAAAGCAAAGGACACATTCAATAGGACAAAATAAAATGGCAGCCAACAGATTGGGAAAAGATATTTACAAATCCCACATCTGAAAGAGGGCTAATATCCAAAAATGTAAGCAACTCAAGAAGTTAAATGCCAACAACCTAAACAATACAATTAAAAATGGGGTACAGAGCTAAACAGAGAATTTTCAACAGATGAATATTAAATGGTCGAGAAAAAGTATAGAAATGTTCAAATTCCTTAGTCATCAGGAAAATGAAAATCAAAATGACTCAAAGAGATTTCACCCACCAGAATGGCTAAAATAAAAGAAAAAAAATCAAATGACATGTTGGCAAGGACATGTTTCAAAAGGATCATTCCTCCATTGTTGATGGGAGTAGAAACCTGTGCAATGAATCTGGAAATCAATATAGCAATTTCTGAGAAAACCTGGAATATTTCTACATCAAGACCCATATATATTACTCCCGGGCATATACCCAAAAGATGTTCTACTATCCCACAAGGACACTTGCTCAACTATGATCATAGTAGCTTTATTTATATTAGTCAGAAACTGGAAAAATAAAACATATGTCCCTCATCCAAAGAATGCATAAATAAAATGTGACATATATACAGTGGAATACATTGCAGCTATTAAAAGCAAAGGCATCATGAATTTCACAGGCAAGTGGATTGAACTAGAAAATATCATCCTAAATGAGGTAATCCAGTTCCAAAGTGACATGCATGGTATATACTCACTTATAAGTGGATATTAGCCATAAAGTATAGGAAAACTATGCTATAATCTGCAGACCCAAAGAAGCTAAGTAACAAGGAGGAGGATGAAAGGAAGGATACTTAAATCTCACTGATAAAGGGAAATTCAATAGTTATTGGCAGTGTATCGAGGGAGGGAACTAGGTGGAAAGGGGATGTGGCGAGGAATCTGGTAGGCAGATTAGGTACAAGAGAGTAGGGAAGAGAACTCTTCACTGCTGAGTCATCTCCTTGCCTATCTTAAATTATCCCAATCTAATATTAAAAAAAAAAAACCTTTATTTTAGATGTGATACTCAGAAAAATAGAAGAAATTGACAAATTAATATTAATAGCTAAAACTAAAGGACTGTATCTTGGAACAAAAAAACAACATTCAAATAAAGAAACCATTAAGAAGGATATATATAAGCATTAATGAATAGGTAGCAATTGTAAAAATTCAAAGGTTCCCAAACTGAATAAGAGATGATGAAGGCAAGTGTAAGTTATCACACAACTACATGAACAAAAATATTAGTAACTATAAACTGGCTGAATTCATCTGGTAGATAATATCATAGGTGTACATATGCATGCATATAAATAAATACAAACATACACACATACACAAACAATTGGATTTGTTTTTTTTTTCTGCCAACAGTGCTAAATCCAACCATAGTCCAAATAAATATAGAAAACTAAAGAATTAAAAGATAAGCACACTAGAAGGTATAATTCATAAGATTTTTTTATGAATTTTCTTTTTTGGTCACATATAATACAAAAGAACCTAAAACTTATATAAAGACATGTATTAAAACAATGAAAAGCATCATGCTTCATTTACCATTATCCATATGCCTTCAACAAACATCCTTTAAAACAGCAGAGCACATATACTTTTCAGGATGTAATAGAGATAGAGTTGGTGAAATGTACTTCTATTTGTAAAATATTCCCAATTATATATCTTGTGTATGGCAATCAATCGGGTTACATGATGCTTCATTTTTCTCAACAACATTATAAATCAAAGCTTTTATTATGATCACAGGATCCATTCATGCTCATTACCCCATTAATAATTGCAGCACTGTCACTGGATATTATTAGAAAAAAAGACAAATTGAAATTAGAAGGTAGAGTCGGGTGTGGTGGCGCACATCTGTAATGCCAGCACTTTGGGAGGCAGGGGCAGGTGGATTTCTGAGTTTGAGGCAGCCTGGTTTACAGAGTGAGTTCCAGGACAGCCAGGGATACACAGAGAAACCCTGTCTCAAAAAACCAAAAAAGAAAAAAGAAAAAAGAAAAAAGAAGAAATTAGAAGGTAACACAATATTTAAGAATCTTAAAAACATTGCAAAGCGGGCTGGAGAGATGGCTCAGAGGTTAAGAGCACTGACTGCTCTTTTGAAGGTCCTGAGTTCAAATCCCAGCAACCACATGGTGCTCACAACCATCTGTAATGAAATCTGACTCCCTCTTATGGTGTGTCTAAAGACAGTGACAGTGTACTTACATATCATAAATAAGTTAAATCTTAAAAAAAAAATTGCAAAGTTTGGGGCAGATCCTGAAGGAAAGGTCATCCAGAAATTGCTCCAAATGATGATCTATCCCTACATGCAGACACCAAACCCAGACACTATTGCTGATGCCAAGAAGTGCTTGCTGACAGGAGCCTAATATAGTTGTCTCCTGAGAGGCTCTGCCATGATGAATACAGATCAGGATGCTTGTAGCCAACCATTGGATTGTGCAGAGAGACCACAGTGGAGGAGTTAGGGGAAGGGCTGAAGGAGCTAAAGGGGCCTTATCTGGCATCAGTGGGAGGGGAGGCCCTTGGTCCAATGAGGGCTTGATGAACCAGTATAGAGAAATGCTAGGATGGTGAGGCAGGAGTGGGTGGGTAGTTGGGGGAGCAGCCTCATAGAAGCAGGGTAAGCAGGGATAGGATAGGGGGTTTTCAGAGGGGAAACAGGGAAAGGGGATAACAAATTAAATGTAAATAAATAAAATATCCAATTAAAATATTGTGTAATAAAATAAGTATTCTATTGCTGGTCCATAACTGTAAAAATATAAAAAAATAAACAAGCACATGCATCTCATTAATATGCAAAAAGTGTTGCTTTGTAAATATACTGACCTCTCTGATATGCCGCAAATAAATATCAAACATCAGTAAGGATGATTGAAATGTAATGTTTTCTCTTACTTTCTTTTATAAATGTTGACACATAGTACTAATCCTTCATTAGAATATTTACACTTAAGTTTTTAAAAACCTATTTCCTATTGACTAGTTTATGTTACAATTAAGTATCTTTACATCAAATCTACTACCAAGATGTTTATTTTGCAACATCATCATTTTTCAATATTTTAAAAATTTCAAGTTATAGTGATGCTTTGTTTTATATCGAGAAAACCATTTTTGTCTTGTAAAATTCCTCATTATTGTTCTGATTTTCCTATATTCTGGGGTTCTATCTCTCTAGATTTGAACTTTAGCATTACCTCCTCTGAGGTCTTTTTGTTAGTTTATTTTAATCATTAGCTCCTGTGCATCCAACCAAAATGAGTTCTATACAATAAAATCTTTCCTGGGAATCACTAGCACTTTTCAGCAGATGGCACTGTTATTTAGGCTAAACAATTTGTCACCAGGGCAAAGTAATTATTCTTGTAAGATTTTTTTCCAGAACAATAGGATGTCTGTGTGTATAAAATTAGAACAGATTTTTTTTCTAAAAGTGAAGAACAAAGTGAAGAAATTCTTCTGTGAAGATGGATACATTAAAATCCCAGAAATATTTAAAATATCACAAAATACTCAAGTGAAATTGAATGTTCAGTTGTCATTTCATATATTCTTACTTTTACAAAATGAAACTTAATATTCATGCAATTTAAAAGAAATCTTTATAAACCGTGATCATTTACTGCAAGAGCTAAAAATGTTCTCTCTTGTTCTCACTAAGTTCTTAAGATCAGAAAATTGTATTTATGTGCTTTATATGCTTAAATATATTTTACTTATCTAGCTTTTATAAGTGAATAACAAAATCCAGAGTTCTATTGGAGTTGGGTATTGGAGTAGTCTGTGTACATAAGATGATTTAAGCCAATTAGTTATCCAAACAGAATTACGTCTCTCTGTGTGTCAGCTGTGTCAAGCTTCTTTCAGAAAATAGAAAAGATTGTCCTCAAAATCTAGTGTTACAAAGATAAAAGATAGAGTGTATTATTATTATTATTTATCCACTATCTATCTCTATTAAACAAGGAAAGAAAAAGGCCAAACAGTTGAAGAAATATAATCAAAGAAATATCTTGGACTAAAGATACAGCTTAGTAGTATAATGTTTGCCTAGCATGCACAAGATCCTAGGTTCAATTTTTGATACCTCAAAGCAAAACAAAACATATTTTATTTTCTAAGAATAAAAATGTTTCCTATATGCACATTTAGTATCTGTCTTATCACTCTGCTAAATATAAATAATATCCTTGAAGATGGCTCTTCATTACTGTAGAATCTCTATCCTCTCCTCCCCTTCTCTCCCCTCCCCACCTCTCCCCTCCCCTCCTCTCCCTTCCCCTCCCTTCTCCCCTTCATTCTCTCTCCTCCCCTACTCTCCCCTCCCCCTTCTCCCCTTCCATTCTCTCCCCTCCCCTCCCTTCTCCCCTTCCATTCTCTCCCCTCCACTTCTCTTCCCCTCTCCCCACCCCTCTCCTTTCCTCTCCTCTCTTCTCTCCTCTCTCTGTGTGCATCTGTGTGTCCATCTCTTTCTTTATCTGTGCTTTTCTCTGTATCTCTGTCTCTGTCTCTCTTTCTCACTTTGTGTGTCTCTGTGTATCCATGTGTGTTTCTCTGTGGTGTGTGTGTGTGTGTGTGTGTGTGTGTGTGTACCAGGCCACATTAGACTATAACCTTGGTCTGGTAAACACAAGACCAGGGATCTTTCTCCCTTTGTGTGAAACTTTATATAAACAATGTCCATCAACCAATGAAATCACTTTAATCACTTTTATTTTTGTTTAGTTTAAAGAAACCTCTAGTAATTATAATTAATTTGGAAATTATCAGAGATACTAGAATAAGAAATTAAGTGGTGGGGTGATGACTCAGTGGTTGAAAATACTTCAAGTGGACCTTTCAGTTCCAAGCACCCACATTAAAAGACACACAGCTGCCAGAAACTCCATCTATATGCAATCCCTTGTCTTCTGACTTCCATGTACTCTGAACTCATATGCACAACAATAAAAATTTAAAAATAAAATTTAGGATAAAAATATTCATTGGGAAAAATTAACAATTTCATGGCTGTTGATTATATCTGCATATAAAACTTTTACAAATTAATATTCTTATTATGCCATACTCTTATATTACAAATTTTTCTGTAGAAATCAAAATAAAATCACTGGATAAAAAGTTATTCTCAAGCTGAGATCAGACTTACGTTTCTGATGCAGCCCACAAAGGGAATATTTTACTAGTTTCAAATAGAAAAATAAAACATACTGACATTCTCTGGAACATAATTTTCAGTGTGAAGTATGGATTCTAAAAGTTTGGCCAAGGATTCTTGGAAAATCTTAACAATCCTCCCAAGGGTATTTTGAACCTCAGAATTTTCATTCCAAGATATAATTTGCCTTCTTCTCATCTCATTCCCCTACAAGCATTGCACTTAAACTGCCCAAATATTATAGACAGGGAATATGATTAACAGAATGGAAATACTTTTGAGAAGTCAGCCATTTTCTATCCAGCCACCTTTTTAAAATATAAACATGCAAAGCAATGTCATATCACTATGTTTAATTATGGAAAATATAGATTTCAAAAACACTTTTTGTTTTAAATTTACTTTTTTTGTCTGTGTATTGGTGCTTTGCCTGAATGTATGTCTGTGGACAATGTGTGTGCCTGATAACCAAGAGTGTAACTGTTTCCCTAGAACAGGTGTTATGGATTGCTCTGAACCATGATGCAGATCCTGGGAATGAATCCCAGGTCCTCTGCAAGAACAAATGCTCTTAACATTGAGTCATCTTTCCAGTCCCAAACTACCATATTTTTAAATGTTTAAATTAGATGAATGTGTTTCAGGAATGCTGATCTAAAGACATGAGTATTCCTAATTCTTTTATATCCAAAATCTCTGGCATAACTCATTAAAGCATTTAAAGGAATTTGACTAATTTTAAAGAAAATAATCCAACTCTATAACTTTAGAATGTACCTTAACAGATAGAATGCCAAACTATTGTACATAAATCACCAATTTTAATTATCAGAAACTCACTTGGCTTTGAGGTATACTGGGTGAAATACTGAGAAATAGTACTAAGAAGATAAACACATTTTTGTCTGACAAAATGTGTGAAGATGTTCATCATCTTTAGCCATGTCTTAAAGCATACCACAATAATTTCAAACATATGTATCTATGTATGTATGTATACATGTATTTTATAGTGATGGCTCAGTGGTAAAAACACTTATCACTTCTTCAGAGGAACCAAGTTTAGTTCTTGATATACAGGTGGTGGCTTACAGATCTATATACTTCAGTTTCAGCAGATCTGATGTCTTCTTCTGATCTCTGTGGGGTCCTACATGCATATGGTAAACATATATACATTCAAGCCCACACACAAATGAAATAATAAAGATCAATATTAAAATTAACATAATTGCAACTCGTGTTCTCTTGCTTATATTTCTTGCTTTTGAAATTTGGAAAATTGTAAATAAATTTAACAAAATAGAGTAGTTAAGCAATGGTATCACATTCCATTTTAAATGATCACAATAAACCTTTCTTTCTTTAAAGTTTCTCAAAAAATTCGGAATAAAGCTAATTTTTATCACTTAACTCTGAAAAGACATCTAAAATTTATTCTGAAATTGCTGGTTTAGTTTTGGGCTACTGAAAGCAAACTGCCAATCAAGTTAGATTGTGTGGTGGCTTGTCAATCCTTTTCCACAAGCAATTAGAAGAAAATGATCTACAGCATTTCCATTTGGACAGAGAGAATTTACAGGCCTGTCTTAAAAGGTGAAAGGCTATTTTATTAAGCCATTCCTGACAGAGAAAGGAGACCCACTTGATGGGAGTTCAGTGTGTAAATAATGTTGTCCTAGAAGTAAACAGTGGTAATTGTGTCCTGGGACTAAAAGGAAGTAAGGCAGACATACTAAATACTGAGCAACAGACAACATGCATTTCTTTAATAAATGTCTTGGCATTGTGTTTATTTTTCCTTCCAGAAAGACATTTTTGTAATCAATGCTATCATATAATGATGAATAACACTTCACTTATTTTAGCATTGTATTAAAATAAAGGATTATTTGAATGTATAGACCTAGCCTTTTGTTTTTTTGATGACAAATACAGTTTGTGTCCACTTAACCAATGTAACTAGAAGAATATGTTGCCAAGATTATGAAGTCTTAGTTCCATAATGTGGAGTACTAGTATATTCCTTTTTCTTTTCATAAAGGGAGACAATTAAGTTTACTATTCTAGGCATACTGAGTATTAAATGAAAAAGTACAATCATTGAAATTTTATGAAACTCATCATGCAAAGGGATTCTGAAATACCTATTGTTATAGATTTTCTGTAGTTTTATATTCTTCTTTTGTCCAACATCTTAAAAATTCTTGAAAATTACTGAACTACAAAAAGAGAAGATTATAAAATTGTTGTTAGTGGCATACCAGAACAAAGAAAACAGTAGGAGCTTTTAAGCTTTTAACATGATTTGCATTCAAATTCATTTTCTATGTCTTTATCATGTGACCAACAAGTCAAGGTCTGTGATTTCAGTATAAACAACTGACACATAGGCATAAGAAGCATTTCCTCAAAGTAGCTGCTCTCCACTGGGTGAGATCCCCACTATGGAATATCCAAAAATGTATGGAGTCATATTTGGTTAACATAAGTAAGGTGAGTATACCTCTTATACACTAGAGAGAAAACAAGGTTGCCACTAAGCAACCTCCAACGTGCAAAAATTACACTTTTCACATAAACCCGAAAGAAGTGTCCTGCTATAAATGGAAACTATGTCTGATATTAACAAAATTTGAGTTAGATGAGTGTTTTGAGACTCAAAGAGCCTTCTTTTGTTTGTGCTAATGTTTTCAGGAATTCTCAAACTCTAGCCCAGGGTAGCCTAGAAATCATTCTACAACTCAGGCCAGTCCAAACATATGATGATCTTTTTGCCCCAGATTTTCAAGTGCTGGAATGTTCTAACATGCCGGTTTTCAAAGGAAATTAATTTTTAAACATTTATTTATTTATTTATTTATTTATTTATTTATTTATTTATTTATTTATTTATATTTTTGCTTTCTGGATTTTATTTCCCTCCCTGTCCACCCTCTGACTGTTCCACATTCCATACCTCCTCCCTGACTCCCTGTCTCCACAAGGATGTCCCCATCTCCCACACCCTACCCCACCAGATCTCTAAACTCTCTGGGGTCTCCAGTCTCTTGAGGATTATGTACTTCTTTTCTGACTAAACCAAGGCCCAGCAGTTTCTGCAACATATGTTTTGGGGGCCTCATATCAGCTGGTGTATGCTGCCTGGTTGGTGGTCCAGTGTTCAAGAGATCTTTGGCATCCCAGTTAGTTGAGACTGCTGGTCCTCCCATAGGTTCACCCTCCTCCTCAGCTTCTTCCAGCTTTTCCCTAATTCAACCACAGGGGTCAGCAGCTTTTGTCCATTGGTTGGGTGCAAATATCTGCATCTGACTCTTTTAGCTGCTTGTTGGGTTTTTCAGGGGGGCAGTCATGATAGTTCCCTTTTTGTGAGTGCTCCATAGCCTCAGTAACAGTGTCAGGGCCGGTGGCCTCCCCTTGAGTTGGATCCCACATTGGGTCTGTCCCTGGACATTCTTTTCCTCAGGCACTTCTCCATTTCCATCCCTGGAGTTCTTTCAGAGATTTGACTATGGGATGGAAACCCAATCCCTCACTTAATGCCTTGTCTTCCTTCTGGAGTTGGGTTCTACAAGTTCCTTTTCCCCATCGTAGGGAATTTCATCTAAGGCCTCTCTTCTTTTGAGTCATGAGAGTCTCTCACCTTCCAGGTCTTTGGTACATTCTGGAGGGTCCCACTAACTTCCTATCTCCCAAGGTTGGCTGTTTCCTTTCTTTCTGCTGGTCCTCAGTTCTTCCCACTGCAATCGCAATCGATACCAGATCATTCCCCCCTTTTCCCAAACCTGTCCACTTTTCCTCCCTCCCTCCCCCCTTATGATTGCTTCTCCTTCTCAAGTGTAACTGAGGCATTCTCACTTTGACCCTTAAGCTTGTTGAACATTTTGAGTTCTGTCGACTGGATCTTGGGTATTCTGTTCTTTTGTTTTGGCTAATATCCACTTATAAATGAGGACGTGCCATGCATGTCCTTTTGGGTCTGAGTTACTTCATCAGGATGGTATTTTCTAATTTCATCCATTTGACTGTAAAGTCCAGAATGTCATCATTCTTAATAGTTGAGTAGGAATCTATTATGTAAATAAATCACAATTTCTGTATCCATTCCTCTGTCATGGGACATCTGGGTTGTTTCCAGTTTCTGGCTCTCACTAAAAAGTCCACTATGAACATAATGGTATGCCTTCCCTGTGGTATGGTGGGGCACCTTTTGGGTATATTCCCAAGAGTGGTATTTCTGGGTCTTTAGATAGATCTATTTCCAATTTGCTGAGGAACTTCCAGATTGATTTCCAGAGAGGTTGTACCAGTTTGCAATCCACCAACTATGGAAGAGTATTCCTTTTTCTTCACATCTTCACCAACATGTATTGCCACCTGATTAGTGTAAGGTGGAATCTCAGGGCCATTTTGATTTGCATTTCTCTGATCACAAAGAACTTTAAAAAATTCTTTAAGTGCTTCTTAGCCCTTAAGATTCCTCTGTTGTGTTTTCTCAGTTTAGTTCTGTACCCCATTTTTTGATTGGGCTGTTTGCCTTTTTGGTGGTTAGCTTCTTGATTTCTTTATATATTTTGGATATTAGCCCTTTATGGGATGTGGGATTAGTGAAGTTTTTTTTTTTTTTTTTTTAATCTGTAGGTTGCTGATATGTCTTATTGACTATGTCCTTTGCCTCACAGAACCTTTCCAGTTCCATGAGGTCCCATTTAGCAATCCTTGATCTTAGAACATGAGCCATTGGAGTTCTATTTAGGAAATTTCCCCTGAGCCAATGAGTTCAAGACTCTTTCCCACTTTCTCTTCTATTAGATTCAGTGGATCTTACTTTATATTGAAGGCCTTCATCCACTTGGACTTGAGATTTGTACAAGGTGACAAATATGGGTCTATTTTCATTTTTCTACATACAGACAGCCAGTTAGACCAGCACCATTTACTGAAGATGTGTTCTTTTATCCATGATATATTTTTAGCTTCTTTGTCAAAGATCAAGAGTTTATGTGTAGTTTTATTTCAGGGTCTTCAATTCTATTCCATTGATCAACATGTCTGTCTCTGTACCAATACCATGCAGTTTTTATTACTATTGCTCTGTAGTAAAGGGTGGAGATGGTGATTCCCCCAGCCCTTTTTTTATTGTTAAGAATTGTTTTCGCTATTCTGTTTTTTTTTTCTTTTTTCCTTTTCAGATGAGTTTGAGATTTGCTCTTTCCATATCTTTGAAGAATTGTATTGGGATTTTGATAGGGATTGCATTGAATTTGTAGATTTCCTTTGGTGGAATGGCCATTTTTACTATTTGAATTCTGCCAATCCATTAGCATGGGAGATCTATATTCTGAGATCTTCTTTGATTTCTTTCTTGAGAGACTTGGAAGTTATTGTCATACATGCTTTTTACTTGTTTGGTTAGAGTTACCCCAAGATATTTTATATTATTTGTGGCTATTGTGAAGGGAGTTATTTTCATAATTTCTTTCTCAGCCTGTTTATCATTTGTATAAAGGAAGGCTACTGATTTATTTGAGTGAATTTTATATCCAGCCATTTTGCTGAAGTTGTTTATTAGATGGAGAAGTTGTCTGGTAGAATTTTTGGGGTTGCTTATGTATGCTATTACATCATCTGCAAATAGTTATACAATTATTTCTTCTTTGCCAATTGGTACCTCATGGATCTCTTTTAGTTGTCTTATTGTTCTAGCTACCATTTCAAATACTATATTGATAGATATCCTTGCTTTGTCCCTGACTTAAGTGGAATTGCTACAAGTGTTTCTCCATTTAATTTGATATTGTCTGTTGGTTTGCAGTAAATTGCTTTTATTATGTTTAGGTATGGGCCTTGAATTCCTGATCTCCAATATTTTCAACATGAGTGAGTGTTATATTTTATCAAATGTCTTTTCTGCATCTATGTGCCCTTCTCCCACCCTGGAGTAGGCTAAACAGGCCTCGAGTGCTTGGTACAACCTAGGGGAAGTTGTCTGGCCTCTGGCCACATTTGCAATTTCTAATTGGAGCTTTGAAGAAATGACCACCTGCTGAGCTTGCTTTGCAACTCAATTCAGCTGAAACAAAGGATGAGTCTTTGGCCTTTCCCATTTAAATGCAGTGCTGAATATTAAACTTTGAGCCTTGTTCAGAAACTTTGTCTTTACTTCATCCTTCTCTTCCAACCAGTCTTTTTCATTTCCATTCCCCCTTTCAGGCAGACCCAGTTCTCCATGAACTCTGGATGGCTACATATCTAAGGAGATGATCATGTGATTTTTTTTCTTTGAATTTGTTTGTATAGTGGATTATGTTGAAGGTTTTTTTTTTTTTATATTGATCCAAACTTGCATCCCTGGGATAAATCCTACTTGATCTTGATGGATGACAGTTTTGATGTGTTCTTGGATTAAGTTTGCAAGTATTTGATTGAGTATATTTACATGTACATTCATAAAAAAGATTGGTCTGAAGTTCTCTTTTTTGGTTGGGTCCTTGTATGGTTTAGGTATCAGAGTAATTGTAGCTTCATAGAATGGATTAGGTAATACTCCTTCTGTTTCTATTTTATGGACTTTTTTGCCTGCTTGACTTTATTCTTAATTTTTTTTCTTTTTTTATTAGATATTTTCTTTATTTACATTTCAAATGTTATCCTCTTTCCTGGTTTTCCCTCCAAAAACACCCTATCCCATTCCCCTCTCCCCCTACCCACCAACACACCCACTCCCTCTACCCTGTCCTTGCATTCCCCTATACTGGAGCATCCAGCAGTCTCAGGACCAAGGGCCTCTCTTCCCTTTGATGACCAACAAGGCCATCATCTCCTTGAGTTTCTTTTGTTCTGTGAATTGTATCTTGGGTATTCCATACTTCTGGGCTAATATCCACTTCTAACTGCGTGCATACTGTGTGTGATCTTCTGTGATTGTGTTACCTCACTCAGGATGATATTTTCTAGTTCCATCAATTTGTGTAAGAATTGCATGAAGTCATTGTATTTTAGAGCTGAGTAGTATTCTATTGTGCAAATGTACCACATTCTCTGTATCCATTCCTCTGCTGAGGGACATATGGGTTCTTTCCAGCTACTGGATATTATAAATAAGGCTGCTATGAGCATAGTGGGACATTTGTCCTTATTACATGTTGGAGAATCTTCTGGGTACGTGCCCAGGAGTGGTATAGCAGGGTCCTCAAGTAGTACTATGTCCAATTTATTGAGGAACCACCAAACTGATTTCCAGAGTGTTTGTACCAGCTTATAATCCCACCAGTAATGGTAGAGTGTTCCTCTTTCTCCCCATATTTCCCATTGTGTTTTCTGTATTGCTTCTGCTTCCATGTTTAGGTCTTAGACTCTTTTATCCAATTCCTTCACTTGTTTGATTGTGTTTTCCTTTATTTTTTTGAGGGATTTATTAGTTTCCTTTTTAAGGGCTCTTACCTGTTTACCTGTGTTTTCCTGAGCTCCTGGAATGCCTTCAAGCTGCGGTATCTTCTGGGGAACAGGCAAGCTATGAATCAGTTACTTAGTTGCCCTGTGTTCAGTGAATCTCCTGAAATGCCTTCAGGATGTGATATCAGTTACTCTGTATGTAACAGATCTCCTTGGATTTCTTTCAGTGAGTTATTTATATCCTCTTTAAAAGACTCTATTATCTTCATGAGATAGGATTTTAGGTCAGCTTCCTGATTTTCAGATGTGTTGGTATATTCAGGGTTTGTTGTTTTGGGGGAACTGGGTTGTGATGATCCTCAAGTATATTGGCTTCTGCTGCTTATAGTCTTGTGTTTGCCTCTTGCCATCTGTTTATCCCTGGTGTTTGCTGGTCTGGGTGACTCGGTCTGGAGTTTGCCTCTTCCGTCCCTTCCTTTTCAGGTCTCCTTGTAGGCCTGTGGCCCTGACTGGAGCAGACCACCTTTGGTGCCTTCCAACTAGGGGCTCTTCAGATTGGCAGAGAAGCTGCTGATCTGTTTCCCTGGCTACAGTAGATCTCCTGGGAGGCCTTCAGATTCTTGGGTCTTCAGACAAGCAAGTAAGCTCTTGTCTTGTGTGAAGATGTTCTCCAGGAGTGTATGTGGACTGTGGTTTCTGTTTTCCTTTGGGAAGCAGAACTCGAGGGAAGCTTTCAGTCTGTGGGGTCAGTTGCCCTGTCTGCCACAGAGCCCCTGAGAGGTCTTCAGATTGTGGTGCCTGTTACTCAGTTGCCCTGTATACAGAGGATCTCTTAGGATGCCTCCATGCTCGGGTATCAGTTGCCCTCTGTGTAGAAGATCTCCTGGGATGTCAGTTGCCCTGTGTGCAGCAGATCTCCTGGGATTCCTCAGGCTGTGGTATCATTTGCACAGAGTGGAGTGGATCTTCTTGGTTGGCTCAGAATATGGTGTCTTCAGGGGAGCAGACTAACTAGCAGTTTGTCCCAGCATGAAGGCCCTGGCAGAAGGGGAATAGTATTTAGTGGGTGTGGGTTTTAGGGAATAATGGGTCCCGAGTCCACTGGGCTCCCAGCATTAGCTGTGGGACTTTGGGAGGGTTCTTATCAACTGCTCTGAGTGCAGTGGATCTTCTGGGATGAGTCAGAATCTTCTGGTATCTTCATGGGAACAGAATAGCTTGCAGTCTGCCCCAGCAGAAAGGACCAGAGAGAAGGGCAGAAAAGTTCTTATATGATCACAACTGGCAAAATACCTGTGATTTATTGAATATTCAAAGTACTATGTTTCTCTTTTTGATTTATTTTCCTGTAATTATCTATGCTTCCTATTTTAGTGTCAGATAGTTTGAACTATCATATTTAATGAACAAAATATCTAGTATTCTCCCATTATTTCCTTCCTAAAATGCCCAAATAGCCGTGTGCTAGATCAATGACTCTAGAACATGTTAAGTTTATGTTCTCCAGACAAGGGATTCACTTCTAGTTTTCATTGTGGCATAATCAAATGTGGAGTGAAGAAAATAAAAGGACCCTTCTTTGCTGTACAAAGTGGCATTGCTTACATTTTTCCTCTTTATTATAGTATATTCTGAATGACCATTTGTTACAGTTTGGAGATCCTGACAGTTATAGGACTACTTTGAGGAATAATAGTTGCAAAATATAGGTTGTCTTCATTAACATATTAATGACATTTTTCAAAGTTAAATATTTCTCACAGATCTATTCCTATGTAGCTCTTCAACAGATTAGTTACGAAGTAGCTGTCAGTGTGGCTGCAGATTAAATTGATTATAGGAATGCATGATTATATGGGAGAGGAAGGCCACATTTTGTGAAATTAATTTTAGCCATGGCCTCAAATGAAGGCAGCACCATATATACCTCACATAGGTCAATATAAGTTTTCACTTTTCTTTTGATCTGTTTTATTTGGGACATGCTAGATAAACATCTACCAATGAGCTGTGTTTTCTGTGTTTTCACTCAAGATGAACTCCCTTAACCTGAGGAAATGAGAACGGGAACAGGTGAAATAGAAAATAAAAATGGAAAGAAGAGCTTAGGATATTGTTCATTTGTGAAGCCCCTGACTACCACACATACAAAGCAATGGCAGGCTCCATTTCCAGTAGCAAAAAAAAAAAAAAAAAAAAAAAAATCTGGTTGAATTTTTAATTGATTTAATTGTAAAACTCATTAACTGTTTATGAGGATACAAAAGAAGTTGCTTGTCTATTTTTTTCATTTATATGATATCATTGTCATTCTCATAACAATTTAATTAAGATGTCCTTTCACCAGTTTATGCAAAGAAAAGACTTGGCAGCGTTGCTTAACCATTGATTACTTCTCATTCTCTCTCTTTCTCTCTCTCTCTCTCTCTCTCTCTCTCTCTCTCTCTCTGTGTGTGTGTGTGTGTGTGTTTCTTGGAGACAGAGTATTACTATGTTCTTTACACCAGTATCAAATTAATGGTCCTCTTGTCTCACCTTCCTGAGTACTATGGTTTACAATATCAAACATGATTTATGAGAACTGGAAGACTTTAAAGGTAAGTTAAAACTTTTTTTGAAAATTCTACTCATTTCAGAATATTTCCAAACCATTTCACTAAAAACCGTGTTGTATTTAAAATTGCATTATTGACTTTAACATTTGCCAACTTAGTGCTCACATGTTAAAGTCCTTTATGAAAAACCAACAGAAAATATTAAAGTGCCAACACAAATTTAGACAATTAAAGAATTTTTCTATCCAGAATATGAAAAGTATAATCAAAAGGAGAAGGAAAGCACATTGTGTGCATGGTTGAGTTTATGATGACTGTTCAGAGACAGAACAAGACATTTAAAATTGGAAGCATCTAGCTAAATGCACGAGCAAAGCCAAGACAAGTTTCATGGAGCTCAGGAGTTCAGTGAATGTCAAAGATGAAGGTCTTGGTAATCAAGTGAAATGTTGTTTGTGGATCAATGAAGAGCTACATCCAAGGAAACGAGGAAACTCAGTAAATAAACTAACCTTTACAGAGATTAAAGCAAGCTTTGACTTGATAAAATAGAAGCTGGAGAAATGAACTAAGTGCATTTTATATTCTGTTTTGTCTAAAAGAAACCAAACTCCTATTTGAAGAAATACTATCATGATCTCTGAATTAACTCACTTAATATTTACTGCAAACTAAATTTGTCAGTGTACACTACTAAATAAGAAATATATAGTTATTTTACACTAGTAAATAAGAAATATATAATTATTGTAGAGCAGCATAGAATGCTACCTTAATTTACTATTTTCATAGCAATGAATTGTGGGAGGAAACAAAAAGCACATCAACTATGCCAATCCAGTCACTAAGAAATAAGTATGGAATAAAGATGATTTTTTTATATTTCTATGTGATTATATCCATGATATATGACAGGCTTATATTTAAAAAAGAGTAACTCATACTTAAAGATAACAGTTTAAGGCAAGTCTGGATTACATAAAAAGACTATCTTGTAAAGAACTTCCAAAATTCTAAGAAAACTTTCATTGTATAGTTCTATTCACTAGAAAATAATAAAATAATCTTACATAATAAAAAAAATATTACAAAGTAGTTACAGGAACAAAAACAATCCATGCACAAACTTATTTTTATATTTACCTTTTGAAGCATATACATATTATATCCAGTTATAAAATGCATTTAAATAGAAGGCAAGAATGCAGTGCCAAATGGTATTGAAAATAACAGCCATTTTTCTATCTGTTCTTGCATTAACCACACAAAAAGAAACATTTTGACATTACTTTATATTTAGTTCTTTGACTGTACTCACCTAGTGACAAGTGCTCTTAGAAGAACTCCAAATTGATGTCCCAATCCTTCTAATGGAAGACTGGTTACAGGAGATGGACTGTCCAGATTCTGTATTCCCCATTGTTACTAGTCTTAGTTAGGGTTACTCTAATAGAACCCAGGGAGATTTAATCGCTCTAGGTTTCTACCTTGCCCTCAAATTGTCCCACAATTCTAATTGTCTCTCCAAGTACTTTTTCCCTCCATCCTACCCACACCTGATCACTCTGGCTGATGTCTTCCACCTCCTACCCTGAGTCCACACACAATATCGATTTTACTTCCAGTTCACAGAGCTCCATGCATCCTCCCCCACCCTTGAGCCCTCCTTATTACTTAGTCTCTCTGGGTCTTTAGATTAGAACATGAGTATCCTTTACTTTAAAGTTAATATCCATTTATAAGTGAGTACATACTATGTTTGTCTTTGTGAGTCTGGATTACATTACTGAGGATGGTTTTTTTTGTTTGTTTTTTTTTTGTTTTTTGTTTTCTAATTCAATCCATTTGTCTGCAAATTTCATAGTGTTAATTATTAACAGCTGAGTAATACTCTATAATGTAAATATATGACATTTTCTTTATCCATTCAAATCGTTGAGGAACAAATAGGTTGTTTCCAGTTTCTGGCTATTATGAGTACAGCTGCTACAAATACTGCTGAGAAAGTATTCTTTCATAGGATAGAGCAACTATTGAGTATATTCCTAGGAGTGGTGTAACTGGTTCTTGAGAAAGATTGATTCACAATTTTGCAAGAAAATACTCTATCAATTTCCAAAGTGGTTGTAAAAAATTTGCACTCCCACCAGACATGGAGAAATGTTACCCTTGCTCCCCATTCTCCCCAGCATGAGCTGTCACTTGAGTTTGATCTTAGCCATTCTAGTGGTTGAAAGATAGAATCTCTGGGTTGTCTTGATTTGCATTTCTCTAGTGACTAAGGACATGGAACATTTCTTTAAATGTTTCTCTGCCATTATATTTCTCTACTGAATTCTATGTTTAGATC
This sequence comes from Apodemus sylvaticus, assembly GCF_947179515.1. Lineage (NCBI taxonomy): Eukaryota > Metazoa > Chordata > Mammalia > Rodentia > Muridae > Apodemus > Apodemus sylvaticus. Next base: position 52,129,035 of record NC_067495.1, on the reverse strand, counting down.
TGTACCTCATTTTTAATTGAATTATTTGGTTTGTTGATGTCTACTTTCTCCTTGAACCTGAAAATTCTCCTGACAGTAAGATGTGCTTGAATAAAAGAGGCATAGAAATTGTAAGAGTTGCCAGCCATTAAAAGGTCCAGCTTGAGAACCATACCAAAAGAGATCCATACCATGAGAAATAGATCCCCTGACACTGCCTGGAGGACAAAACACAAAATAAAACAGAAAGAAAAACATAAAACAAAACAACCAAACAAACAAAAACAAACAAACAAACTGAAGTTAAATGGCCCAGAAACCTAGGGTAGAACAAAAATGCTTGGCCAAATATCCCCCCAAATTCCTAATGATATTCTGGCATACTAATATTTAGAAGTCTGGAACAATCACCATGAGAGAAGCTCCATAAGGCAACTTACAGAAACAGATGCAGAGAGCCACAGTAAAACATTAGAGTTTGGGGTCTTGTATTTGGAAGAAGGAGGGGAAGAATATTAGGAGCCAGAGTGTTCAAGGACACCAAGGGAAAACCCACAGAATCAAAAAGGTAAGTTCATAGAGGCTCATTGAGACTGAACAATCAGAGAGGCTGCATGGGTATATCCTATATCCTCTGTATATATGTTATGGTTGTGTAACATGGTGTTCTTACAGGACTCCTAAATGGAAGTTGGGGTTGTCTCTGACTCATTTGCCTGCTCTGGGGACCCTTTACTTCATTCTGGTTTACCTAAGCAACCAGTAATATCAGAGTGTTGTCTAGTCTTATTGTAATTGGATATACCATGTTTGGTTGATATTTCTGGGAGGCCTGGCCTTTTCTGAAGGGGAAACATAGGAGGAGTGAATTAGAAGAACCAGAAAGGGAGTGTGAGGAGAATGAGGGGAAACTCCAGTTGGGTTGTAATAAATGAGAGAATAAAGGTTCTAAATCTACAAAGAACCAAAACCAAACCAACCAACCAAACAAACAAATAACAAAAGCCACAAATGTCTCAAGTTTCAGTGATGAGGTTGTCTTGCAATATTTTATTGTTATTTGGTGATGTTATGAGGTTTTTTTTTTCTTGTTTTAAAGGAAATGAGCTATTCTGCCATAATTGGTAACTTGAAGTGCTTTTGGATATCAAACTAGACAAAAGATTATAATGTTAAATGAAAATCTTCCTTGAGTTATGAACCTGCAATGTAAAATATAAAAAGCTGATTTTAAAATGTTAAATGCATCTTAGCAATTTACCTGGAAAATCTTTGAAACAAGATTATGCAGCTAACAATTTGTATTCCTGTTTACATTGTGATTCTTTCCTTCCTTCCTTCCTTCCTTCCTTCCTTCCTTCCTTCCTTCCTTCCTTCCTTCCTTCCTTCCTTTCTTTTTATTGCTTTCTTCATCCCAACCATTCTTCTTTTCCATTATTTATTTTGCAGTCCTGGGTACTGAACCTGCATCCAGGCTTAAACTATGTAATCCCTCTACTACTAAACAATATAAAAAAACACTCTCTCTATCTTTTTTTCGAGACTGGAGCTTTCTACCATACCAAAACAAGATTTGACTATGCTCTATAACATAGAGAAGCCTTGAACTTGTCATCTGCCCACCATAGACTCCTAAGTAAATAAAATTAATTACCTACTTTACAAGGCCTTGCTTAAATTTGGTTTCCAAAGCCAGGTTAATAGGAATGGGAGTCTTTGAAGCCATAGGAGATTCTAAGTATGGTATAGGAAATATATGTAGACTAGGTCATCCTGCCATACAGAAAAGCAAGGAAGATTTCAAAATTTACTGAGGCCATAAAAAAGTGTCACAGCAATCAGTTTGAATCACATTAAACTAGACAAGAACTCCCAAAATTTAAACAAAAATTAAAGATAGAGAAGCAGACTATTCCATGTGTACTTACCTTAAGCTAGTCATAACAATATTCAAGAAAAATAAATTCTATTGGTCTCATTTAAAAGGTAGTCAGTAACTGAAGTCATATTTGGAAAATAATAAAGAATCAACTCAGGTTTGTTTGCTACTTCTTTTATGAACTGATATTTAGAATAATAATGCAGATCATAGAAGGAAGAGTCTGGGTTACCTCACTTAGTATGATGTTCTTCAGCTCCATCCATTAGTCTAAGAATTTCATGAATTCATTGTTTCTAATGGCTGAATAGTACTCCATTGTGTAAATATACTACATTTTTTGCATCCATTCTTACGCTGAGGGATACCTGGGTTCTTTCCAGCTTCTGGCTATTATAAATAGGGCTGCTATGAACACAGTGGAGCACATATCCTTATTACATGCTGGGAAATCCTCTGGGTATATGCCCAGGAGTGGTATAGCAGGATCCTCTGGAAGTGACGTGCCCATTTTTCTGAGGAACCTCCAGACTGAGATCAATCATAGTACGCACTCACTAATAAGTGGATATCAGCCTAGAAATTTGGAATACCCAAAACATAATCTTGTACCTCACTCATATCAAATGAGGTACAAGAAGAACGGAGGAGTGGGCCCTGGTTCTGGAAAGACTCAGTGTAGCAGTATAGGGCAAAACCAGAACAGGGAAGTGGGAAGGCGTGGATGGGAGAACAGGGGGAGGGAAGGGGGCATATGTGACTTTTGGGGAGTGGGGGGGCCAGAAAATGGGAAATAACTTGAAATGTAAATAAAAAATATATCAAATAAAAAAAATGAAAGGAAGAGTCTTGGGACTGGAGGGGAGGCTCATCAGTCAAGAGCACTGGCTTCTCTTCCAGAGGTCCTGAGTTCAATTCCCAGCATCCACATGGTGGCTCACAACCATCTGTAATGGGATTCAATGCTCTCTTCTGATGTGTCTGAAGACAAATACTCACATACATAAAAATAAACAAGTAAATGATAAAAGGAATATTCTCTGCTAGTTAGCCAGATTTCAGTAGACTATAACAACTTGCAAGACCCTTTTTTTTCTTGGGTTTCTTTTTTTTGTATTAGATATTTTCTTTATTTATATTTCAAATGGTATCCCCTTTCTTCATTTTCAGTCTGAAAATCCCCTATCTCATTCCCTTCCCCTGCTCACTAACCCATCCACTCCCACTTCCCTCTCTGGGGAATTGAGCCTTCACAGGACCAAGGGCCTCTCCTTTCATTGATGTCCATCCAATAAGGCCATCCTCTGATACACATATGGCTGGAGACATGGGTCCCTCCATGTATACTCTTTGGTTTGTGATGAAGCTCCTCCTTGGGAGCTCTGGGGGGAACTGGTTTGTTCACATTGTTGTTCCTCCTATGGAGCTACAAACCTCTTCAGCTCTTTGACTCCTTTCGGAAATTTAAACTCCAGATGGTCACAGGTTTTTTAATCAAGTGAGCTAATAATATAGGAATGGAATTTTATATAACTTGATATCTTTGATGTACTAGTTTAGTAAGTCTCATATTAAATGAGATAAAGCAAGGCTCACCATGAGTTATCACCAAAGAATAAATGATGATAATTTTGGAGCATATATATATATATATATATATATATATATATATATATATATATATATATATATTCCTGCAAAAGTTCTTTCTATTCTTTCAAGATTTCTTAAATCATGCTAAGTAAACGAAAATATGGAAAGTTTGAAAATATGCTAGACTGCTATTCAAACTTCAACTGTGTACTCTTACTATGAAACTCACTTCTTAACATTAATATATTTCACTCAACCATATTGATCTTGACAAGGGAGACATATTTTTCCTTGTTCAATACTTTTACAAACCATTTATTTCTTCCTGCATTCAACCATATTGAACTTGGCAAGGGGGATATATTTTTCCCTGTTCAATACTTTTATAAACCTTTTATTTCTTCCTGCATTCAAAGAGCATGATTCTGTAGAATTTTTGAATGGTGATGATATTAGCATGATATTCTAGTCAGATGATAATGGTCATATTATATAATGTTAGTAATTCCACTTAAAATTTATTTTGTTCAATTTTACAAGTGGGGAGAAAGTTTATAGCTAATGTTGAACATTATGATGAGCTGAATTATCATCACTCCCATAAAAATGTAAAACATCTCTGCCCTCAAGCAAAATAAGTCATTTTATATGAAGAAAAAATTCTTTTAGAGAAAAAAATATTCGTACATCTCTTTTATGTGAGGTAATACTGGATATTCATGGTAATGATTTTATGAAGTGTGCTAATAAAATACATAGATTTAGCACAATGAAAAAATCAAAGTATAATATTTACTTCTTTGCAAGATTTAACTGCCTTGCCTTTCTTAAGTCAAAATGAATGGAATGAATGTTTAATACAATAGTGGAATACAAGTTTTTCTGAAGGAACACTCCAAACAGAAGTTTAATTAGATTTCAAAATTTCATTCAGACACTACCAAAAGCACCCTAATCTGATGTTTAAGACCTCAGAATGCTGGTGCATGAACCATGTATAAATGCAAATGTCCCCATAGGTTAAATATTTTTTATTATATTGTATTGTGTTATATGAGAGAAATGAATTTAAGAAATAGAGATTATCTATATAGTCTGATGGAATCATACAGGCCCTTAAACTGGGATTTACAGATCAGATTCAAATTGATGCAGAGGTTTGGACAGTGATGAGAAAGTCTAGTTTTGAGGGTGATGAATACTAAAATACAAGGAGTAACATATTCTCTAGGATCTCAGAATGAGCACAGGGAACTACTAAAAATCTTTATCCAGAAGGAAGTATATTTCATTGTCCTGAACACACACACACACACATGAAAGATCTCTCCATGAGAGAGAAAAGGCAATGAATATCTTGGATTTCATTTCCTGATGATCCAGGATGAAGCCCTGCCACACACATAAGTATAAATTAATGAAAGGGCAGCAATTTTAAAAAGTCATTGTGTGTAAATTAGAAAACAAATATAGCAAGTACAACATAAAAATAAATATATTCATGAACCAAAGGATAAACATATCATTGCATCCATTCCTTCTCCTCTCACCATCTTTATTTTTCATTATGTATAGATATATCTGTGCCAAATGGAGGAAATTGTACTGAGCCATTGATCAAGTCATTAATTTTTATTTTCATAAATGTTCTAATGTCAAATGTTGTATTACAAACCTCATTTTGTTTTTTAAATTTGTTATTCAATTTTTTACATTTAAAACTATATCTTATTTTCTTTAATATGTTTTCTCTGTGTCCAACTCTCTACCAGAGACATGTGGTTGGTTATAAGACTTGCTTTTATATGATGATAACACTAGCTTGTGATCTAAAATATATATTAGCAAATATGTCCTTTGTCGTTTAAACCAGTCTCTAAAGTTTGCTATCATCATAGCTTATAGCAACAACCTTAACTCAATGTCTTAATCTATATATATTTTTACTTTAAAGGCAATTTTATGGAATTAATAGGAAATGAATCATTTCAAGATACACACATGAAAACCCCTCTCTTAATGTGAAGGCTTGTTTAATTATACTATATGGGATATTTGGGTGTATAATGTAAAGGATATCTATTTATAGTTCTTTTATTTTAATGCTGGTTATTTTAGCTGAAGAAGTTATTTTTACCACTGAGGTTGCCTGGTACTTTCCTATTAATATATTTCAATATATAAATAGTTTATTACAGCAGTTAAACTGAAAGGTCAAAATGCTTCCCACATGAAATGAATACATAAAGTTTCAAACCTTTCTATCACATATTACATATAAGTAGTTTTTTCCACTTTTTTAACTCATGAATGAAGAGATTGATTTCATTGCAGAGTATTACATGAATCTGCTTGTTTGTAATAACCTTATATGTGACCTTAAATCTTTATTAAAAATGGTGTTTTGTAAATAGTGTATATTCCTATTTTTCAACTTTATTTCACTGTCTTATTTATAAATATAGTGTGCTAGCTAGTTTTACTTCTATTTAACATAGACTAGGTTCATCTGGAGGGACAGAATCTTATTCAAAAATTATCTCCCAAGGACTGACCTATAGACAAATCTGTAAGACATTTACTTAATTGGTGACTGAATTGGAAAACTCAGTCCATTTTGGATATTGCTTTCTCTCATTAGGTGGTCCTGTGTGAATAAGAAAACAGTGAGCAAGGCAGAAGGAACAAAGCCAGCAAGCACTATTCCTCTATGAAGTTTTCTTCAGTTCCTTTTTACAGGCTCCTACCTTGAGTTCCTGCTCTGACTTTCCTCAGCGATGGACTTGGATGTAGAAATTTAAGCAAAATAAACCTTTCCTTCCCAATTTTCTTTTTAATTTTATTTTCTTTTTCTATCATGGAAGCAGGAATCCTATCTGAGGCATATAATTTCAGTCATGTTTCTCGCCTACTCTACATGAAAAAAATACATATTTTTAAATAAGATCTAGTAATACACTAGAGATAGTTTATAAATCTACTTCCATTTTTATGGCAATTCTATCTACCCAGACAATCAGAAAGCAGATCTCAGATCACAATGACCACCACTACCACCAAAAACAAATGAACTTTTTTCCTTAGAAGATTCATTATTTTTTATTTGTGTGACTCTATTGACTGCATATGTGTGTGCGCGCGTGTGTGTGTGAGTGTGTGTGTATGTGTGTGTGTGTATGTGTTGCTCATGGAAATACAAAGATGTTGTTAGATTTACTTAAACTTGAGTTAGAATGAGTTCAAACACAAGTTGTCTGCAAGAGCATCAGGTGCTCTTAAACTCTGAGTCTTCTCTCAGAAGAAGAGTTTTGTCAGAATGTTACATGGTCACAAAAATGGAAAACTGCTGTCCCTTCTTTGCTAGAAGAATTTCAAGTAGGCAATAACATCTGAACTAGAATTTGAACCAGAATTTACTTAGGTGCCACATGGTAGAACTTGACCTAGTTGCACTCATCTTTAGAGGAATTTCACCTATTAACTTGAATGTGGATGAGTCCATCCTACTCAGCCATCTCCTCTACTTTATAGAGGAGATCCTCTACATATAGTTGATCAGACTAGACATTAACATGGCTGAGTATATTATAGTGAAATAATCATAAATATTTTCTCATGATAGGGATTTTCATTCCCAAATCCTACTTCACTACATATCCTGCTTTCTATAATGAATTCTGAAATGTTAACTTCTTGGTCCCAAACACCCATGCTATTATGGGCATAATATAACCATGTCATGCCCAAAGGAAAGTTATGAGGGAGTAAAAAGCTATGTTTATATTTTGATTGTGAGCCTAACCTTTGATGCTTTAGCCATCTTTCCAGCCTGAAAGAAGTATTTAAAAATATATTTACAGTCCCTGAGTAAAAAGATGCAAGTGAAAACAAAACTATTAGATAGTGAGATGATTCAGTGGGTACAGCCATCTGTCACTAAGATTGACACAGTAAAATCCACAGATTATAGTGAACGAAGAAAATCAACTCCCACATGTACTCTGACCTCTATATGTTTTACACACATGCGCATACACACACACACACACACACACACACACACACACACACACATACATGCTAATAAGAGTAAATGAAAAGACCCACAACCACTTACCTATATGTTATGGGTTATGTGCAGATGTGACATATATATGTATTCATTGTATTGATTATAGCTATCAAAAATTATCCTAAAAATGAAAAATATGTATTTTCAGTATTGAAGATACTTTTAGCAAAAGCTGAATAGTAAGTAACAGCATGTGATTATAAACCATTCCCCAGATCCTTTCTCTTCAGACTACTTCATAATTATGGACTAGGTGACAAAACCATGCTTAACCCTAAAAAGTAGAGTATTGCAAGATCTCTACAACTTTGTAACGATTTACTAAATAATTTTGTAATTCTGATAACAAATGTCTTGCTTAGTGCATTTTGAGTCAGTCACTTTAGCATAGAGTATTTAGAAAATTTAGTAGATAGTAGATATTTAGAAAATAAGTAGATAGTACTTTAAAAAACATTTTGTTGCTAAATGTTTACATATTCTCAAGAATGAGATATACTTATTTCTAGTTCTTTTGCTTTGATGAGGCACTGGCAATGGTATCAGAAAGGTTTAACTACTAAAAATAATTCACAGCACTAAAGCAATATGGCTTATTAATCTATATTTTACTGTAGGAATAGCACTAAGGTTAGGTCATATACCATAGCTAAAGTTTAGCTTATGCTAATTATAGTTCAAAATAGAAAGGTCTCTAGTATGTATTTTCTTCTTTTAATATTTATAGCAAGCAGAGTCTCAGCTAGGGCTTTTCATGGTCTGCTGTTGTCATAGGCCATTTTCTTGCTATCTAACTAGCTCTAAAATCAGAGCTCTCTGGAGGTGCCTTTGCATCAAGTGTGGAGGACTGCCTTTCTAAAAACAAGTGTAAACCATTAATCTTTATGGAGTGAATAACTGATGCTGACAATTTGGTACAAACAATTCCCAAGCTCCCCTTGGACTTAACGCTTATAAACCAACAGCATCAATCAATATATTTCACATATTTCATAACTTAGCCATTAGTCAGTATTGAGCAGGTGCATTTCTTATTTTAGCAGAATATGTGGGCCACTTCGACTCTGCTGGAATGAACCTTCATATCACAAGTGACAGAACAAACACAAGGTTAATGTAATTTAAGACATTTATTTTTTGTTTTTTAAAATTCCTCATTTTATTTACTTGAATTTCAAATTTTGCCCCACTTCTCAGTCTTCTCTCCCCAAACCCCTCATTCCATCCACCCTTCCATTTGCCGCTAAGATGGTGCTCCCTCACCCACCCAGCAAATCCTGCCTCACCCCTTGAGCATCATCCTACCCCTACACTGGGGCAACAAGCCTCCACAGGATCAAAGGTTCCTCTCCCATTAAAGCCATATAAGGCAAACTTCTGCTTCATATATAGCTGGAAACCATAACCCCATCCATGTATAGACTTTGTTGGTGATTTAGTCCCTGGGAGCCTGGGGAGTGGGGGAAGGGTCATGCTAGTTGGTATTGTTGTTCTTTCTATGGGTTTGCAGTCTCTTTCAGCTCCTTCAGGTCTTTTGCTGACCCTTCCACTGGGGTCCCTGGGTTCAGTCCAATGCTTGGCTCTAAGTATCTGTATCTGTCTTACTCAGATGCTGGAAGAGCCTCTCTGAGGATAGCAATACTAGGCTCCTGTCTGTGAGTACTTCTTGGTATCAGCAATAGTGTTGTGGTTTGGTGTCTGCAAATGGGATGTATCCCAAGGTGAAGCAGTCTTTGGGTGGCCTCTCCTTCAGTCTCTGCTCCATTTTTTCCTTGTCTTTCATTTACACCAGAGCATTTCTATATTACCATAGCATAGGTAAAAACCTTAGCCTAATCTGAGGTTGCCATTTTATCCTATTGACAGTGTCCTTTGATTTTCAGATCTCATTTGTCAATTGTTGATCTTGGAGGCTGAGCCATTAGTGTTCATTTTGGGAAATATTGCCCTGTGCTGATTTGTTTGAGGTTATTTCCCAGTTTCTCTTCTATTAGATTCAGCATATCTGGTTTTATGTGGAGGTCCTTGATCCACTTCAAATTGAGTTTTTTACAAGGAGATAAAATGGATTAATTTGCATTCTTCTACATGCATATTGCCAGTTAAAAAAGCAACATTTGTTGAAAATGCTTTCCTTTTTCCACTGAATGGTTTTGGCTTCTTTGTCAAATATCAAGTGACCATAGATGTGTGTGTTAATTTCTAAGTCCTCAATTCAATTCTGTTGATCAATCTGTCTGTCTTTGTACAGATATCATGAGGTTTTTTGTTTTGTGTTTTTTTTTTTTTAATCACTATTGGTCTGTAGTAAAGCTTGAGATCAGGTATGGTTATTCCCCCAGAAGTAATTTTATTGTTGAGATTTGTTTTCTCTATTGTTGGTTTTTTTCCCACATGAAGGTGAGAACTGCTCTTTCTATCTTGGTAAAGAATTGAGTTGGAATTTTGATGGGGATTGCATTGAATCTGTAGATTGCTTTTGGTATGATGGACATTTTTACTTTGCTAATTCTATGGTTCTGTGAATATAGGAGATCTTTCTATCTTCTGAGTTTTCTTCAAGATATTCTTCAGAGACTAGAAGTTCTTGTCATACAGATCTTTCACTTGCTTGGTTGGAATTACACCAAGATATTTTATGTCATTTGTGATTATTGTGAAGGATGGTTTTTACATAATTTCTTTCTCAGCCCATTTATCCTTTATGTAGAGGAAGGCAATTAATTTGTTTGAGTTAATTTTACATCAAGTCACATTGCTGAAGTTTTCTATCAGCTGTAGGAGTTATCAGGTAGAATTTTTGGGGTCATTTATATATACTATCATATCATCTATAAATAGTGATATTTTTCCTTCTTCCTTTCCAGTTTGTTCCCATTTCACCTCCTTTTGTTATTTAATTGCTGTGTCTAGAATTTCCAGACCAATATTAAATAAATATAGGGAAAGTGGGCAGCCTTGTATTGTCCCTGGTTTTACTGGGATTGCTTCCAGTTTCTCTCTGTTTAATTTGATTCTAGCTACTAGTTTGCTGTATTTTGATTTTATTATGTTTAGGTGTGTGCTTTGAATTAAGATTCTTCCAAGACTTTAAACATAAAAGGGTGTTGTATTTTGTCAAAGTATTTTCAACATCTAATGAGATTATCACATTTTTTCCTTTGAATTTGTTTATATAGTGGACTATGTTGATGGATTTCTCTATATTGGACCATCCCTGCATACCTGGGATTAAGCAAACTTGATCATGGTGAATGATTATTTTGATGTGTTACTAGATTCGGTGTGTGAGAATTTTTATTGAGTATTTTTTCATCATGATTCTCAAGGGATATTGGTCTGAAGTACTCTTTCTTTGACGGGTCTTTGTGTGGCTTAGGTATTAGCATAACTGTGGTTCATTGAATGAATTAGATATTATTCTTTCTGTTTATATTTTGTGGAATAGTTTTCAAGGAATTTGTATTAGGTCTTCTTTGAAAATGTGATAGAATTTTGCACTAAAATCCTCTGGGCCTGGGTTATTTTGTTTGGGAGAATTTATTATATATTTCATTTACTTACATTTCAAATGTTATCCCCTTTCTTGGTTTCCCCTCCAAAAAAAAAAAAGAACTATCCAATACCCCCTCCCCCTGCTCACCAATCCACCCACTCCAGCTTCCTTGTCCTGACAGTACCCTTTGATGTGGCAACGAGCCTTCTCTAGACCAAGGTCCTCTCCTCACTTTTATATCCAACCAGGCTATCCTCTGATACATATGCAGCTGGAGCCATGGGACCTTCCATGTGTACTCTTTGGGTGTTGATTTAGTCCCTGGGAGATGTGGGGATACTGGTTGGTTCATATTGTTGTTCCTCCTGTGAGGCTGAAAGCTCCTTTGAACCTTTCTCAACTTCCTCCATTAGAGACCTTGTGTTCAGTCCAATGGTTCCTGAGAACATCCACCTCTGTATTTGTCAGGTACTGGCAGGGCCTCTCAGGACATAGCTATATCAGGCTCCTGTCAGAAAGTGCTTGTTGGCATCCACAATAGTGTCTGGGTTTGATAACTGTATATGGGATGGGTCCCCAGGTAGGACAGTCTCTGGATGGACTTTCCTTCAGTCTATGCTCCACACTTTCTCTTTGTATCTCCTTCCATGGGTATTTTGATCCCCCTTCTATGAAGGACTGAAGTATCCATACTTTGGTCTTCCTTCTTCTTGAGCTTCATTTTGTCTGTGAATTGTATCTAGGGTATTCTGAGCTTCTGTGCTGTTTGGGGGACTTTTAACTACTGCTTGTATTTCTTTAGGGATTATGCGATGGTTTAGATGGTTTATCTGATACTTATTTAACTGTGGTACCTGTTAACTGTCTAGAAATCCATTAATTTCTACTAGATTTTCCAGTTCTGTTGAGTATAGACTTGTGCAATAGGAACTGCTGATTTTTTTAATTTCCTCAGTTTCTGTTGTTATATCTCCTTTTCATTTATGAACTTGTTAATTTGGATACTGTCTCTAGTTAATTTGGCTAAGGGTTTGTATATCATATTGACTTTCTCAAAGAAACAGCTCCTTAGTGTTGATGATTCTTTGTATTATTATCTTTGTTTCTACTTTCTTGAGTTCAAGCCTGAGTTATTTCTTGCTGCCTTTTCCTCTTGGGTGTATTTGCTTCTTTTTGTTCTAGAGCTTTCAGATGAGCTGTCAAGCAGTTAATGTAGGATCTCCCCTTTTCTTTATGAAGGCACTCAGAGCTCTAACGTTTCTTCTTAAGAGTGGATTCTTTGTGTCCCATAAATTGGGTATGATGTACCTTTATTTTGATTAAATTCTAGAAAGTCTTTAATTTCTTTCTTTATGGCTTCCATTATCATGTTATTATTGAGAGTTGTTCAGTTTCCAAGAGTATGTGCACTTTCTATTGTTTTTTTTCTATTATACCAGTTTAACTTTAATGCTGAATTCAGAAATGAACATTGCAGCTTATCTCACACATAAACACTAGAACAAAATAATAAACAAATACTACTAATGCTAATCTACAAAGAATGGGATAAAATAATTTGCTGCAGAAATGGAAATTGTGGTTCTAGAGAGAGAGTGTCAGCAGTTCAGTACTCATTTCAGAAACAGAGGACTAGAGTTCAGTACCCAATACCCAAATTACTGTCAGACTTACAGTCACTAGAAATACCAGCTCTGGGAATATCTGACTTCCTCTGACCTAGAGACACTACACATATATATCATTCACATATACAGACACATATTCACATATAAAAATAAATAAAAGCATAACACACATACTACAACACATACAGATATTATACACATGGAGATGGAGAGATAACTTAGAGGTTAAGATCACATTATTTACATTTCAAATGTTTTCCCTTTTCTAGTTCTCTCCTTCTGAAACCCGTATCCCATACCCCTTCCCCTGCCTCTTTGAGGGTGCTCCCCCACCTACCCAGCCACTCCCTTTTTCTCTCACTGGCATTCCCCTACACTGGGGCATCAAACACCCCCAGGCCCAAGAACATTTCCTTCCACTGATATTCAACAAGTCCATCCTCTGCCATATATGCAGACAGAGCCATGGGTCTCTCCATGTGTACTCTTTGGTTGATGGTCTAGAACCGGGGAGCACCAGGGGTCTGGCTGGTTGATACTGTTATTCTCTCCATGGGGCTGCAAAACCCCTCAACTCCTTAAGTCACTTCACCAACTCCTTCATCAGGGAGCCTTCACTCAGGCCAATGGTTGGCTGTGAGCATCATCTCTGTATTTGACAGAGCCTCTCAGGAGACAGCCATATTAGGCTTCTGTCATAAAGCATTTTTACACATCCAAAATAGTGTCCAGGTTTGGTGGCCATATATGGGATGTATCCCTAGCTGGGTCAGTCTCTGAATGACCATTCCTTCAGTCTCTTCTCTACAATTTGTCTCTATATTTCTTCCTGTGAGTATTTTGTTCACCCTTCTAAGAAGCACTGAAGCATCCACATTTTGGTCTTCTTTCTTCTTGGGCTTCATATGGTCTGTGAATAGAATCTTGGATATTCCGAACTTTTGGGCTAATATCCACTTATTAGGCTAATATCCACTTATCAGTTAGTACATACTATGTATTATTTTGTGACTGAGTTACGTCACTCAGGATGATATTTTCACGTTCCATCCATTTGCCTGCAAATTTCATAAAGTCATTGTTTTTAATAGTTGAGTAGTATTCCATTATGTAAATGTACAACATGTTCTGTATCCATTCCTCTCTTGAGGGACATCTGGGTTCTTTCCAGCTTCTGGCTATTATAAATATGGCTGCTATGAGCATAGTGGAGCATGTAAACTTATTACATGTTGGTCAATCTTCTTAGTATATACCCAGGAGTGGTTCAGCTGGGCCCTCAGGAAGTACTATGTCCAATTTTCTGAGGAAATACCAGAAAGATTTCCAGAGATATTGTACCACCTTGCAATTCCAGCAATGGAGGAATGTTCCTCTTTCTCCACATCCTCTCTAGCATCTTGCTGTCACCTGAGTTTTTGATCCTAGCTATTCTGACTGGTGTAAGGTGGAATCCCAGCATTGTTTTGCCTTGCATTTCCCTGATGATTAAGAATGTTGAACATTTCTTTAGGTGCTTCTTAGCCAATTGAATTTCCTCAACTGAAAATTTTTTGTTTAGCTCTGTTCTCCATTTTTTAATAGGGTTATTTGGATTTCTGGGGTTTTATTTCTTGAGTTCTTTGTATATATTGGATATTAGTGCTTTGTCAGATATAGAATTGATAAACATCTTTTCCCAATAAACAGTATCTTTTGCCTTACAGAAGATTTGTAATTTTGTGAAGCCCCTTTTGTCAAATCTTAATCTTAGAACATAAGCCATTGGTATTTTGTTTAGGAACTATTCGCTTGTGCCCATGCTTTCAAGAGTTTTCTCCACTTTCTCTTCTAATAGGTTCAGTGTATCTGGTATTATTTGGAGGTCTTTGATCCACTTTGATTTTAGATTTATACAGGGAGATAAGAATGGGTTGATTTGTATTCTTCTGCATGCTGACTACCAGTTGAACCACTACCATTTTTTGAAAATTATGTCTTTTTTCAACTGGATTGTTTTAGCTTTGTCAAAAATCTAGTGCCCACTGGTGTTTGGTTTCATTTATGGCTCTTCAGAGCAAGTTCCTTTTGTTTCTATTTTGTGGAATACTTTGAAGAATATAGGTATTAGCTCTTCTTTGAATGTCTGATGGAATTCTGCACTAAACCCATCTGGTCCTGGCCTCTTTTTTTTTTATTTTGGTTGGTATACATTTAATGACTACTTCTATTTCTTTAGGGGTTATGGGACTGTTTAAACAGTTTATCTGATCCTGATTTAACTTTGGTATCTGGTATCTATCTAGAAAATTGGCCATTTTATCCAGATTTTCCAGCTATGTTGAGCATAGGCTTTTGTAGTAGGATCTAATAATTTTTGTTTTAAATTTCCTTACATTCTGTTGTTATGCCTTCCTTTTCATTTCTAATATTATTAATTCAGATACTATCTCTGTGCCCTCTGGTTAGTCTGGCTAAGGGTTTATCTATCTTGTTGATTTTTGAAAACAAAACAAAACAAAAAACAAAAAACAGCAACAAAAAACAAGCACCTGGTTTTCCTGATTCTTTGTATAGTTCTTTTTGTTCCTACTTTGTTGATTTCAGCCCTTGAGTTTGATTATTTCCTGCTTTCTAGTCCTCTTGAGTGTATTTGCTTATTTTTGCTATAGAGTTTTTAGGGGTGCTGTTAAGATAGTAGTGTATGTTCTCTCCAGTTGCTTTTTGGAGGCAGTCAGAGCTATGAGTTTTTCTCTTAGCACTGCTTTAGTTGTGTCCCATATGTTTAGAAATGTGCCTTCATTTTTTTTTTAATTCAAAAAAGTCTTTAATTTTTTTTATTTCTTTCTTGACCAAATTATCATTGAGTAGGGTATTGTTCAGCTTCTATGTGTATGTGGGCTTTCTGGTGTTTTGTTTTGTTTTTGTTATTGAAGACCAGCCTTAGAATGCATAAGATTAACTCAATCTTCTAGTATCAGTTGAGCCTTGTTTTGTGAATAATTATATGGTAAGTTTTGGAGAATGTACCATGAGGACCTGAGAAGTGTGTGTGTGTGTGTGTGTGTGTGTGTGTGTGTGTGTGTGTATTCTTTTGTTTTAGGGTGAAATGTTCTGTATATATCTGTTAAATGCATTTGGTTCATAACTTCTGTTAGTTTTACTGTATCTCTGGTTTCTGTTTCCATGATCCATCTATTGGTGAGAATGAAGTGTTGAAATCTTCCCATTTTATTTTTTGAGGTTCAGTCTGTCCTTTGACCTTTAAAATGTTTCTTTTACAAACGTGTGTGACTTTGCAGGAGCTTTTTGCCTTTTTCATTTTCTTTTTCTTTCTTTCTTTCTTTCTTTCTTTCTTTCTTTCTTTCTTTCTTTCTTTCTTTTTCTTTTTTTTAGTGATATTACTTTATTGAGAACTTTTTTTTTAATTTTTTTTATTCGATATAATTTATTTACATTTCAAATGATTTCCCCTTTTATAGCCCCCCACTCCCCGAAAGTCCCTTAAGCCCCCTTCTCTTCCCCTGTCCTCCCACCCACCCCTTCCCTCTTCCCCATTCTGGTTTTGCCGAATACTGCTTCACTGAGTCTTTCCAGAACCAGGGGCCACTCCTCCTTTCTTCTTGTACCTCATTTGATGTGTGGATTATGTTTAGGGTATTCCAGTTTTCTAGGTTAATATCCACTTATTAGTGAGTGCATACCATGATTCACCTTTTGAGTCTGGGTTACGTCACGTAGTATGATGTTCTCTAGCTCTATCCATTTGCCTAAGAATTTCATGAATTCATTGTTTCTAATGGCTGAATAGTACTCCATTGTGTAGATATACCACATTTTTTGCATCCACTCTTCTGTTGAGGGATACCTGGGTTCTTTCCAGCATCTGGCAATTATAAATAGGGCTGCTATGAACATAGTAGAGCATGTATCCTTATTACATGGTGGGGAATCCTCTGGGTATATGCCCAGGAGTGGTATAGCAGGATCTTCTGGAAGTGAGGTGCCCATTTTTCGGAGGAACCGCCAGACTGATTTCCAGAGTGGTTGTACCAATTTGCAACCCCACCAGCAGTGGAGGAGTGTTCCTCTTTCTCCACACCCTCTCCAACACCTGCTGTCTCCTGAACTTTTAATCTTAGCCATTCTGACTGGTGTAAGATGAAATCTCAGGGTTGTTTTGATTTGCATTTCCCTAATGACTAATGAAGTTGAGCATTTTTTAAGATGTTTCTCCGCCATCCGAAGTTCTTCATGTGAGAATTCTTTGTTTAACTCTGTACCCCATTTTTTAATAAAGTTGTTCAGTTTTCTGGAGATTAACTTCTTGAGTTCTTTATATATATTGGATATTAGCCCTCTATCTGATGTAGGATTGGTGAAGATCTTTTCCCAATTTGTTGGTTGCCGATTTGTCCTCTTGATGGTGTCCTTTGCCTTACAGAAACTTTGTAATTTTATGAGGTCCCATTTGTCAATTATTGATCTTAGAGCATACGCTATTGGTGTTCTGTTCAGAAACTTTCTCCCTGTACCAATGTCCTCAAGGGTCTTCCCCAGTTTCTTTTCTATTAGCTTCAGAGTGTCTGGCTTTATGTGGAGGTCCTTGATCCATTTGGATTTGAGCTTAGTACAAGGAGACAAGGATGGATCAATTCACATTCTTCTGCATGCTGCCCTCCAGTTGAACCAGCACCATTTGTTGAAAAGGCTATCTTTTTTCCATTGGATGTTTTCAGCCTCTTTGTCAAGGATCAAGTGGCCATAGGTGTGTGGGTTCATTTCTGGATCTTCAATCCTGTTCCATTGATCCTCCTGCCTGTCACTGTACCAATACCATGCAGTTTTTAACACTATTGCTCTGTAGTATTGCTTGAGTCAGGGATACTGATTCCCCCAGATTTTCTTTTGTTGCTGAGAATAGTTTTAGCTATCCTGGGTTTTTTTGTTGTTCCAGATGAATTTGATAATTGCTCTTTCTAACTCTGTGAAGAATTGAGTTGGGATTTTGATGGGTATTGCATTGAATCTATATATTGCTTTTGGCAAGATGGCCATTTTAACTATATTGATTCTACTGATCCATGAGCATGGAAGGTTTTTCCATTTTTTGAGGTCTTCTTCCATTTCCTTCTTCAGAGTCTTGAAGTTCTTGTCATACAGACCTTTGCATTTTCTTTGACTATTGTGTTAATGTATTCTGCACCTCAGATTTTCTCTTCTATCTCCTGTATTCTGTTGGTGATGGTTGCATCTATGAACACTGATCTCTTTCCCAGGATTTTATATCCATGGTTGTATCTCTTTGTGTTTTTTTTTTTTTTTTGTTATTTCTATTTGCATTTTTATGACCTGGATGGTTTTGTTCAATTTCTTCACCCATTTGGTTGTGTTTTCCTGTGTTTCTTTGAGCGATTTATGTGTTTCCTCTTTAAGGGCTTCTATCCTAAAACAAAAGAATATACCTTTTTCTCAGCACCTCATGGTGCCTTCTCCAAAAACGACCATATAATTGGTCACAAGACAGATATCAACTAATATAAGAAGATCGAACTAATCCCATGCCTCCTATCAGATCACTATGGAGTAAAAGTGGTCTTCAATACCAACAAAAACAACAGAAAACCCACATACATGTGGAAACTGATGAATATTCTACTCAATGATAGCTTGGTCAAGGAAGAAATAAAGAAAGAAATTAAAGACTTTTTAGAACACAATGAAAATGAAAACACAACATACCCAAATCTATGGGACACAATGAAAGCAGTTCTACCTGTTTACCTTTGTTCTCCCGTATTTATTTAAGGGGGTTATTTATGTTTTCCTTCTGGTACTCTTTCATCTTCATCAGATTGGATTGTAGATTAGAATCTTTCTTTTCTTGTGTGTTAGAGTATCCAGGACTTGCTCTTATGGGAGAACTGGGTTCTGATGTCTCCAAGACCTCCTTTCTGATGCTTATGTTCTTGTGCTTGCCTCTTACTTGCTGGTTATCACTCATGTTAACTAGCCTTGCTGATTCTGACTGGAGCCCTTCCCACATTTGATGCTAGTTATGTTGGGCTTCCTTGGGTCAGGCTGTCCCTCAGTGTGTATATTGGAAGCAGCAATTATTTTTCTTGAAAAAATGTATCTATCAATAACTTCTCAAAGTTATATTAAAAATTTCAAAAACCAATGGAATATTATTGAGACAAAAGTCTGTTAGATGTACAGGCTTATATTATGTGTCCTAGTATTTTTTTTTTTTACTTCTGCTTAATATAATGAGGCTTTTCTTCACATATATTGCCTATATGACCACCTTATATGTTTTTTTCTTGAGATGTAATTTTTTTAATTTCATAGGAATTGTTTTTAAATTCGGTATATTCTTTATTACATTTCAAATGATTTCCACTTTTCTGACTCCCCACTCCCCGAAAGTCCCATAAGCCCTCTTCCCTCCCCCTGTTCCCCCATCTACTGCTTCCCACTTCCCTGTTCTGGTATTCCCCTATACTGCTGCACTGAGTCTTTCCCAACCCAGGGACCACTCCTCCGTCCTTCTTGGACACCATTTAATATGTGAATTATGTCTTGGGTATTCAAAGTTTCTAGGCTAATATCCACTTATCAGTGAGTGCATACCATGATTGATCTTTTGAGACTGGGTTGCCTCATTTAGTATGATGTTCTCCAGCTCCATCCATTTGTCTAAGAATTTCATGAATTCATTGTTTCTAATGGCTGAATAGTACTCCATTGTGTAAATATACCACATTTTTTGTATCCATTCCTCCATTGAGGGACACCTGGGTTCTTTCCAGCATCTGGCTACTACAAATAGGGCTACTATGAACATAGTAGAGCATATGTCCTTATTGAATGCTGGGGAATCCTCTGGGTATATGCCCAGGAGTGGTATAGCAGGGTCCACCAGAAGTGTCATTTCCAGATTTCTGAGGAACTGCCAGACTGATTTCCAAAGTGGTTGTACCATCTTGCAATCCTACAAGCAGTGGAGGAGTGTTCCTATTTCTCCACCTCCTCGCCAACTCCCGTTGTCTCCTGAGTTTTGACCTTAGCCATTCTGACTGGTGTGAGGTAAAATCTCAGGGTTGTTTTGATTTGCATTTCCCTAACGATTAATGATGTTGAACATTTCTTAAGGTGTTTCTCAGCCCTCCGAAGTTCTTCATGTGAAAATTCTTTGTTTAGCTCTGTACCCCACTTTTTAATGGGGTTATTTGGTTCTCTTGGTTTTACCTTCTTGAGTTCTTTGTATATATTAGATATTAGCCATCTGTCAGATTTAGGGTTGGTTAAGATCTTTTCCCAATCTGTGGGTTGGTCTTTTGTCCTTTTGACAGTGTCCTTTGCCTTACAGAAACTTTGTAGTTTTATGAGGTCCCATTTGTCAATTCTTGATCTTAGAGCTTAAGCTATTGGTGTTTTATTCAGGAACTTTTCTCCTGTGCCCATGTCCTCAAAGGTCTTCCCCAGTATCTTTTCTATTAGTTTCAGTGTGTTAGGTTTTATGTGGAGGTCCTTGATCCATTTGGAGTTGAGCTTAGTACAAGTAGATAAGAATGGATCGATTCACATTCTTCTGCATGCTGACCTCCAATTGAACCAGCACCATTTGTTGAAAATGTTATCTTTTTTCCCACTGGATGCTTTCAGCTTCTTTGTCAAAGATCAAGTGACCATAGGTATGTGGGTTCATTTCTGAGTCTTTAATCCTATTCCATTGATCTACTTGCCTGGCCAATACCATGCAGTTTTTATCACTATTGCTCTGTAGTAAAGTTTGAGATCTGGGATACTGAATACCCCAGAAGTTCTTTTACTGTTGAGAAGAGTTTTAGCTATCCTTGGTTTTTTGTTATTCCAGATGAATTTGAGAATTGCTCTTTCTAGCTCTATGAAGAACTGAGTTGGGATTTTGATGGAGATTGCATTGAATCTGTAGATTGCCTTTGGCAAGGTGGCCATTGTAATTGAAGTAATCCTGCCAATTCACGAGCATGGAAGATTTTGTCCCATTTCTGAGATCTTCTTTGATTTCCTTCTTCAGAGATCTGAAGTTTTTGTCATATAGGTCTTTCACTTGTTTGATTAGAGTCACACCAAGATACATTATGCGGTTTGTGGCTAATGTGAGGGGTGTCATTTTCATAATTTCTTTCTCAGTGTGCTTATCCTTTGAGTATATAAAGGTGACTGATTTACTTGAGTTGATTTTGTAGCCAGCCACTTTGCTGAAGTTGTTTATCAGCTGTAGGAGTTCTCTAGTAGAGTTTTTTGGGTCACTTAAGTATACTATCATATCATCTGCAAATAGTGATAGTTTAACTTCTTCCTTTCCAATTTGTATCCCTTTGGCCTCCTTATGTTGTCTAATTGCTCTAGCTAGGACTTCAAGAACTATATTGAAAAGTTATGGAGAGAGGGGGCAGCCTTGTTTAGTCCATGATTTTAGTGGGGTTGCTTCAAGTTTCTCTCCATTTAGTTTGATGTTGGCTACCGGTTTGCTATATATTGCTTTTACTATGTTTAGATATGGGCCTTGAATTACTGTCCTTTCCAAGACTTTTAGCATGAAAGGATGCTGAATTTTTTCAAATGCATTTTCAGCATCTAATGAAATGATCCTGTGGTTTTTTTCTTTGAGTTTGTTTATGTAGTGGATAGCATTGATGGATTTCCACATATTGATCCATCATTGCATCCCTGGGATGAAGCCTACTTGATCATGGTGGATTATCATTTTGATGTGTTCTTGAATTCGGCAGGAACTCTATTGAGTATTTTTGCATCGATATACATAAGGGAAATTGGCCTGAAATTCTCTTTCTTAGTTGGATCTTTGTGTGGTTTTGTTATCAGCATAATTGTGGCTTCGTAGAAGGAGTTGTGTAGTGTTCCTTTTGTTTCTAGTTGGTGGAATAGTTTGATGAGTACTGGTGTTAAGTCTTCTTTGAAGGTCTGATAGAATTCTGCACTAAAACCTTTTTTTGGTCGGAAGGCTATCTATGACCCCTTCTATTACTTTAGGGGTTGTGGGTCTGTTTTGATGATCTATTTGATCCTGATTTAATATTGGTATTTGGTATCTGTCTAGGAAAATGTCCATTTCCTCTAGATTCTCAAGTTGTGTTGAGTACAGGCTTTTGTAGTAGGATCTGATGATTTTTTGAATTTCCTCAGTTTCTGTTGTAATGTCTCCATTTTCATTTCTAATTTTGTTAATTTGGATACTGTCTCTGTGCCCTTCGGTTAGTCTGGCTAAGGGTTTATCTGTCTTGTTGATTTTTTTCAAAGAACCAGCTCCTGGTTTTGTTGATTCTTTTATGGTTCTCTTAGTTTCTACTTTAATGATTTTAGCCCTGAGTTTGATGATTTCCTGTCTTCTCCTCCTGGGTGAATTAGTTTCTTTTTGTTCCAGGGCTTTCAGTTGTTCCATTAATCTTCTAGTGTATGCTCTCTCCAGATTCTTTTTGGAGGCACTCAAAGCTATGAGTTTTCCTCTTAGCACTGCTTTCATTGTGTCCCATAGATTTGGGTATGTTGTATCTTCATTTTCATTAGATTCTAAAAAGTCTTTGATTTCTTTTTTTATTTCTTCCTTGACCAAGATAACATTGAGTAGAGTATTGTTCAGTTTCCATGTGATTGTTGGCTTTCTGTTGTTTTTATTGTTTTTATTTTATATATATATTTTTCATTTTCTAAATTCTTTGTTTACAACCCAAAAGCTTTCCCCTTTCCCAGTTCTTCCCTCCCCATATGTCCCATAAGTCCTCTTCTCTCCATCCATTCTCCTATCTTTCCCCCTCCCTTTCTCTGTCCTGGTACTCCCCTACAATGCTGGATCAAGCCTTTCCAGGATTAGGGCCCTCTTCTTCCTTCTTCATGGGAATCATTTGATATGATAATTGTATCTTCAGTATTCAGAGCTTCAGGGCTAATTAATATCCACTTATCAATGATTGCATTCCATGTGTATTCTTTTGTGATTGCATTACCTTGCTTAGGATATTTTCCAGTTCCATCCATTTGCCTAAAAAAATTCATGAATTCATTGTTTCTAATTGCTGAATAGTACTCCACTGTGTATATATATATCACATTTTCTGTATCCATTCCTCCACTGAGGGACATCTGGGTTCTTTCCAGATTCTGGCTATTATAAATAAGGCTGCTATGAACATAGTGGAGCATGTGTCTTTACTGCATGCTGGGGAATCCTCTGCAATATATGCCCAGGAGAGGTATAGCAGGGTCCTCCAGAAGTGTCATGTCCTGTTTTCTTAGGAACCGCCAGACTGATTTCCATAGTGGTTGTACCATCTTACAATTCCACCAGCAGTGAACAAGTGTTCCTCTTTCTCCACATCCTCGCCAACACCTGCTGTCTCCTGCATTTCTAACCTTAGCCATTCTGACTGGTGTGAGGTGAAATATCAGGGTTGTTTTGATTTGCATTTCCCTAATGGCTAATGATGTTGAGCACTTCTTAAGGGGCTTCTCAGCCATCCGAATTTCTTCAAGTGAAAATTCACTGTTTAGGTCTGTACCCCATTTTTAATAGGGTTATTTGGTTCCCTGGGGTCTAACTTCTTGAGGTCTTAGTATATATTGGATATTAGCCCTCTATTGGATGTAGGGTTGGTGAAGATCCTTTCCCAATTTGTTGGTTTCCGTTTTGTCCTTTTGAAGGTGTCCTTTGCCTTACAGAAACTTTGTAATTTTATGAGATACCATTTGTCAATTCTTGATCTTAGAGCATAAGCTATTGGTGTTCTGTTCAGGAACTTTTCCCCTGTGCCTATGTCCTCAAGGGTTTTCCCCATTTTCTTTTCTATTAGTTTAAGTGTGACTGGTTTTATGTGGAGGTCCTTGATCCACTTGTTGTTGAGCTTAGTACAAGGAGATAAGAATGGATCAATTAGCATTCTCCTACATGCTGATCTCCAGTTGAACCAGCACCATTTGTTGAAAAGGCTATCTTTTTTCCACTGGATGTTTTCAGCTCCTTTGTCAAAGATCAATTGACCATAGGTGTGTGGATTCATTTCTGGGTCTTCAATTCTATTCCATTGGTCCACTTGCCAGTCACTGTGCCAATACCATGCAGTTTATAACACTATTGCTCTGTAGTATTGCTTGAGGTCTGGGATACTAATTCCCCCAGAAGTTCTTTTACTGTGGAGAATAGTTTTAGCTATCCTGAGTTTTTTGTTATTCCAAATAAATTTGAGAATTGTTTTTTTTTAAATCTGTGAAGAACTGAGTTGGGATTTTGATGGGGATTGCATTGAATCTATATATTGCTTTTGGCAAATGGCCATTTTAACTATATTAATCCTGCCAATCCATGAGCATGGAAGATTTTTCCATTTTCTGAGGTCTTCTTCAATTTCCTTCTTCAGTGATCTGAAGTTCCTATAGATCTTTCACTTGTTTGGTTAGAGTCACACCAAGATACTTCATATTGTTTGTGGCTATTGTGAAGGGTATCATTTCCCTAACTTCTTTCTCAGCCTGCTTATCCCTTGAGTATAGGAAGGCAACTGATTTGCTTGAGTTGATTTTATAACCTGCTACTTTGCTGAAGTTGTTTATCAGCTGTAGGAGTTCTCTGGTGGAGTTTTTTTGGGTCACTTAAGTATACTATCATGTCATCTGCAAATAGTGATAATTTTACTTCTTCTTTTCCAATTTGTATCCCTTTGACCTCCTTATGTTGTCTAATTGCTCTAGCTAGAACTTCAAGTACTATATTTAAAAGATATGGAGAGAGAGGGCAGCCTTGTCTAGTCCCTGATTTTAGTGGGATTGCTTCAAGTTTCTCTCCATTTAGTTTGATATTGGCAACCGGTTTGCTGTATATTGCTTTTACTATGTTTAGGTATGGGCCTTGAATTCCTGTTCTTTCCAATACTTCTACCATGAAAGGATGCTGAATTTTGTCAAATGATTTTTGAGCATCTAATGAAATGATTATATGGTTTTTTTTCTTTGAGTTTGTTTATGTAGTGAATTGCATTGATGGATTTCCTTATATTGAACAATCCTGCATCCCTGGGATGAAGCCCACTTGATGGTGGTGGATGATCGTTTTGATGTGTTCTTGGAATCGGTTGGCAAGAATTTTATTGAGTATTTTTGCATTAATATTCGTAAGGGAAATTGGCCTGAAGTTCTCTTTCTTTGTTGGATCTTTCTGTGGTTTTGGTATCAGTGTAATTGTGGTTTCGTAGAACGAGTTAGGTAGTGTTCCTTCTGTTTCAATTTTGTGGAACAGTTTGAAGAGTATTTGTGTTAGGTCTTCTTTGAAGGTCTGATAGAATTCTGCCCTGAAGCCATTTGGTCCCATGCTTTTTTGGTTGGGAGACTTTGTATGATCCCTTTTATTTCTTTAGGGGTTATGAGCCTGTTTAGATGATTTATTTTATCCTGATATAATTTTAGTATTTGGTATCTGTCTAGGATATTGTCCATTTCCTCCAGATTCTCCAGTTGTGTTGAGTATAGGCTTTGGTAGTAGGATCTGATGATTTTTTGAATTTCCTCAGTTTCTGTTGTTATATCTCTCTTTTCATTTCTAATTTTGTTAATTTGGATACTGTCTCTGTGCCCTTTGGTTACTCTGGCTAAGGGTTTATCTATCTGGTTGATTTTCTCAAAGAACTAGGTCCTGGTTTTGTTGACTCTTTGTATTGTTCTCTTAGTTTCTACTTGATTGATTTCAGCACTGAGTTTGATGATTTCCTGCCTTCTACTCCTCCTGGGTGAATTCGCTTTTTTTTGCTCCAGGGCTTTCAGGTGTGTCATTAAGCTGCTAGTGTATGCTCTCTCCATTTTCTTTTTGGTGGCACTAAGGGCTATGCGTTTTCCTCTTAGTACTGCTTTCATTGTGTCCCATAGATTTGGGTATGTGGTGTCTTGATTTTCATTAAATTCTAAAAAGACTTACAATTATTTCTTTATTTTTTCCTTGACCAAGGTATCATTGAGTAGAGTATTCTTCAGTTTCCATGTGTATGTGGGCTTTCTGTTGTTTTTGTTGCTATTGAACACCACTTTTACTCCATAGTGATCTGATAGGAGTTATGGGAATATTTCGATCTTATATTTGTTGAGGTCTGTCTTGTGACGAATTATATGGTCGATTTTGGAGAAGGTACCATGAGGTGCTGAGAAAAAGGTATGTTCTTTTGCTTTAGGATGAAATGCTTTATATATATATAAAATCTAATTGGTCCAGAGCTTCAATTAGTTTCACTGTGTCCCTGTTCAGTTAGTTACCATTTTCCTGATCGGTCTATTGAGGAAAGTGCAGCGTTGAAGTCACCCACAATTATTGTGTTAGGTGCAATGTGTGCTTTGATCTTTAGGAAAGTTTCTTTTATGAATGAGGGTGCCTTTGTATTTGGAGCATAGATGTTCAGGATTGAGAGTTCTTCTCGGTGTGTTTTTCCTTTGACCAGCAAGAAGTGTTCCTCAGTGTCTCTTTTGATGACTTTAGGTTGGAAGTCAATTTTATTTGATATTAGAATGGCTACTCCAGCTTGTTTCCTGAGACCATTTGCTTGTAAAATTGTCTTCCAGCCTTTTACTCTAAGGTAGTGTTTGTCTTTGACACTGAGGTATGTTTCCTGTATGCAGCAAAATGTAAGATCCTGTTTATATATCCAGTCTGTTAGTTTATGTTTTTTTATTGGGGAATTGAGTCCATTGATGTTAAGAGATATTAAGGAATAGTGATTATTACTTCCTGTCATTTTTGATGTTATCTTTTATATTTGATTGGTTATCTTCTTTTGGGATTGCTGAAAGAAGGTTACTATCTTGAATATTCCAGGGTGAAGTTTCTCTCCTTCTATTGGTGTTTTCCTCCTATTATCCTTTGTAGGGCAGGGTTTGTGGTAAGATATTGGGTGAACTTGGTTTTGTCATGGAATATCTTAGTTTCTACATCTATGGTGATTGAGAGTTTTGCTGGGTATCTTAGTTTTGGCTGGCATTTGTATTTTCTTAGAGTCTGCATGAGATCTGCCCAGGATCTTCTAGCTTTCATTGTCTCTGGTGAGAAGTCTGGCGTGATTCTGATAGGTCTTCCTTTATATGTTACTTGGCCTTTTTCTCTTACTGCCTTTAATATTCTTTCTTTGTTTAGTACATTTGGTGTTTTGATTATTATGTGACAGGAGGTATTTCTGTTCTGGTCCAGTCTGTTTGGAGTTCTGTAGGCTTCTTGTATATTCATGGGCATCTCTCTCTTTAGGTAAGGGAAGTTTTCTTCCATAATTTTTTTGAAGATATTTGCTGGCCCTTTAAGTTGTAAATCTTCACTCTCATCTATGCCTATAATCCTCAGGTTTGGTCTTCCCATTGTGTCCTGGATTTCCTGGATGTTTTGGGTTACAAGCTTTTTGCATTTTGCATTTTCTTTAACTGTTGGGTCCATGGTTTCTATGGTATCTTCAGCATCTGAGATTCTTTCTTCTATCTCTTGTATTCTGTTGTTTATAGTTGCATCTATGGCCCCTGATTTCTTCCCAAGGTTTTCTATCTCCAAAGTTGTCTCCCTTTGAGATTTCTTAGTTGTTTCTACTTCTGATTTTAGATCCTGGATGGTTTTGCTTAGCTCCTTCACTTGCTTGTTTGTGTTTTCCTGTAATTCTTTAAGAGATTTTTGTGTTTTCTCTTTCATGACCTCAGCCTGTTCACCAAAGTTCTCTTATATTTCTTTGATTTTTGTGTTTCCTTCTTACTGGCTTCTGAATTCTCCTTAATTTTTTTCAACAATTTTTGTGTTTCTACTGTAAGCACTTCTAACTTTTGATCCATTTTCTCCTGAATTTCTTTAATAGATTTATTTATGTCCTTCATGTGATCCTGTAACAGCATCATGACCAGTGATTTTAAATCCATATTTTGTTTGTCTGGAGTGTTGGTGTATCCAGGACATGCTGCTAATGGGGAATTGGGTTCAGATGCTGCCATACTGCCTTGATTTCTGATAGTAAAGTTCCTGTGTTTGTCTTTTGCCATCTAGTTCTCACTGGTGTTAGTTGGTCTTTTTGTTAATGCTGGACTCACCAGTGCAAGCTTCATCCTCGCAGCTGTTCTCCAGGTGCCCAGCTGACCTCCTGCACTACCTGGAAACTGGGTGCAGTGGCCCAGGCTGTTCTTGATCCTGAAGGGGATGCCTGAGGTCTCCTGCCAGAGGCTTCAGGGCTGGATCCTCTGCCCTGCAGAGCCTGACTCACCTGAGCACCCTGCTTGCTCCCAGCCAGCCTGTGGGTATAGAGCTGGCGTCTTGCACTTCCTGGAGAAGGGGTGCCTTGGCCCAGGCTGCTTCTGATCGTGAAGCAGGGGCCTGAAGGCTCCCGCCAGAGGCCTCAGGGCTGGATCCTCTGCTCTGCAGGGCATGACTCCATTTTTATTGTTTTTAAAGACCATTTTTACTCCATAGAGATCTGATAGGAGGCATGGGATTATTTCAGTCTTCTTATAATTATTGAGGTCTGTCTTGTGACCAACAAAATGATCGATTTTGGAGAAGGTACCATGAGGTGCTTAGAAAAAGTCATATTCTTTTGCTTTGGGATGAAAAGTTCTATATATATCTGTTGAATCCAATTGGTCCAAAGCTTCAATTAGTTTCACTGTGTCCCTGTTTAGTTTCTGTTTTCCTGATCGGTCCATTGATGAGAGTGGAGTTATACAATCAATAATTGTTGAAGTCACCCACAATTATTGTGTTAGGTGCAATGTGTGCTTAGAGCATTAGTAAAGTTTCTTTTATGAATGAGGGCACCTTTGTATTTGGAGCATAGATGTTTAGGATTGAGAGTTCTTCTTTTCGAATTTTTCCTTTGACCAGCAAGAAGTGTCCTTCCATGTCTCTCTTGACAACATTAGGTTGAAAGTCAGTTTTATCTGATCTTAAAATGGCAACTCTGACTTGTTTCTGGAGACCACTTGCTTGTAGAATTGTCTTCCAGCCTTTTACTCTAAGGTAGTGTTTGTCTTTGACACTGAGGTGTATTTCCTGTATGCAGCAAAATGTAGGGTCCTGTTTATGTAACCAGTCAGTTAGTCTATGTCTTTTTATTGGGGAACTGAGTCCATTGATGTTAAGAGATATTAAGGAGTAGTGGTTATTGCTTCCTATCACTTTTGATGTTAATTTTATACTTGTGTGGTTATCTTTTTTGGGTTTGATGAAAGAAGTTTAATATCCTGCTTTTGCCAGGATATAGTTGCCCTCGTTGTAATGGTGTTTTCCCCCTATTATCCTTTGTATGACTGGGTTTGTGGAATGATATTGTGTAAATTTGTTTTTCTCATGGAATATCTTGGTTTCTCCATCTATAGTGATTGAGAGTTTTGCTGGGTATAGTAGTCTTCGTTGGCATTTGTGTTCTCTAAGAGTCTGCATGAGCTCTGCCCAGGATCTTCTAGCTTTCATGGTCCCTGGTGAGAAATCTGGTATAATTCTGATAGGTCTTCCATTATATGTTACTTGCCCCTTTTCTCTTACTGCCCTAAGTATTCTTTCTTTGTTTAGTACATTTGGGGTTTTGATTATTATGTGACAGGAGGTATTTCTGCTCTGTTTCAGTCTGTTTGGAGTTCTGTAGGCTTCTTGTATATTCATGGGCATCTCTCTCTTTAGGTTAGGGAAGTTTTCTTCCATAATTTTGTTGAAGATATTTCCTGGCCCTTTAAGTTGTAAATCTTCACTCTCATCTATGCCTATAATCCTTAGGTTTGGCTTTCTCATTGTGTCCTGGATTTCCTGGATGTTTTGCGTTACAAGCTTTTTGCATTTTGCATTTTCTTTGACTGTTGTGTCCATGGTTTCTATGGTATCTTCAGCATCTGAGATTCTTTCTTCTATCTCTTATATTCTGTGGTTGATATTTGCATCTATGGCCCCTGATTTCTTCCCAAGGTTTTCTATCTCCAAAGTTGTCTCCCTTTGTGCTTTCTTAGTTGTTTCTACTTCTGTTTTTAGATCCTGGAAGTTTTTGCTCAGTTCCTTCACTTGCTTGTTTGTGTTTTTTTGCAATTCTTTGAGAGACTTTTGCGTTTCATCTTTCATGACTTCTGCCTGTTCTTCAACGCTCTCCTGTATTTCTTTAAGTGATTTTTGCATTTCCTCCTTATTGGCTACTAACTTCTGACCCATATTCTCCTGAATTTCTTTAAGTGTTTTTTGTGTTTCCCTTGTAAGAGCTTCTAGCGTTTGATCGTTTTTTTCTCCTGAATTTATTTAAGAGATTTATTTATGTCCTTCATGTGTTCTAACAGCATCCTTACCAGTGATTTTCAATCCAACTCTTGTTTTTCTGGTGTGTTGGGATATCCAGTACTTTTTGTTGGAGAATTAGGTTCAGATGCTGCCATAATGCTTTGTTTTCTGTTAGTCACATTCCTATGTTTGCCTTTAGGCATCTAATTCTCACTGGTGTTAGATGGTCTTATTGTCACTGGCTTGTGCTTCAACCTACTGTGGACTTTTAAGGCTATTTCTGTGAAACTGGATGACTGAGTTTCCTCTGGCAAAGATTGCTGATATGCTGTCTTCCTCTTTTGTGCCTTTGGAGCCCTGCTCAGTCTTGCCTCAAGCAATGTTATACTTGGGTTGTCAAGGTGAACCAGGTGTTCCTGGTCTGCTCTGTCATGGAGCAATGATGGTGGTGGGGGAGGGGGGTGTCACTCCCTCTGTTCATTCTCATGTAGGACACAGGCCAATATTCTCAGGTCCTGGGCGCAGGCACACCCCTGGCGGTTTGCACCCCCAGAGATCTTAAACTCAGGATAATACAGTACCTAGTGATGCTTTTCTGCCCAGGCAGGCCGGGAAAGTGGCCGTGGGGAGTTGCTCCCTCTGCTGCTCTCTGCACAGGACACAGGCCCCACTACTGACCTGCTAGTGAATATGGTCATGGGGAGTCTCTCCCTCTGCTGCTCTCCATGCAGGACACAGGCCCCACGACCTGCTGGCTGGCAGATGAACCGCCTATGTGCTCAGGTCCTGGGTGCAGGCAGATCCCTGGCGGTTTGCACCCCTAGACATCTTAAGCTAGAGATCAATATGTAATGTTTTATCTGCAGTCTCACAATATATATCTACCTTATATGTTATATTATTGAAGTTTACTCCAAAAAGTTTCTTTTGAGTGGAAGTTGGATTCTCATATATTCTAAATTAATTCTGTTGTGATATGTTTCTTCCATAACAGTATAAGAACAAAAGTTTGCTTCTCATAGGTAAGTACATGATGATGGGATACTTGTTTTTATAATTATTTAGGATAATTTTGAATACTTTTTAAACTATTCTGTAACTTCACACACAAACACACACACACACACACACACACACACACACACAAACAATTCCATAAATAATGCCTCCTTTAATATGAATATTTTTTAATGGTTTTTTGCAGTCTCCTCTGCTAAGATCCATTGCCATGTCTGGACAGTTTGAGGATCTTTTCCATACATGTTATTTTGAATTAGAAAATTTTTGGTTCAGCGACACTTCAATTTATAATATGAAACAATTTTCCTAAATAACACCACTGTTCTCTTCAGAAAACTCTTCGAGTATCAACATGCACTGAAGTTTTTAAAAGTATTTGCAAGTTTTCCAAAGTTTAAATTTTTGCATGAAATCTCATTTTTCCTATTGGCTATAGATGTTGTTAGCTGTTTTGCTTGAAGTGTCGGGATCTCTTTGATCATATTGAGAAAATTCTTTTAAGTATTCATGTCTGAATGACAATTACTTATCTGGCAGTACTTCTTTCAAGTGAAAATAATACTTCCCCCAACACCCTCATAAAAATGCTCCAACTCTAATTCACCAACATCTGCATAAATGCTTTTTGTTGGATATCCACTGTTGGTCAGTACAATGTGTGGTGTTTCATATTTACCACTTTAACAGAAAATTCTAAAACATTTAATTAACATCTTTAATTAATATTTTATTGTTTTTCCCAGGACACTATTAAGTAAAACTATCATGCATCATATCAGTGTGTGTGTGTGTGTGTGTGTGTGTGTGTGTGTGTGTTATTGGAGAGGAAACATGGGGCTTCACAGAGCCTAGCAGCTTTTTTTTCCCCTTCTAATCTATGTGTTGAGATAGGAACAAATGCCTACTCACCCAAGATGGCAATGGCCCAACAGATTATGATTTTACCAAAATCTACCTTCATGATACTAATTACTTAAGAAAAGCATAAGTGATTTATTTACAAGACTGTGGATGACTTCAAAATTTCCATGTCACCTCACCTCAAAATTTCACCCCATCATAGATGTGACCCCATAGAAAGAATACTGTGTTGTCCTGATTTTCATTTGTCTGTTTCCTGCCTCCCAAGATCACTTGTGCCTGGGCAAGGGACTACTAATTGGAATCCCATTTTGGCTCTTCCTAGGGAATATCAATATGTCCATTACAATTGTTATAAACCTAGATACCATTATAGCTTTGTTGCCAATGCTGTGGCACAAACTCCATGATGGCCTCATATTATTCCTAGAAGCAAAATGGACTATGTGGCACTCCATCCAAAACTTACTAAATTTTTGCCAGGGGAGTAGGCTCAGGGCACGCTAAGGTGCTATCATAAGTTTCACACCATGTGATTTAGTTCAAAATAGCATAGAGGATCTAAGTGCTGCTTAAGGATTGCTCTTAAGTCACAGCACAGATTGTTCTGGGCCAGGGAGTCTGTCCCAGGGAGACCTGGGAGGTGTGAAATTTGGCCTAAAATTGTAAGCCTATTTTCTAACAACTATTATACCTTTTGCAATGTCAATGCAAATGCTAGTCCAGTGGAAAACACTATTGATATATAATTCAGCATACAACAGAACACCTGGAAAGGTGATTTGAATTCTGATGACCCTGTTTTAATATTCTGGTCCAAAGTGAGGAAGCCAAAAGCCTAATTATAAAGACATGCACTGAAGTTTTTTGTGGTTCTTTTTTCCCCTCTTCCTCTGTATATCTCTGTCCCCATCTCTTTATCTCTGTCTTACTTTACCTTTCTGCCTTTTATTGAAAAGTTGCTTTTCACATAATATATTCTAATTGTAGTTTCTCTCTTTCTCTAATTCTCCCATCTTTTTCTCTATATTTCCTCCCATCTGAATTAACCTCCTTTCTGTCTGTCTTGTTAGAAAACAAGGAAAATTATAAGAGGTGATAAAATAAATAATAAAATATATTAAGATAAAAAAGACATCACAATTGTGCCACAAATCAGAGAAAGTCCACATTATAAATATTTAAGCATAACAACAAATGATGAAACAAAATCATAGCACTTGTGAAGCTGTGGTATCAGGATTGAGAATGCAATATCCTTAGCTACATAGATTATTTGAAATCATCCCGTGCTACATAATGCCTTGTCTCAAAATACAAACAGCAAAATACACAAATAGACCTTAGCTGAGATGCATAGTAGTGGGGATATGGAACCTGAAGTAGATACTTCCTGTAGCCTGACAGGACCCCCAGTGGAGGAATAAGGACACCAACCCCCCAAAAAAAACTTAGTCCCAAAATGTGTCCTGCCTACAAAGTGTGTATGGACAAAGATAGAGTCAGAGGGAATGAATGACCAACCAATGACTGGCCAGAAATGAGATCCATTCCATTAACAAGCACAAATCACAAATACTATTAATGTTATCGTGTTATTTTTTGTAGACAGGAGCCTACCATAAATTTGGTCTGAGATGATACACCCAGCAGCTGAATGAAACAGAAGCAAAAACAGCCAAACATTAGATGGAGCTTGGTGACTCTTATGGAAGAGTTGAGGGGAGAATTTAAGGCCCTGAAGGAATAGTGAGACCAACAGAATTAATTAAGTTGGACACTTGACTGAGCCACCAACCAAAGAGCATAGACAAGCTAGACTGCAGCCTTCTGCACATATGTACAAGATGTATAGCTCAGTGTCCATGTAGGTCCCCTGACAAATGGAGTGTGGGCAATAACTAAAACTGTTGTCTGTCTGTGGATACTTTTCCCCAACTAGGCTGCCTTATCTGGCCTCAGTGGGAAAGAACACATCATGCAGAGACTTGATCCACTGAGGTGGGGGGAATACCTGGGGCTACACCCTCTCAGAGGAGAAGGGGAGGCGTAATGGTGGGGGGAGACTCTAACAGGGAAGCTGGGCATATGTACAGCCATTGGAATGTGAAATGAATGAATGAATGAATGAATGAATAAATAAATAAATAAATAAATAAATAAATGGAGAAAAATAAAAGTAGAAATAAGGAATTATTAGAGTATTTATTTAAATTAGAACTTTAAACTTCCCCATTAATCTAATAAACATTTAGCAGAATGTGTGTGTGTGTGTGTGTGTGTGTGTGTGTGTGTGTGTGTTTGTGAAGTCAATGCAGCTGAATGAGACAGACACAGAAACTTACACTCAAAGGTCAGAAGCTGGGGACCCTCTGGTTGAATTGGGGAAAAGCTGGAAGAAGCTGAGGAGGGTAACCCTATAGGAAGACCAGCAGTCTCAACTAACCTGGATCCCCAACATCTCTCAGATATTGAGCCACCAACTAGGCAGCACAGAGCAGCTGGTGGTTGAGACCCAGACACATATACAGCAGAGAACTGTCTGGTCTGGGTTCAGTGAAAGGAGATGCACCTAACCTTCAAGAGACTTGAGGCCCCAGGGAATGTTGTGGGGTGGGGGGGTATGTGGACATCCTTTTGGAGACAGGGGATGATGGCAGAGGGGGGAGGAGGAATGGAATGAGAAACAGTAGGAGGCCAGACTAGGAGGGGTATGTAAAAAAAGATTAAAGATAATTAAAAATTAATTAAAACTAAAAAAATTAAACAGAATTACAGTACAAAAAGAACTGAAGAGATAGTGTTGGCTAAAGCACAGAGATTATTTTAATCGATTTCAATTTTTCTGTATCTATTTCTAGCCCCATTTACATTTTTACCCAGACCATTGGTGGAAAGACACTAAAATCATTATTGACAGTTTTATGTTGTGGTTCTACTTTAGGCTTGTTTGCTAAGTTGCATACTTAGGGTAGGCTTGGCTTTTCTTTTAGACATTGTTCCTTTGAATTTGCATCAGTGAAATAATTAGTTCCTTAGTGATAAACCATTTGTAGACATGTCTTAGTCTTGAAGAAAGTTGAAGTTTCTAAATATGTTAAAGTGCAGAAATAAAATCTCTAGAGAAGCAGAATTGAAGGGGTAGGGAGGAAGTAGAGGAGAATAAAGAAAGAGAAAAAAGGTATGAAGTTGGGTATGAATGAAGTTGGGGGTGGATATGAGAAAAGCTGGGTGGAGAGTGAACAATCCCAATACATTATATGGAATTCACAATTTTATACTCAGTTTTTTTAATTAAAAAATATAGAATGCTGTATGTGATCCAATTTGTATTTTTTGTCATTCTTAAATTAATACCAGTTGTACTGTAGTAATCTAGAGATTATTATGCATATATATGAGAAAAATTAATAGTTATGTTTTAAACCATACAGAATAACTGAAAATTTAACTGTGTTAAGAATTTCATGCAAACCAAGAAACAGTTTTTAGGACTTAAAAGCAAAATGTGGATCTGACAAACTGAAGGGGAGTCACTCAGTTCTTAATGTGGTCAAGAAGCAGAAGCTGAGAAGATGAGGTAGAGAATTTATAAACAAATATAAAGTGACTCAAATATATAATTTCAAGGATCTCTGAATATTAATTTCCTTGGGCAACCATAACAAGTCATACAATGAACTGTGTGGATTAAAGCCATGGAAGCTTATCTTCTCTTGTTTTAGAGATGAGAAAACCAAATTCGAGTCTCAGTTATTCTCAACAGACTCCTGTTTGACAAACAGCAGCAGGAAACACTGTCTCTTAGTAAGAAACCCTCAAACTAATGCTGCATATAATTTTCCTATCTCAGCTAGTAATCTAAATGAGCAATAAATTACTGTCTCTTCCAGGAGTGTTTGTAACCAGCCTTCAATTGTTTTCATTACTCAAACACTTGACAAATGGTTCTAAAATTTGCTTCCACAGTAATCACCTGAACATGTTTTAAAAGTAAAAAGTACTGAGTAATCAAATTTGAAAAAATATATGAATATATATTCATGTTTCTAGAGGTTAAATAAAACAGGACATTTTCAAGACTCTTACAATATATTAATTAACCTATTGAAAATCAGTTCAGTAAGTGGTTTACTGAGTAAAAATTTCACATTATTTGCCATATATAGATTACAGGAAAATGAACATATTAAAAAAAATCCTCATTTTGTCCACTGGCAAATAGCAACCAACAAAAGTAAAACGACAGAGGGCTCTGGTGGGCAGACCTGTAACAGGCATAGCCTGAGGCTAACAAAGCGGGGTTCTAGGCCCCAAAAGGCACAGGACTGACCCCAAGAACTGGGCGGCTTGGTGGGCCATCTGTGTGTCAACCCGCCCAGGAGGTTGTTAGCACAGCAGACTCTCCCGGCGCTTTCAGGGAGCGCGGGCGCACACACCCACCATCCTAGTCACCTGGCGGACCCAATTAACAGTCATAGCCATAGGGGAACGTTGCTCGGACCTTGGCCTCCCAGGCTTTTGCCTGGACTCAGGGACTGGGCGGCCAGGCTAACCTTGTGTGCGCCAGCCCGGTTGGTGGATCGGCTGCCCAGCGGAGTGAGCGGAACACAGGGGAGGTCACAGCAGCATACACTGTCGGCACTCCCTGGGGGTGCACACAGGCTCCATCTGGTCCACAGACACAATCTGGGGCAAGGCCTCAGGCGGAAGCCCTCAGCTCTACTCTCTCCGCTTCCGGATCCAGATCAGCCTGGGCAGCAGCACCACATCTCCAAGTCCTGCAAGAGGCTAGCTGGGCTTCCGGGCGGCCAGTTGGGAGAAGTCAGTGTGCTCCAGTGAATCCAGCGGGCCCCAGCGGGAGCCTTCAGGTGCCTGCTTTGGGATCTGAACAGCCTGGGCAGCAGCACCGTGTCTACAGGCAGTGCAGGAGGTAAGCTGTGCACCAGAGGCCAACTGGGAAGGGGCAGCTTGCACTGGTGAGTCCAGCACTGACAAGACAAACTAACACCAGTTTGAGAACTAGATGGCAAAAGGCAAACGCAGGAACGTCACTAACATAAATCAAGGCAATATGGCAACATCTGAACCCAATTCTCCTCTACCAACATGTCCTGGATAACCCATCACACCAGTAAAACAAGATTTGGATTTAAAATCACTGGTCATGATGCTGGTACAGGAACACATGAAGGACATACTTAAAGAAATTCAGGAGAAAATGGATCAAAAGTTAGAAGCCCTTGCAAGGGAAACACAAAAATCATTGAAAGAAATCCAGGAGAATACAAAAGCCAACAAGGAGGAAATGCAAAAAACACTTAAAGAAATACAGGAGAACTTTGGTCAACAGGCTGAGGTCATGAAAGAGGAAACACAAAAATCTCTTAAAGAATTACAGGAAAGCACAAACAAGCAAGTGAAGGAGCTAAGCAAAACCATCCAGGATATAAAATCAGAAGTAGAAACAACTAAGAAAACTCAAAGGGAGACAACTTTGGAGATAGAAAGCCTTGGGAAGAAATCAGGGGACAGAGATGCAAATATCAACAACAGAATACAAGAGATAGAAGAAAGAATCTCAGATGCTGAAGATTCCATAGAAACCATGGACTCAACAGTTAAAGAAAATGCAAAATGCAAAAAGCTTGTAACCCAAAATATCCAGGAAATCGAGGACACAATGAGAAGACCAAACCTAAGGATTATAGGCATAGATGAGAGTGAAGATTTACAACTTAAAGGGCCAGCAAATATCTTCAATAAAATTATGGAAGAAAACTTCCCTAACCTAAAGAGAGAGATGCCCATGAATATACAAGAAGCCTACAGAACTCCAAACAGACTGGACCAGAACAGAAATACTTCCCGTCACATAATAATCAAAACACCAAATGTTCTAAACAAAGAAAGAATACTAAAGGCAGTAAGAGAAAAAGGCCAAGTAACATATAAAGGAAGACCTATCAGAATCACAGCAGACTTTTCACCTGAGACTATGAAGGCTAGAAGGTCCTGGGCAGATCTCATGCAGACTCTAAGAGAACACAAATGCCAACCAAAACTACTATATCCAGCAAAACTCTCAATCACCATAGATGGAGAAACTAAGATATTTCATGACAAAACCAAGTTTACCCAATATCTATCCACAAACCCAGCCCTAAAAAGGATAATAGGAGGACAACACCAATACAAGGAGGGAAACTTCACCCTGGAAAAAGCAAGATAGTAACCTTTCATCAAATCCAAAAGAAGTTAAGCATTCAAATTTAAAAAATAACGTCAAAAATGATAGGAAGTAACAATCACTATTCCTTAATATCTATTAACATTAATGGACTTAATACCCCAATAAAAAGACACAGACTAACTGAATGGATACGTAAATAGGACCCTACATTTTGCTGCTTACAGGAAACACACCTCAGGGTCAAAGACAAACACTACCTTAGAGTAAAAGGCTGGAAGACAATTATACAAGCAAATGGTCTCAGGAAACAAGCTGGAGTAGCCATTTTAATATCAGATAAAATTGACTTTCAACCCAAAGTCATCAAAAGAGACCCTGAGGGACACTTCTTGCTGGTCAAAGGAAAAATACAAAAAGAAGAACTGTCAATCCTGAACATCTATGCCCCAAATGCAAGGGCACCCTCCTTCGTAAAAGAAACTTTATTAAAACTAAAAGCACACATTGCACCTGACACCATAATTGTGGGTGACTTCAACACTGCACTTTCCTCAATGGACCGATCAGGAAAACAGAAACTAAACAGGGACACAATGAAACTAATTGAAGCTTTGGAACAATTAGATTTAACAGATATATATAGAACATTCTATCCTAAAACAAAAGAATATACCTTTTTCTCAGCACCTCATGGTACCTTCTCCAAAATCGACCATATAATTGGTCACAAGACAGACCTCAACAAATATAAGAAGATAGAACTAATTCCATGCCTCCTATTTGATCACTATGGAGTAAAAGTGGTCTTCAATAGCAACAGAAACAACAGAAAACCCACATACACGTGGAAACTGAACAATACTCTACTCAATGATACCTTGCTCAAGGAAGAAATAAAGAAAGAAATTAAAGACTTTTGAGAACACAATGAAAATGAAAACACAACATACCCAAATCTATGGGACACAATGAAAGCAGTGCTAAGAGGAAAACTCATAGCCCTGAGTGCCTCCAAAAAGAAAATGGAGAGAGCATACATTACCAGCTTAATGACACACCTGAAAGCCCTAGAACAAAAAGAAGCTATTTCGCCCAGGAGGAGTAGAAGGCAGGAAATCATCAAACACAGGGCTGAAATCAATCAAGTAGAAACAAAGAGAACCATACAAAAAATCAACAAAACCAGGAGCTGGTTCTTTGAGAAAATCAACAAGATAGATAAACCCTTAGCCAGACTGACCAAAGGGCACAGAGAAAGTATCCAAATTAACAAACTTAGAAATGAAAAGGGAGATATAACAACGGAAACCGAGGAAATCCAAAAAATCATCAGATCCTACTACAAGAGCCTGTACTCAACACAACTGGAGAATCTGTAGGAAATGGACAATTTCCTTGACAGATACCAAATACCAAAATTAAATCAGGACCAACTAGACCATCTAAACAGTCCCATAATGCCTAAAGAAATAGAAGGAGTCATAGAAAGTCTTCCAACCAAAAAAAGCACAGGACCAGATGGCTTCAGTGCAGAATTCTACCAGACCTTCAAAGAAAAGTTAACACCAATACTCTTCAAACTATTCCACAAAATAGAAACAGAAGGAACACTACCCAATTCCTTCTATGAAGCCACAATTACGCTGATACCAAAGCCACAAAAAGATCCAACAAAGAAAGAGAACTTCAGACCAATTTCCCTTATGAACATTGATGCAAAAATACTCAATAAAATTCTTGCCAACCGAATCCAAGAACACATCAAAACGATCATCCACCATGATCAAGTAGGCTTTATCCTGGGAATGCAGGTTTGGTTCAATATACGGAAATCCATCAATACAATCCAGTACATAAACAAACTCAAAGAACAAAACCACATGGTCATTTCATTGGATGCTGAACATGCATTTGACAAAATTCAGCATCCTTTCATCCTTAAAGTCTTGGAGGGAACAGGAATTCAAGGCCCATACCTAAACATAGTAAAAGCAATATACAGCAAACCGGTAGCCAGCATCAAACTAAATGGAGAGAAACTTGAAGCAATCCCACTGAAATCAGGGACCAGACAAGGCTGCCCCCTTTCTCCTTATCTTTTCAATATTGTACTTGAGGTACTAGCTCGGGCAATTCGACAACATAAGGAGGTCAAAGGGATACAAATTTGAAAGGAAGAATTCAAACTATCATTATTTGCAGACGACATGATCGTCTACCTAAGTGACCAAAAGAACTCCACTAGAGAGCTCCTACAGCTGATAAACAACTTCAGCAAAGTGGCAGGTTATAAAATCAACTCAAGCAAATCAGTGGCCTTCCTATACTCAAAGAATAAGCAGGCTGAGAAAGAAATTAGGGAAATGACCCCCTTCACAATAGCCACAAACAGTATAAAGTATCTTGGGGTGACTCTTACCAAACATGTGAAAGATCTGTATGACAAGAACTTCAAGACTCTGAAGAAGGAAATGGAAGAAGACCTCAAAAAATGCGAAAACCTCCCATGCTCATGGATCGGTAGAATCAATATAGTTAAAATTGCCATTTTGCCTAAAGCACTATACAGATTCAATGCAATACCCATCAAAATCCCAACTCAATTCTTCACAGAGTTAGAAAGAGGAATTATCAAATTCATCTGGAACAACAAAAAACCCAGGATAGCTAAAAATATTCTCAGCAACAAAAGAAAATCTGGGGGAATCAGTATCCCTGACCTCAAGCAATACTACAGAACAATAGTGTTAAAAACTGCATGGTATTGGTATAGTGACAGGCAGGAGGATCAATTGAACAGGATTGAAGATCCAGAAATGAACCCACACACCTATGGCCACTTGATCCTCGACAAAGAGGCTGAAAACATCCAATGGAAAAAAGATAGCCTTTTCAACAAATGGTGCTGGGTCAACTGGAGGTCAGCATGCAGAAGAATGCGAATTGATCCATCTTTGTCTCCTTGTACTAAGCTCAAATCCAAATGGATCAAGGACCTCCACATAAAGCCAGACACTCTGAATCTATTAGAAAAGAAACTGGGGAAGACCCTTGAGGACATCGGTACAGGGAGAAAGTTTCTGAACAGAACACCAATAGTGTATGCTCTAAGAGCAAGAATTGACAAATGGGACCTCATAAAATTACAAAGTTTGTGTAAGGCAAAAGACACCATCAAGAGGACAAATCGGCAACCAACAAATTGAGAAAAGATCTTCACCAATCCTACATCAGATAGAGGGCTAATATCCAATATATATAAAGAACTCAAGAAGTTAGACTCCAGAAAACCAAACAACCCTATTAAAAAATGGGGTACAGAGTTAAACAAAGAATTCTCACCTGAAAAACTTCGGATAGCAGAGAAGCATCTTAAAAAATGCTCAACTTCATTAGTCATTAGGGAAATGCAAATCAAAACAACCCTAAGATTTCATCTTACACCAGTCAGAATGGCTAAGATTAAAAATTCAGGAGACAGCAGGTGTTGGAGAGGGTGTGGAGAAAGGAACACTCCTCCACTGCTGGTGGGGTTGCAAATTGGTACAACCACTCTGGAAATCAGTCTGGCGGTTCCTCTGAAAACTGGTCA
Organism: Apodemus sylvaticus; assembly: GCF_947179515.1. Classification (NCBI taxonomy): domain Eukaryota; kingdom Metazoa; phylum Chordata; class Mammalia; order Rodentia; family Muridae; genus Apodemus; species Apodemus sylvaticus. Next base: position 52,087,486 of record NC_067495.1, on the reverse strand, counting down.
CCTCACTTCCAGAAGATCCTGCTATACCACTCCTGGGCATCTACCCAGAGGATTCCTCACCATGTAATAAGGATACATGCTCTACTATGTTCATAGCAGCCCTATTTATAATTGCCAGATGCTGGAAAGAACCCAGGTATCCCTCAACAGAAGAGTGGATGCAAAAAATGTGGTATACCTACAGAATGGAGTACTATTCAGCCATTAGAAACAATGAATTCATGAAATTCTTAGGCAAATGGATGGAGCTAGAGAACATCATACTAAGTGAGGTAACCCAGACTCAAAAGGTGAATCATGGTATGCACTCACTAATAAGTGGATATTAACCTAGAAAACTGGAATACCCAAAACATAATCCACACATCAAATGAGGTACAAGAAGAAAGGAGTGGCCCCTGGTTCTGGAAAGACTCAGTGAAGCAGTATTCGGCAAAACCAGAACGGGGAAGTGGGAAGGGGTGGGTGGGAGGACAGGGGAAGAGAAGGGGGCTTACGGGACTTTCGGGGAGTGGGGGTGGGCTAGAAAAGGGAAATCATTTGAAATGTAAATAAGTTATATCGAATTAAAAAAAAGAACAAAAAAAAAATCCAAAAAAACAAAAGTAAACCCAAAAAACAAAAAAACCCAAAAACAAAAACAAAAAATCCCAAAACCAAAAACCAAAAACAAAGCAAAAAAAAAAAAAAAAAAAAAAAAAAAAAAAAAAAAAAAACCCAAAACCTAAAAAGGAAAAAAAAAAAAAGGAAAAGAAAAAAATGAAAAAACGAAACAGAAAAGAAAAAAGAAATCCAGGACTTTGATCACAAATATAGGAAATAAAGGCAAGGAGAAAGAATAGAATGAATAAGAGAAATACTTTAAACAAATTTGAAAACATCTGTGCAAGGGCAGCTCCATTGGCTTTCTTGGTTTGTTCAGGCTGGTATGACACAAAGTAAAGATTGGCTTATACAATAAGTAGAAGGAAATTTATTTAAAGTCAAATACATAGATGAATAAATTCTTTGAAACTTTTAATCTTCAATTGTATGTCAGAAGCAGGGAGAAAGTAGTTAATCTTTATCTCAAACAGAGAAGCTCATGTTAATTAAAGTTATGCAAAGAGAAAGGGAATATATGCCCACAGAGATATTAAACTCCACATAAGGAGAAAGAATAAGAAAAATGTCAATAGAAGAAAATGGTAATCCACAGACTGGGAAGAATCTTTACCAGCCTTATATCTGAGTGAGGACTAACATTGAAAATATACAAAGTATTCAAGAAGTTAGATTCCAGAGAACCAAGTAACCCTTTAAAAATGAGGTACAGAGCTAAACAGAGAAATCACAAATGAGAAAACTCTAATGGCTGAGAAACACTTAACGAAATGTTGAACAACCTTAGAAATCAGAGAAATGTAAATCAAAACGACCCTGAGATTCTACCTCACACACATTCAGAATGGTTAATATCAAAAACTCAGGGGACAGCAAATGCTGGAGAGGATGTGGAGAAAGATGAACACTTCTCCCTTGTTGGAGGGATTGCAAGCTGGTACAACCACTCTGGAAATAAGTCTGGAATTTCCTCAGAAAATTGGAAATAGTTCTACCTGAGGACCCAGCTATAACCCTACTTAGCATATCCCCAAAAGATGTTCTAACATATAACAAGGACACATGATCCACTATGTTCATAGCAGCCTTATTATAATAGCCAGAAGCTGGAAACAATCCAGATGTTCCTCCACAGAGGAATGGATACAGAAAATGTGGTAAAATTACACAATGGAGTACTACTCAGCTGTTAAAAACAATGACTTCATGAAATTTTCAGGGAAATGGATGGAACTAGAAAATATCATTAGGTTGGGTAACCTAATCACAAAATAACACACATGGTATGTACTCAGTGATATGTGGACACTAGCCCAAAAGAAGATTGGAATACCTACGGTACAACTCACAGACCACATGAAATCCAAGAAGAAAGAAGATCACACCAAAGTGTAGATGCTACAGTCCTACTCAGAAAAAGGAAGAAAATAATCTTTGGGAAGTAGAGGGAGAGAGGGATAAAGGATGGAGGCAAGGAACGGAGAAAAGTGCATCAGTTCAGATATGATATGAGATAGGGAGGAAGTACAGATGGTTAGAAATTTGAAAGTAGGTGTGTAGCCCTGGGGGAGAGGTTCCCAGAACCCAACAAGGAAGACCGTATCCAAAATACTCAACAAAGAGGCGATAGAACCTGTAGAGTCCATGTCCAGTGGATAGGCATGACCCCTGTTTGAGGGATGGGGTCACCCACCCACCTCCAAATTATTAATCCAGAATTCCTCCTGTCAAAAGGTAAAGCAGGTACAAAGTATAGAGCAGAGACTGAAAGAAAGGCCATCCAGAGACTGCCCACTTGGGGATCCGTCCCATATACAATCACCAAACCCAGACACTATTGCTGATGCCTAGAAGTGCTTACTGACAGGAGCTTGGTATAGCTGTCTTCTGAGAGGCTCTGCCAGAACCTGACCAATACAGTTGTGGATATATTCAGCCAAAGAGTGGACTGAGCATGGGGACTCCAATGGAGAAGTTAAGACAAGTACTGTGGGAGCTGAAGGGGTTTGCAAGCCCATAGGAAGAACAATATCAACCAACCAGACCCACCCCCAACGTTCCCAGGGACTAAACCACTAACCAAAATGTACACATGGAGGGATCCATGTCACCAGCCGCATATATAGCATAGGATGGCCTTGTTGAACATCAATGAGAGGGGAGGCCCTTGGTCCTATGGAGGCTCGATGACCCAGGTTAGGGAAAAGCTAGGAGTGTGAGGCAGGAGTGGGTGGGCATGGGGGGGAGCATCATAGAAGCAGGAGGAGGGGGAGTAGATAGCGAGCTTATGGAGGGAAACCTGGGAAGGGGGGGTGGCATTTGAAATGTAAATAAATAAAATGACCAATAAAAAAAGAAAAAAAGAAAAATGTTTTAATGAAAATTTGCAAAGGTCTATGCCAGAACAGCTCTCAGGATCCTCGATAATGGTCTACATGGGGTTTCTGGGATCTTTCAGCCTGGTGTGACAAAAATTAGAGCCTGGAAATAAGATTATATAGTAAGAAGATGGGAATTTATCTAAAGATAAATGCATAGATTAATAAATATTTTGAGGCATTTTATCTTAAATTGCAGGTAAAAAGCAGGGGACAGGCACCCTAACCTATCTTAAAAAGTAGAAAAATAGACCTTGATCTCACCATTAAAATTTAATTGTGTAAGAAAACTACAGAGATAGTGGAGTACTGTCCCAACAGATAATATTTGATTAGATTATTTTAATTTCTTTAAATTGTTTTAATTATCAAAATGAAGATGATTATAGGTTTGGTATTTATGATATTAAAAATATTCTGGGAGAGAGTTCAAGCTTTTAATTTAATTCATTCTATAAGTTTCATGATTTACAGTTACTGGACCAAGGGCATGATATTTTGGTAGAGAGACACTGTATTTGTGTTGACAGGAAAGGATAAAAGGCTTTGGAACACTTCCAGTATGATATGGATCAGATATGATTGGGAGGCTCTCCAGAAGATCGTAGATACAGAAAAGAAAAGTTCAAGAAAATCAGACAGGACAAGTAACTTAATCTGTTGATTCTTCAACATGGGTACAGATCAATAAGTGGTTTAAACATAAACATGTCTCTATCCAACACTTCAGCTAAAATTAGACAACAAATCTACTTGGTCATGGAGTCCTTAAGAATCATTGTGTCATCCTTCATATGGCATGAATGAAGATTTATCACAATTGGTTATTGATTAAATTAACTCATAAAAAGGCAGTTGTCTTTCACTTGCTCAAGTTAGGAACAAAATTTTATCCTTGATTGATCTGTGCACTTTGCACAATCTTTATGCATATCTTAATAGTACTAAAAATTTGGTTATGAGATTCATAGAACAGCTTTGGCAGAATTCATCCTCGGGATGCTGAAATGACCTGCTATCCCATCCTCCTACATCTTGAAGCTGTTTCCAGAGAGTTGCTTCCAAAACAGCTTCAGAAATAGCTAGTGATTCCAGATGACCTCACTTCATCCAATCTTTCAGATGAATACAATCAGAACTTCAGTTAAATCCTAAGCCTTCAAAACATATGAAGACTAGATAATACATGCTAAAACAAGCTTTCTTAACTCTAACCATTTTTCTAATTTTCCTAATCCACCTCCACACACCTTTAAAGAATTTTTCATCATCCCTATTCAGCAGGAAGAAGTTACAGAGAGTCATTATCCCAATCTCTTGGGTCTGGATGTTTGGTTATTTTTATTTTACAATTATAGATAGGTTGTCATTTTAAGAGATAATTTGGAAATGGTCATAATTTTGAACAGGAAGGAAATAGTTGTGATGGATTACTGAATTTATTCTTAAGCAAAGCATTTATAGCAACAATCTTACATTGGTAGAAATCTTTATATTTCATACAAAATGAAGTTGTAATTTTACATTTGTATAAAATTTGTAGATTGATGCAGATTTAAGGTTTCCATTGGTATAAATTTACTATATTGATAGAAAATGTGAAAGTAATATTATTTCTCTTATATATGCATTGTGCCTATCATACTAATTTATGAATACAGGGCTTAGACCCAGTCCTTCTAATAGCTACTATTACAAACTCTTTAGGAAGATTAAGTAATGCAAGTTAAGGGCCAGGTAATAAACTCATAGTCATAATAGATTCTGATCTAAATATATTTTGGTGCTTTCTACAATATTCAAATAGGAATAGTTAAGAGTAGTTAAGGTTCAACAATTCAAATATTCTTTATATAGTCTTCAAAAACGTCAGAAATCCAAAGAATATGTCATTCAGTATTAGTTCATTTAAAGATCATTTGACTAAAGACATGTCTGATCCTGACAGTACACCCTTCTTAGTTCAAAGAAACTGAGCATGAAAACCTCCATATGATGTTGTTCTAGTTATGGCCAGATAGATAGACACTGGACACAAATTACCATATTCATTAACAGACAAAAAGTAGTGCCCAAGAAAGGAAACACAAGTTTAGCTTGTGGAAGCTAGCTAAACTTGTGTTCTGGAAGACAGAGTAAACAAAGCTTTTATACTTCCTTCTTCATTTCAAGGTCTGTCAGATGACCCTGAGCCAGAAGGGTGAAGATTGATGCTTCAACATTTTGAGGAATGGGGGACTGTTCAGGGAGTCAACTTTCTCTACAAACTGGTTACGTTTTGGAAGCTATGTTTTACGCTTCTTATATCTTCAGATTATCTGTAATTCATTCTCAGATTTCTAATTAGGTTGAAGACTAATTACAGTTTCATAATCAAACTAAAGTTGTTTCACATTTTGGAAGATGATATAGAAAGGATTGTTTTCGGATGGTAATACAAATTAAAGTCAGAACATAATTCAGATATAAACTTGTAAACTCTTTAAGTAAGAATAGAGTAGTTTATAGAATTGGCAAATATGATGGACTTGATGTTAATTATATATCATACTTTGCAATTTACATAATTGTTATGGTTATGCTCAATTTGGATCTGAGAGAAGAGCCTTTTTTATTCGATATATTTTTTATTTACATTTCAAATGATTTCCCCTTTTCTAGCCCCCACTCCCCGAAAGTCCCATAAGCTCCCTTCTCTCCCCCTGTCCTCCCACCCACCCCTTCCCACTTCCCCGTTCTGGTTTTGCCCTATACTGCTTCACTGAGTCTTTCCAGAACAAGGGGCCACTCTTCCATTCTTCTTGTACATCATTTGATGTGTGGATTATGTTTTGGGTGTTCCAGGTTTGTAGGTTAATATCCATTTATTAGTGAGTGCATACCATGATTCATCTTTTGAGTCTGGGTTACCTCACTTAGTATGATGTTCTCTAGCTCCATCCATTTGCCTAAGAATTTCATGAATTCATTGTTTCTAATGGCTGAATAGTACTCCATTGTGTAGATATACCACATTTTTTGTATCTACTCTTCTATTGAGGGATACCTGGGTTCTTGCCAGCTTCTGGCAAATATAAATAGGGCTTCTATGAACATAGTAGAGCATGTATCCTTATTACATGGTGGGGAATCCTCTGGGTATATGCCCAGGAGTGGTATAGCAGGATCTTCTGGAAGTGAGGTGCCCAGTTTTCAGAGGAACCGCCAGACTGATTTCCAGAGTGGTTGTACCAATTTGCAACCCCACTAGCAGTGGAGGAGTGTTCCTCTTTCTCCACATCGTTGCCAACACCTGCTGTCTCCTGAATTTTTAATCTTAGCCATTCTGACTGGTGTAAGGTGAAATCTCAGGGTTGTTTTGATTTGCATTTCCCTAATGACTAATGAAGTTGAGCATTTTTTAAGACTCTCCTCCGCCATCCAAAGTTCTTCAGGTGAGAATTCTTTGTTTAACTCTGTACCCCATTTTAATAGGGTTGTTTGGTTTTCTGGAGTCTAACTTCTTGAGTTCTTTGTATATATTGGATATTAGCCCTCTATCTGATGTAGGATTGGTGAAGATCTTTTCCCAATTTGTTGTTTGCCGATTTGTCCTCTTGATGGTATCCTTTGCCTTACAGAAACTCTGAAATTTTATGAGGTCCCATTTGTCAATTCTTGATCTTAGAGCATACGCTATTGGTGTTCTGTTCAGAAACTTTCTCCCTGTACCGATGTCCTCAAGGGTCTTCCCCAGTTTCTTTTCTATTAGCTTCAGATTGTCTGGCTTTATGTGGAGGTCCTTGATCCATTTGGATTTGAGCTTAGTACAAGGAGACAAGGATGGATCAATTCGCATTCTTCTGCATGCTGACCTGCAGTTGAACCAACGCCATTTGTTGAAAAGGCTACCTTTTTTCCATTGGATGTTTTCAGCCCCTTTATCGAAGATCAAGTGGTCATAGGTGTGTGGGTTCATTTCTGGATCGAGAAGAGCCTTTTTAAATTTTGGACAGAAAAGTTGAAATATTGGGAATTCTAATGCTTTATCTTATTTAGACTCACAAAAGCCACTGTTCCAGACATGAGATTCTCTGCCCCCAGCTGGCTTCGATTAATAATAAAGAACTGCCATACATCCAATGGCTGGGAAGGGAGATGAGACAGGACTTCTCGACTTAGCAGGTAAGGGATGGAGAAAGGGGGAGAAGACAGAGAATCACTATAACAAGGAAGCAAAAAACAAAACAAAACAAAACAAAAAAAACAAACAAAAAAAAGGAAACTTAAAGGCTCAATGGCATGTATGAATCCCGGAAAATGGCCCTTGGGGTTACTTCCCAAACTTTATCTGGAGTAGCAGAGATGAAATATAGATTTTTAAATATGTTAACTTAGGAATACCTTAGTGGAGTATTTGCTAATCAGAGGAAGGTTTAGAAGTGCCAGCCATTGAGCTAGTCAAGTCATATCAAAATTAGCTGTTTTTTTCTTTCATCTTTGATTCTTTTTTTTTTCATTTTTTTTCTTTTTTTCTTTTTTTTATTCGATATATTTTTTTATTTACATTTCAAATGATTTCCCCTTTTCTAGCCCCCCACTCACCGAAAGCCCCATAAGCCCCCTTCTCTCCTCCTGTCCTCACACCCACCCGTTCCCACTTCCCCATTCTGGTTTTGCCCTATACTGCTTCACTGAGTCTTTCCAGAACAAGGGGCCACTTCTCCTTTCTTCTTGTACCTCATTTGATGTGTGGATTATGTTTTGGGTATTCTAATTTACTGGGTTAATATCCACTTATTAGTGAGTGCATACCATGATTCACCTTTTGAGTCTGGGTTACCTCACTTAGTATGATGGTCTCTAGCTCCATCCATTTGCCTAAGAATTTCATGAATTCATTGTTTCTAATGGCTGAATAGTACTCCATTGTGTAGATATGCCACATTTTTTGCATCCACTGTTCTGTTGAGGGATACCTGGGTTCTTTAAAGCATCTGGAAATTATAAATAGGGCTTCTATGAACATAGTAGAGCATGTATCCTTATTACATGGTGGAAAATCCTCTGGGTATATGCCCAGGAGTGGTATAGCAGGATCTTCTGGAAGTGAGGTGCCCAGTTTTCAGAGGAACAGCCAGACTGATTTCCAGAGTGGTTGTACCAATTTGCAACCCCACTAGCAGTGGAGGAGTGTTCCTCTTTCTCCACATCGTTGCCAACACCTGCTGTCTCCTGAATTTTTAATCTTAGCCATTCTGACTGGTGTAAGGTGAAATCTCAGGGTTGTTTTGATTTGCATTTCCCTAATGACTAATGAAGTTGAGCATTTTTCAAGATGCTTCTCTGCCATTCGAAGTTCTTCAGGTGAGAATTCTTTGCTTAACTCTGTACCCCATTTTTATTAGGGTTGTTTGGTTTTCTAACTTCTTGAGTTCTTTATATATATTGTATATTAGCCTTCTATCTGATGTAGGATTGGTGAAGATCTTTTCCCAATTTGTTGGTTGCCAATTTGTCCTTTTGATGGTGTCCTTTGCCTTACAGAAACTTTGTAATTTTATGAGGTCCCATATGTCAGTTATTCATCTTAGAGCATACGCTATTGGTGTTCTGTTCAGAAACTTTCTCCCTGTACCGATGTCCTCAAGGGTCTTCCCCAGTTTCTTTTCTATTAGCTTCAAAGTGTCTGGCTTTATGTGGAGGTCCTTGATCCATTTGGATTTGAGCTTAGTACAAGGAGACAAGGATGGATCAATTCCCATTCTTCTGCATGCTGACCTCCAGTTGAACCAGCACAATTTGTTGAAAAGGCTATCTCTTTTCCATTGGATGTTTTCAGCCCCTTTGTCGAGGATCAAGTGGCCATAGGTGTGTGGGTTCATTTCTGGATCTTCAATCCTGTTCCAATGATCTGCCTGCCTGTCACTGTACCAATACCATGCAGTTTTTAACACTATTGCTCTGTAGTATTGCTTGAGGTCAGGGATACTGATTCCCCCAGATTTTCTTTTGTTGCTGAGAATAGTTTTAGCTATCCTGGATTTTTTATTATTCCAGATGAATTTGATAATTGCTCTTTCTAACTCTATGAAGAATTGAGTTGGGATTTTCATGGGTATTGAATTGAATCTGTATACTGCTTTTGGCAAAATGGCCATTTTAACTACATTGATTCTACCGATCCATGAGTATGGGAGGTTTTCCCATTTTTTGAGGTCTTCTTCCATTTCCTTCTTCAGAGTCTTGAAGTTCTTGTCATACAGATCTTTCACATGTTTGGTAAGAGTCACCCCAAGATACTTTATGCTGTCTGTGGCTATTGTGAAGGGGGTCATTTCCCTAATTTCTTTCTCAGCCTGCTTATCCTTTGAGTATAGGAAGGCCACTGATTTGCTTGAGTTGATTTTATAACCTGCCACTTTGCTGAAGTTGTTTATCAGCTGTAGGAGTTCTCTAGTGGAGTTTTTTGGGTCACTTAGGTAGACTATCATGTCATCTGCAAATAATGATAGTTTGACTTCTTCCTTTCCCATTTGTATCCCTTTGACCTCCTTATGTTGTTGAATTGCCTGAGCTAGTACCTCAAGTACAATATTCAAAAGATAAGGAGAAAGAGGGCAGCCCTGTCTAGTCCCTGATTTTAGTGGGATTGCTTCAAGTTTCTCTCCATTTAGTTTGATGCTGGCTACCGGTTTGCTGTATATTGCTTTTACTATGTTTACATATGGGCCTTGAATTCCTGTTCGTTCCAAGACTTTCAGCATGAATGGATGCTGAATTTTGTCAAATGCTTTTTCAGCATCCAATGAAATGACCATGTGTTTTTTTTTTCTTTGAGTTTGTTTATGTAGTGTATTGCATTGATGGATTTCTGTATATTGAACCAACCCTGCATTCCTGGGATAAAGCCTACTTGATCATGGTGGATGATCGTTTTGATGTGTTCTTGGATTCGGTTGGCAAAAATTGTATTGAGTATTTTTGCATTGATGTTCATAAGGGACTTTGGCCTGAAGTTCTCTTTCTTTGTTGGATCTTTGTATGGTTTTGGTATCAACGTAATTGTGGCTTCGTAGAAGGAATTGGGTAGTGTTCCTTCTGTTTCTATTTTGTGGAATAGTTTGAAGATTATTGGTGTCAGGTCTTCTTTGAAGGTCTGATAGAATTCTGCACTGAAGCCATCTGGTCCTGTGCTTTTTTTGGTTGGAAGACTTTCTATGACTCCTTCTATCTTTAGGGGTTATGGGACTGTTTAGATGAACTATTTGGTCCTGATTTAATTTTGGTATTTGCTATCTATCAAGGAAGTTGTCTATTTCCTGCAGATTCTCCAGTTGTGTTGAGTATAGGCTCTTGTAGTAGGATCTGATGATTTTTTGGATATCCTTAGTTTCTGTTGTTATATCCCCCTTTTCATTTCTAAATTTGTTAATTTGGATACTTTCTCTGTGTCTTTTGGTCAGTCTGGCTACGAGTTTATCTATCTTCTTGATTTTCTCAAAGAACCAGCTCCTGGATTCGTTGATTCTTTGTATGGTTCTCTTTGTTTCCAATTGATTGATTTTAGCCCTGAGTTTCATGATTTCCTGTCTTCTACTCCTCCTGGGTGAATTGGCTTCTTTTTGTTCCAGGACTTTCAGGTGTGTCGTTAAGCTGCTAGTGTATGCTCTCTCCATTTTCTTTTGGAGGCACTCAGGGCTATGGGTTTTCCTCTTAGCACTGCTTTCATTGTGTCCCAAAGATTTGGGTATGTTGTGCCTTCATTTTCATTAAATTCTAAAAAGTCTCTGATTTCTTTCCTTATTTCTTCTTTGGCCAAGGTGTCATTGAGTAGATTATTGTTCAGCCTCCATGTGTATGTGGGCTTTCTGTTGATTTTTTTGCTATTGAAAACCAATCTTACTCCATAGTGATCTGATAAGAGGCATGGCATTAGTTCGGTTTTCTTATATTTGTTGAGGTCTGTCTTATGACCAATTATTTGGTCCATTTTGGAGAAGGAACCATGAGATGCTGAGAAAAAGTTAGATTCTTTTGCTTTAGGGTGAAATGTTCTATAAATATCAGTCAAATCCAATTGTTCCAAAGCTTTAGTTTTACTGTGTCCCTGTTTAGTTTCTGTTTTCCCGATCGGTCCATTGAGGAGAGTGGAGTGTTGAAGTCCCCCACAATTATTGTGTTAGGTGCAATGTGTGCTTTGACCTTTAGTAAAGTTTCTTTTACGAATGAGGGTGCCCTTGCACTTCACGCATAGATGTTCAGAATTGAAAGTTCTTCTTAGTGGATTTTTCCTTTGACCAGCAAGAAGTGTCCTTCTGTGTCTCTTTTGATGACTTTAGGTTGAAAGTCAATTTTATCTGATATTAGAAAGGCTACTCCTGCTCGTTTCCTGTGACCATTGGCTTGTAAGATTATCTTCCAGCCTTTTACTCTAAGGCATTTTTTATCTTTGACACTGAGGTGTGTCTCCTGTATGCAGCAAACTGTAGGGTCCTGTTTCCTTATCCAGTCTGTTAGTCTATGTCTTTTTATCGGGGAATTGAGACCATTGATGTTAGAGGTATTAAGGAATAGTGATTATTACTTCCTGTCATTTTTGATGTTCTTTTTATATTCGAGTGGTTATCTTCTTTTCTGTTTGATGAAGCAAGGTAACTATCTTGCTTTTTCCAGGGTGTAGTTTCCCTCATTGTATTGGAGTTTTCCTCCTATTATTGTTTGCAGAGCTGGGTTTGTGGAATGATATTGTGTAAATTTGGGCTTGTCATGGAATATCTTGGTTTCTCCATCTATGGTGAATGAGAGTTTTGCTGGGTATAGTAGTCTTGGCTGACATTTGTGTTCTCTTAGAGTCTGCATGAGATCTGCCCAGGATCTTCTAGCTTTCATGGTCTCTGGTGAGAAGTCTGGTGTGATTCTGATAGGTCTTCCTTTATATGTTACTTGGCCTTTTTCTCTTAATGCCTTTAATATTCTTTCTTTGTTTAGTGCATTTGGGGTTTTGATTATTATGTGACAGGAGATATTTCTGCTCAGGTCCAGTCTGTTTGGAGTTCTGTAGGCTTCTTGTATATTCATAAGCATCTCTCTCTTTAAGTTAGGAAAGTTTTATTCCATAATTTTGTTGAAGATATTTGCTGGCCCTTTCTGTTGTAAATCTTCACTCTCATCTATACCTATAATCCTTAGGTTTGGTCTTCTCTTTGTATCCTGGATTTCCTGGATGTTCTGGGATACAAGCTTTTTGCATTTTGCATTTTCATTGACAGTTGAGTCAATGGTTTCTATGGTATCTTCAGCATCTGAGATTCTTTCTTCCATCTCTTGTATTCTGTTGTTTATATTTGCATCTACGGCCCCTGATTTCTTCTCAAGGTTTTCTATCTCCAAAGTTGTCTCTCTTTGTGATTTCTTAGTAGTTTCTACTTCTGTTTTTAGATCCAGGAAGGTTTTGCTCAGTTCCATCATTTGTTTGTTTCTGTTTTCCTGTAATTCTTTAAGAGATTTTTGTGAGCAATATACAGATTCAATGCAATACCCATCAAAATCTCAACTCAATTCTTCACAGAGTTAGAAAGAGCAATTATCAAATTCATCTGGAATAACAAGAAACCCAGGATAGCTAAAACTATTCTCAGCAACAAAAGAAAGTCTGGGGGAATCAGTATCCCTGACTTCAAGCAATACTTCAGAGCAATAGTGTTAAAAACTGCATGGTATTGGTACAGTGACAGGCAGGCAGATCATTGGAACAGGATTGAAGATCCAGAAATGAACCCACACACCTATGGCCACTTGATCCTCGACAAAGAGGCTGAAAACATCCAATGGAAAAGAGATAGCCTTTTCAACAAATGGTGCTGGTTCAACTGGAGGTCAGCATGCAGAAGAATATGAATTGATCCATCCTTGTCTCCTTGTACTAAGCTCAAATCCAAATGGATCAAGGACCTCCACATAAAGCCAGACACTCTGAAGCTAATAGAAAAGAAACTGGGGAAGACCCTTGAGGACATCGGTACAGGGAGAAAGTTTCTTAACAGAACACCAATAGCGTATGCTCTAAGATCAAGAATTGACAAATGGAACCTCATAAAATTACAAAGTTTCTGTAAGGCAAAGGACACCATCAAAAGGACAAATTGGCAACCAACAAATTGGGAAAAGATCTTCACCAATCCTACATCAGATAGAGGGCTAATATCCAATATATATAAAGAACTCAAGAAGTTAGACTCCAGAAAACCAAACAACCCTATTAAAAAATGGGGTACAGAGTTAAACAAAGAATTCTCACCTGAAGAATTTTGGATGGCAGAGAAGCATCTTAAAAAATGCTCAACTTCATTAGTCATTAGAGAAATGCAAATCAAAACAACCCTGAGATTTCACCTTATACCAGTCAGAATGGCTAAGATTAAAAATTCAGGAGACAGCAGGTGTTGGAGAGGGTGTGGATTAAGAGGAACACTCCTCCACTGCTGGTGGGGTTGCAAATTGGTACAACCACTCTGGAAATCAGTCTGGCGGTTCCTCCGAAAAATGGGCACCTCACTTCCAGAAGATCCTGCTATACCACTCCTGGGCATATACCCAGAGGATTCCCCACCATGTAATAAGGATACATGCTCTACTATGTTCATAGCAGCCCTATTTATAATTGCCAGATGCTGGAAAGAACCCAGGTATCCCTCAACAGAAGAGTGGATGCAAAAAATGTGGTATATCTACACAATGGAGTACTATTCAGCCATTAGAAACAATGAATTCATGAAATTCTTAGGCAAATGGATGTAGCTAGAAAACATCATACTAAGTGAGGTAACCCAGACTCAAAAGGTGAATCATGGTATGCACTCACTAATAAGTGGATATTAACCTAGAAAATTGGAATACCCAAAACATAATCCACACATCAAATGAGGTACAAGAAGAAAGGAGGAGTGGCCCCTTGTTCTGGAAAGTCTCAGTGAAGCAGTATTCGGCAAAACCAGAACAGGGAATTGGGAAGGGGTGGGTGGGAGGACAGGGGAATAGAAGGGGGCTTTCGGGACTTTCGTGGAGTGGGAGGCTAGAAAAGGGGAAATCATTTGAAATGTAAACAAAAAATATATCGAATTAAAAAAAAGATAAAAAAGAAAATTCACTGGGAAGAATAAAAAAAAGAGAGAAATTTTTGTGTTCCTCTTTCATGACTTCTGCCTGTTGACTCAAGTTCTGCATTTTTTTTTTTTTTTTTTTTTTTTTTTTGCCTTTCTTCTTTATTGGCTTCTATCTCTTGGGCCTTATTCTCCTGCATTTCTTTAAGAGATTTTTGTGTTTCCATTATACGGGTTTCTAGCTTATTCATGTTCCCCTGTATTTCTTTAAGAGATTCATTCATGTCCTTTTTGTGTTCTTCTAGCAGCATCATGAAGAGTGATTTTAAATCCAAATCTTGTTTCTCTGGTGTGTTGGCATAACCAGGACTTTCTGATGTTGGAGAGTTTGGTTCAGATGCTGCATATTGCCTAGATTTCTGTTGGTAGCGTTCCTGCGTTTGCCCTTTGACATCTTGTTCTCTGGAGCTAGTTGGTCTTGTCTCTGGCTGCTGTTTCAGCCTCCTGAGAGGCTCTAGGGCTATTTCTGCAACACTGGATGGCAGGGTTTCTCCTGTAGCAGATTGCTGATGTGCTGTCCTCCTCTTGGGTGCTTTTGCAGCCCTAGTGTGTTTTGCCCCAGATTGTGACTGTGGACCAGATGGTGCCCGTTTGCTCCTTCAGGGAGTCCTGAGGCGTGTATGCTGCGGGGACCTTTTCTGTGTGCTGATCACTCTGCTGGCCAGCAGATCTCCCAACCGGCTTGGTGCACACAAGGCTAGCCTTGCTGCTCAGGCCCTGAGTCTAGGCAAAAGCCTGGCAGGCCAATGTCTGAGCAAAGTTCCCCTCAGCTGTGAGTGTTAATTGGGTCTGTCATGTGGCCAGGATGGCAGTGTGTGCGTGCACCCTGAGAGTGCTGGGAGAGTCTGCTGGGCTAACAACCTCCTGGCCGGGTCGGCACACAGATGGCCCACTGAGCAGCCCAGGGCCTGGGCGCAGTCCAGGGCCTGACAGTCTTAGACCCCAGCTATGTCAGCCTCGGGCTATGCCTGTTAGCTGGTTTTGCCTGCTAGGGCTCTCTGGCTTCCCGTAGACAAAATGGCGGGGGTGCGCATGCCGGCCCGGGCAATCAACCTCCTGGCCGGGTTTGCACACTGGTGGCCCCCTGACCAGCTCAGGGCCTGGGTGCAGGCCAACTCCCGTCGGGCTTAGACCCCTGCGATGTTGGTCTCGGGTTGTATTTGCATACCTCAGTCTGTCTGACATCTCTGGCATCCGAGAACCAATATGGAGGCCTCGTAACTGACTGGTGGGAGGCAGAGTTCTGATGTGGCTTCTGTGTGGTGAAAGGCGCCGTAAATCCTCTGCTGCTTGCAGTCCGGATGCCCAGTGATGGCCAGTGGTCGTGGGTGCAGGGTCTGCCTGGACCCTGTCAGCTTGGTTCTACTGCTGATGGCCCTTCCTCTGGACCAGCCGCTGCTGCTGTTGCTGCTGCCGCTGCTGCTCCAGAACTCCTCTCATCTTTGATTCTTAAATCTAGAAAGCTCTTGTGCATTTGCAGCAAGTGCACAACCCACCAGGAATCAAAGTGGTTTAATTAATTCACTATAGCTAATTCAGCTATAGCAATGGAAGAGAAATAAATAAGAATGACCAATCCACCACAAGATAGATTTCTTACTAAGTATTCATTCAATCATAAAATGGATTATTCCGTAGTTACTTTTAGTATTTAGTACAGGGTTAATGAAGATATCAAATGTGTACCATAAGAAGAAAATAGAGCTCTATATGAGTTATATGGTACTAATTCAAAAATAAACGTCATTAAGAAAGCTTCCAAGGAGCAAAGCTATAGCGAACATAATTTTTGCTCACTTATCATTCTGTGCTTGCCATTGCTGAACATACCGTGATGATAATCCAATAGAAAGAACACCCAGATAGTAGATTGCCTGCTCTACTTACAAGAAGAGCACATAGGGGAATTATTATACACTCTCTTACCCAATAATAGCTATTTTTATGTTATTGCATAAAGTCCACTAAATAGGAAATACTGGACGATTTTTGTTTGCACTACAAATTTGGTCAAATTGAATAACAGAGACAAGACAGCTCCATAATGCTGAGAAATTGACAATAAGTTTTGATTAAAATTCTACTTCCATTTGATAATGGAAGTTTCTGGGTGTCATTACAATGTGTAGGATTTTTCTTTACAGAAAAATTGTGGCCAATTAAAAATACTAGTTTGGTTACTCAATGATTCTTACCCAATGAAAAAAGAATTGCTGAATCCAATAAGATTCAGCAACTTGCTGCTGAAAAAAGAAGCAGAGATGTCAAGAATATACCAAAAAAATTCTATATTCTTCTGAGCATATTTTAAATCACTTTTTTCTTATACAAATTCCATAATGTACCTTTTATTATTCTCACTTCCGGTTTACACATATCATACTCAAGACTCAAAAAATTGTCCCATGTATTCATTAAGTGGTTAGATAAAAGAGTATTATTTTCTGCTTCTGCTTAAATCAGAAATCTTATCAATTCGATATGTTTTCCACCAATTTTCTTGGAAGAATTTTGCTCTAAAAGGGTGTGTGTGTGTGAGGGAATCATACACTTTTTTTTCTTTTCACAATAACGAATTGATGTGAATGTTATTTTTATAAGCAAAAGGGAAAGAATCTTGTACGTGTTTGCTTTCTCCTTTACTACTAGAGAAATAGAAATAGCACAGCAATAAGGATATGATTCTGTGAGTGCAGTAACTTAATTATAGGCAAATTCTTTCCCTCTTTTCTATGAAATTGGGGCAAATTACCACTTAACTTCTCAAGGATATTGATATTAATGAGAGGATGGGTTTAATCGGCTTTGAAAGTTTAGACGAGAAGCAGTATGCAAGAATGAGTTGTAAATTGCTTTGCTTAGCACTTTTCATTCTTAGAGAAATTTTAAAACTCTTTAACAAGGCAAAAAAGCACTGATAGAAAGAGCAGGGAACAGGAAAATGTTACATCTGTATATAAGCAGAAAGTAGAGGATTCTAAATGAAAGTTGTCACTGTCTTGGGAAATGTTTAATTGCATTTTTGGAGATTTTAAAGGTTAAGAGACTGTTTCAGTTCTTTTACTTTTGAGGGAACAAATTTAGATCTGCTACTTAACCAGATATATCCTGGTGCCTTCCGATACTATTCAATCAATTGTATCTATATCTGTAGTAACAGAGAAAGTTATTATACTCATTTTCTAAATTTGCAACTCAGGGAAGATGGTTTGTATATAAGTTATTTATATCATTTTTTTCATCTACAATCATGTATTTAATCATTTCTGACTTTCTTGCTCACTAGAGTACCTTGCCTACATACTAGGTATCTAAATATATCTGGATTTTAGTAAACAGTAGTTATAAATGGCACATGATTCCTTATTAAGAATCTGTTGAGCTTTCCTTTACATTGCAGCTTTTGATTAAAAGTATCCTTTAGTTGTCTCTGCTGTCTTTGGAATTTAGATATCAAATGTATATATATATTTGACCCTACAAATTTCACATATATTAGAAAACACAAAAGATGAGAAGTTAAATGTTTAAGGTAAAGAACAGATGATCCTATGTAGAAATAACACATTAGGCTACGTTGCTAGAGTTCACAAAAATACTAGTAATTATACAAGGATGCAAGAGAATCAGAGAAATAGAATCAGAGAAGTGTAATTTTGGAATCAGGAGCTGAGAGAAAGCCGCTAGTATATGTAGGTAAAAAAGATGGATGTAGCATTAATGAGGCCTGTGGATTGGGTATAGGTAGGCCAGGTCAAAAGCCCAGACATCAGTTGTAGTGTAGATAGGTGTGGCCAGAATAGCTCAGTGCACTAGATGTGAAACCTCCACTAGATCTGGCAGGCTGGGTGAAGGCATTGAAGGAATCGAGGATATTCCCTAAGATAGACTGTGGAGAAGGATCTAACATGTGGTTTTAAACATAGATGTTATTATAAGGCACTTATAGAATTTGGAGACTATCAGTATCTCTTTTCCTTATTCCTTTTGCTTTTGCCCTTTCTCCTTTATTATTCTTGCTTTCCTTTAATTTTAGCTTAACTTAAATAGTGAATTTTAGCTGTTTCTAAAACCAAGGTACTCAATGCTTTCATCTTTGAGTGAAACTGGTTATATTACAGTGATTCTCATTTTATAATTCTCTATATTATTTTCCAGTTGGTTTTAGCACCAGAGATGATAACAAATATCTAACATTTGTCAAGCACCTAACAGATTCATAGAATATTTATAGGCACTGCTAACAGTCTCCAGAGAGAAACATTATTATTATATCCACATTGAAATAAATTTTTAAAAATCTAAGGGGATTATTCTTTATATTTTTCACCGAAAACACTGACAATTACATTATATGATACAAAATATTTAAAAGTAGGTTTTTATTTAAAGATAGTTGGGAACTAGGTCAGTGTTAATTTAGTTACTGACTTACTAACATATGTAGGAGGCTATTCCACTATACTTTTCTGTAGAACTCTATGGGCATGGCAGATGCTAACATTTACAGAGCCTAGTTACAAGGTTGCTAGCATGTCACTTAAAAGAATATATATTTATCATTTTAATTAAGCTTTATTGCAGAGTTCAACAGTACCTTCCAAGAGCATAACAACCATACAAATGCAAAGTAATGAAGCAAATCTTTATTAAGCTGATAACCAGAAATTGTAAAAATTCATGTCATTTTCTTATATTCAGTATTCAAATCTTGACTTTTATGTGATTGATTTGTTTTAAGGTTAACTATTCCATACTCAGCAGGTTGTCAATATATAATCTTGATGGACAGATAGCTAAATGTTAGAATATGCTTTATCTTTGCGGGTACATAAATACCTGGTGATTGATTATAGTAATATATTCTATAAAATAGATTTTGTTCATGGTTTAGGATGATTGCTTACTGTAGTTAATTTTAGATTTAAAGACATTTGTGAAAATAATTAATAAATATGATTTAGTTTTTATTTGGGGATTTATACATCAAATTATTTAAAATGTTTTAATATACTACTTGTTATTTAAAAACAACTAATCTATTTTAAAAGCTCTTAAAGTTAAACATTCTGTCTGATTTTGTGTGTGTGTGTGTTTATGTCCATCAGTGTGTTTGTGTGTGTGTATGTGTGTGTGTTATTGCTGTAGAAATTTGTAGAGAGTAACTCTCAAAATCACTTTCTAATTTTAAAAATAAGAAAGATCAGTAGATTCCATATGCATTTTTTAGTTCAGGGAGGTGGTGTAAAATTTGAAGTCAGATTTTCTTTAAAAGTAATCTAATGTTTTGATAATTCTATCATTTTTCTAAACATGTCAATCATTCTTTCTGGTCCCTACTCTTTATTTTTATTTTTTATAGCTATCCTTTTTATTAGATATATTCTTTATTTACATTTCAAATGTTGTCTCCTTTCCTGGTTCCCCCCTCCCCGAAAATCCCATAAGTCATTTTCCCTCCCCCTGTTACCCAATCACCCTTCTCCTGCTTCCCTGTCCTTGTATTCCCCTACACTGTTGCATCCTGCCTTTCCAGGACCACAGGCCTCTCCTCCCTTTGATGTCCAACAAGGCCATCCTCTACTGCTTATGCTCCTCTGGGGCCATGGGTAACACCATGTGTACTCTTTGGTTGATGTTTTTGTCCCTGGAGTTCTGGGAGTACTGGGTGGCTCATACTGTGTATATATACCACATTTTCTGTATCAATTCTTCCCTTGATGGACATGTGGGTTCTTTCCAGCTTCTGGCTACTATAAATAGGGCTGCTATAAACATAGTGGAGCATATGTCCTTATTCTTTCTGGGCACTACTCTTTAAAACAGTATGAACCTATTAAATCCATATTGTGCATAAAATTCAAACACATGTAAATGTCTTTGTTTAAAGGATATACCTCATTTCTTCTAGTATGCAGAATTTAGGGATCTGATGTTCTTCAGAAATGACTCCATGTTCCTTTTTAAATTTAATTATACAAACTTTATAACTACTTGAGGAATAGAAGATTAAAATGATTGATTTGCACCATTTTCATATATAGTTTGGCTGTTATTTTACAGTACATTCAATTGATTTTTTTTGTTCAATTTTTTGTGTTGCATATTTTCTTTATTTACATTTCAAATGTTTTCTCTAGGTTTCCCCTTCAGAACCCCTCTTATCACATCCCCCCCCCCCCCATATTCTCTATTAGGATACTCTCCCAACCACCTACTCCCATGATATTTGCTTACACTGGGGCATTGAACACTCTCAGGCCCAATGGCCTCTCCTCCCATTAATGTCCAACAAGACAATCCTCTACCAAATATGTGGCCAGTGCCATGGTTGTTCCATATATATTCTTTGGTTGGTGGTCCAGTCCTTGGGAGCTCTGAAGTGGGTTCTGGCTTTTTAACACTGTTCCTCTATCCATGGGGATGCAAACCCCCTTAGCTCCTTCAGTCCCTTCTCCACCTCCTCCATCTGGACCACTAAGCTCAGTCCAATGGTTGACTGTGAACTTCTGCGTTTGTATTTGTTGGTCTCTGGTAGAGCCTCTCAGGAGACAGCCATATCAGGCTTCCATTAACAAGCACATTCCAGCATTCACCACAATGTTTAGAATTGGTGACTCTATATGGGATGGATCCCCAGGTGGGGCAGTTTCTGGATGGCCTTGCCTTCAGTCTCTGCTCCACACTTTGTCACTATATTTCCTGCTGTGAGCATTTTGTTCACCTTTCTAAGAAGCAATAAAGCAGCTGGGCGGTGGTGGTGGTGGTGGTGGTGCATGCCTTTAATCCCAGCATTTGGGAGGCAGAGGCAGGTGGATTTCTGAGTTCCAGACTAGCCTGGTCTACAAAGTGAGTTCCAGGACAGCTAGGGCTACATAGAGAAACCATGTCCCAAAACAACAACAACAGCAGCAACAACAACAATAACAAAAAGGCTGGACGGTGGTGGCGCACACCTTTAGTCCCAGCACTTGGGAAGCAGAGGCAGGTAGATTTCTGAGTTCAAGGACAGCCTGGTCTACAGAGTGAGTTCCAGGACAGCCAGGGATACACTGAGAAATCCAGTCTCGGGGGGGGGGGGGGGGGGGGGAAAGTAGCACTGAAATTTTGACCTTCCTTCTTAGGCTTTGTAGTCTATGAATTGAATCTTGGGTATTCCTGATTTTGGGGCAAATATCCACTTATCAGTGAGTACATGCCATGTTTGTTCCTTTGTGACTTAGATCAGTCAGGAAGATAATCTCAAATTCCACACATTTGCCCGTGAATTTCATGAATTCATTGTTTTTAATAGCTGAATAGTATTTCATTGTGTATATATACCACAGTTTCTGTATCCATTCCTCTGTTGAGGGACATCTGGGTTCTTTAAAGTTTCTGACTATTATAAATAAGGCTCCAATGAACATAGTGGAGCATGTGTCATTATTACATGTTGGAGCATCTTCTGGGTATATGGCCAGGAGTGTTATAGCTGGGTTCTTAGGTACTATAATGTCCAATTTTCTGAGGTACCACAAGACTGATTTGCAGAAGGGTTGTACCAGCTTGTAATCCCACCAGCAATGGAGGAGTGTTCATCTTTCTCCACATCCTCGCCAGCATCTGCTGTCACCTGAGTTTTTGATCTTAGCCCTTCTGACTGGTTTGAGGAGGAATCTCAGGGTTGTCTTTATTTGTATTTCTCTGATAACTAAGGATGTTAAACATCTCTTTCTGTGTATTTCAGCCATTCCATTTTCTTCATTTGTGAATTCTCTGTTTAGCTCTGTTCTCCATTTTT
Organism: Apodemus sylvaticus; assembly: GCF_947179515.1. NCBI lineage: Eukaryota > Metazoa > Chordata > Mammalia > Rodentia > Muridae > Apodemus > Apodemus sylvaticus. Next base: position 52,065,581 of record NC_067495.1, on the reverse strand, counting down.
AATAGGGTTATTTGTTTCTCTGGAGTCTTATTTCTTGAGTTATTTGTATATATTGGATATTAGACTGCTATCAGATCTTGATTGCCATTTTGTCCTACAGTGTCCTCTGCCTTGCAGAAGATATGCAGTTTTATGTGATCCCATTTGTTAATTCTTGATCTTAGAGCATAAGGCATTGGTGTTCTGTTCAGGAACTTTTCCCCTGAGGCCATGTGTTCAACATTTTCCCCACTTTCTCTTCTTTTTTTTTTGTTTTGTTTCCTTTTTCTTTTTTTTTTTGTTTAAATTTTTTTATTCGATATAATTTATTTACATTTCAAATGATTTCCCCTTTTCTAGCCCCCCACTCCACGAAAGTCCCGAAAGCCCCCTTCTCTTCCCCTGCCCTCCCACCCACCCCTTCCCACTTCCCCGTTCTGGTTTTGCCGAATACTGCTTCACTGAGTCTTTCCAGAACCAGGAGCCAATCCTCCTTTCTTTTGTACCTCATTTGATGTATGGATTATGTTTTGGGTATAACAGTTTTCTAGGTTAATATCCACTTATTAGTGAGTAGATACCATGATTCACCTTTTGAGTCTGGGTTACCTCACTTAGTATGATGTTTTCTAGCTCCATCCATTTGCCTAAGAATTTCATGAATTCATTGTTTCTAATGGCTGAATAGTACTCCATTGTGTAGATATACCACATTTTTTGCATCCACTCTTCTGTTGAGGGATACCTGAGTTCTTTCCAGCATCTGGCAATTATAAATAGGGCTGCTATGAACACAGTAGAACATATATCCTTATTACATGGTGGGGAATCCTCTGGGTATATGCCCAGGAGTGGTATAGCAGGATCTTCTGGAAGTGAGGTGCCCAGCTTTCAGAGGAACCTCCAGATTGATTTCCAGAGTGGTTGTACCAATTTGCAACCCCACCAGCAGTGGAGTAGTGTTCCTCTTTCCCCACACCTTCTCCAACACCTGCTGTCTCCTGAATTTTTAATCTTAGCCATTCTGACTGGTATAAGATGAAATCTCAGGGTGGTTTTGATTTGCATTTCCCTAATGACTAATGAAGTTGAGCATTTTTTAAGATGCTTCTCTCGCCATCCGAAGTTCTTCAGGTGAAAATTCTTTGTTTAACTCTGTACCCCATTTTTTAATAGGGTTGTTCGGTTTTCTGGAGTCTAACTTCTTGAGTTCTTTATATATATTGGATATTAGCCCTCTATCTGATGTAGGATTGGTGAAGATCTTTTCACAAAAGATTTTTGGGAAATTTGTTAAGATTTGTTAGTTGCTGATTTGTCCTCTTGAAGGTGTCCTTTGCCTTACAAAAACTTTGTAATTTTATGAGGTCCCATTTGTCAATTCTTGATCTTAGAGCATACGCTATTGGTGTTCTGTTCAGAAACTTTCTCCCTGTACCGATGTCCTCAAGGGTCTTCCCCAGTTTCTTTTCTATTAGCTTCAGAGTGTCTGGCTTTATGTGAAGGTCCTTGATACATTTGGATTTGAGCTTAGTACAAGGAGACAAGAATGGATCAATTCGCATTCTTCTGCATGCTGACCTCCAGTTGACCCAGCACCATTTGTTGAAAAGGCTATCTTTTCTCCATTGGATGTTTTCAGCCTCTTTGTCGAGGATCAAGTGACCATAGGTGTGTGGGTTCATTTCTGGATCTTCAATCCTGTTCCATTGATCCTCCTGCCTGTCACTGTACCAATACCATGCAGTTTTTAACACTATTGCTCTGTAGTATTGCTTGAGGTCAGGGATACTGATTCCCCCAGATTTTCTTTTGTTGCTGAGAATAGTTTTAGCTATCCTGGGTTTTTTGTTGTTCCAGATGAATTTGAAAATTGCTCTTTCTAATTCTGTGAAGAATTGAGTTGGGATTTTGATGGGTATTGCATTGAATCTGTATATTGCTTTTGGCAAAATGGCCATTTTAACTATATTGATTCTACCGATCCATGAGCATGGGAGGTTTTCCCATTTTTTGAGGTCTTCTTCCATTTCCTTCTTCAGAGTCTTGAAGTTCTTGTCATACAGATCTTTCACATGTTTGGTAAGAGTCACCCCAAGATACTTTATACTGTTTGTGGCTATTGTGAAGGGGGTCATTTCCCTAATTTCTTTCTCAGCCTGCTTATCCTTTGAGTATAGGAAGGCCACTGATTTGCTTGTGTTGATTTTATTACCTGACACTTTGCTGAAGTTGTTTATCAGCTGTAGGAGGTCTCTAGTGGAGTTCTTTGGGTCACTTAGGTAGACTATCATGTCGTCTGCAAATAATGATAGTTTGACTTCTTCCTTTCCAATTTGTATCCCTTTGACCTCCTTATGTTGTCGAATTGCCCGAGCTAGTACCTCAAGTACAATATTGAAAAGATAAGGAGAAAGGGGGCAGCCTTGTCTGGTCCCTGATTTCAGTGGGATTGCTTCAAGTTTCTCTCCATTTAGTTTGATGCTGGCTACCGGTTTGCTGTATATTGCTTTTACTATGTTTAGGTATGGGCCTTGAATTCCTGTTCTCTCCAAGACTTTAAGCATGAAAGGATGCTGAATTTTGTCAAATGCATGTTCAGCATCCAATGAAATGACCATGTGGTTTTGTTCTTTGAGTTTGTTTATGTAGTGGATTGTATTGATGGATTTCCGTATATTGAACCAACCCTGCATTCCTGGGATAAAGCCTACTTGATCATGGTGGATGATCATTTTGATGTGTTCTTGGATTCGGTTGGCAAGAATTTTATTGAGTATTTTTGCATCGATGTTCATAAGGGAAATTGGTCTGAAGTTCTCTTTCTTTGTTGGATCTTTGTGTGGCTTTGGTATCAGCTTAATTGTGGCTTCGTAGAAGGAATTGGGTAGTGTTCCTTCTGTTTCTATTTTGTGGAACAGTTTGAAGATTATTGGTGTTAACTCTTCTTTGAAGATCTGATAGAATTCTGCACTGAAACCATCTTGTCCTGTGCTTTTTTTTGGTTGGAAGACTTATTATGACTCCTTCTTTTTCTTTAGGCATTATGGGACTGTTTAGATGGTCTAGTTGGTCCTGATTTAATTTTGGTATTTGGTATCTGTCAAGGAAATTGTCGATTTCCTCCAGATTCTCCAGTTGTGTTGAGTACAGTCTCTTGTAGTAGGATCTGATGATTTTTTGGATTTCCTCAGTTTCCGTTGTTATATCTCCCTTTTCATTTCTAAGTTTGTTAATTTGGATACTTTCTCTGTGCCCTTTGGTCAGTCTGGCTAAGGGTTTATCTATCTTGTTGATTTTCTCAAAGAACCAGCTCCTGGTTTTGTTGATTTTTTTGTATGGTTCTCTTTGTTTCTACTTGATTGATTTCGGCCCTGAGTTTGATGATTTCCTACCTTCTAGTCCTCCTGGGTGAAATAGCTTCTTTTTGTTCCAGGGCTTTCAGGTGTGTCATTAAGCTGGTAATGTATGCTCTCTCCATTTTCTTTTTGGAGGCACTCAGGGCTATGAGTTTTCCTCTTAGCACTGCTTTCATTGTGTCCCATAGATTTGGGTATGTTGTGTTTTTATTTTCATTGTGTTCTAAAATGTCTTTAATTTCTTTCTTTATTTCTTCCTTGACCAAGGTATCATTGAGTAGAATATTGTTCAGTTTCCATGTGTATGTGGGTTTTCTGTTGTTTTTGTTGCTATTGAAGACCACTTTTACTCCATAGTGATCTGATAGGAGGCATGGGATTACTTCGATCTTCTTATATTTGTTGAGGTCTGTCTTGTGACCAATTATATGGTCGATTTTGGAGAAGGTACCATGAGGTGCTGAGAAAAAGGTATATTCTTTTGTTTTAGGATAGAATGTTCTATATATATCTGTTAAATCTAATTGGTCCAAAGCTTCAATTAGTTTCATTGTGTCCCTGTTTAGTTTCTGTTTTCCTGATCAGTCCATTGAGCAAAGTGCAGTGTTGAAGTCATACACAATTATTGTGTTAGGTGCAATGTGTACTTTGAGTTTTAATAAAGTTTCTGTTACGAAAGAGGGTGCCCTTGCATTTGGAGCATAGATGTTCAGGATTGAGAGTTCTTCTTGTTGTATTTTTCCTTTGACCAGCAAGAAGTGTCCCTCAGAGTCTCTTTTGATGACTTTGGGTTAAAAGTCAATTTTATCTGATATTAAAATGGCTACTCTAGCTTGTTTCCTGAGACCATTTGCTTGTAAAATTGTCTTCCAGCCTTTTACTCTAAGGTAGTGTTTGTCTTTGACCCTGAGGTATGTTTCTTGCAAGCAGCAAAATGTAGGGTCCTGTTTACGTATCCAGTCAGTTAGTCTGTGTCTTTTTATTGGGGCATTAAGTCCATTGATGTTAAGAGATATTAAGGAATAGTGATTGTTACTTCCTATCAATTTTGACGTTATTTTTTAAATTTGATTGCTTAACTTCTTTTGGGTTTGATGAAAGGTTACTATCTTGCTTTTTCCAGGGTGAAGTTTCCCTCCTTGTATTGGTGTTTTCCTCCTATTATCCTTTGTAGGGATGGGTTTGTGGATAGATATTGGGTAAACTTGGTTTTGTCATGGAATATCTTAGTTTCTCCATCTATGGTGATTGAGAGTTTTGCTGGATATAGTAGTTTTGGTTGGCATTTGTGTTCTCTTAGAGTCTGCATGAGATCTGCCCAGGACCTTCTAGCCTTCATATTCTCAGGTGAAAAGTCTGCTGTGATTCTGATAGGTCTTCCTTTATATCTTACCTGGCCTTTTTCTCTTACTGCCTTTAATATTCTTTCTTTGTTTAGAACATTTTGTGTTTTGATTATTATGTGACAGGAAGTATTTCTGTTCTGGTCTAGTCTGTTTGGAGTTCTGTAGGCTTCTTGTATATTCATGGGCATCTCTCTCTTTAGGTTACGGAAGTTTTCTTCCATAATTTTATTGAAGATATTTGCTGGCCCTTTAAGTTGTAAATCTTCACTCTCATCTGTGCCTATAATCCTTAGGTTTGGTCTTCTCATTGTGTCCTCGATTTCCTGGATATTTTGGGTTACAAGTTTTTTGCATTTCGCATTTTCTTTAACTGTTGAGTCTATGGTTTCTATGGAATCTTCAGCATCTGAGATTCTTTCTTCTGTCTCTTGTATTCTGTTGTTGATATTTTCATCTATGGCCCCTGATTTCTTCCCAAGGATTTCTATCTCCAAAGTTGTCTCCATTTGAGTTTTCTTAGTTGTTTCTACTTCTGATTTTATATCCTGGATGGTTTTGCTTAGCTCCTTCACTTGCTTGTTTGTGCTTTCCTGTAATTCTTTAAGAGATTTTTGTGTTTCCTCTTTCATGACCTCAGCCTGTTTACCAAAGTTCTCCTGTATTTCTTTAAGTGTTTTTTGCGTTTCCTCCTTGTTGGCTTTTGTATTCTCCTGGATTTCTTTCAATGATTTTTGTGTTTCCCTTGCAAGGGCTTCTAACTTTTGATCCATTTTCTCCTGAATTTCTTTAAGTATGTCCTTCATGTGTTCCTGTACTAGCATCATGACCAGTGATTTTAAATCCAAATCTTGTTTTACTGGTGTGATGGGTTATCCAGGACATGTTGGTAGAGGAGAATTGGGTTCAGATGTTGCCATATTGCCTTGATTTCTGTTAGTGACGTTCCTGCGTTTGCCTTTTGCCATCTAGTTCTCACTTGTGTTAGTTTGTCTTGTCAGTGCTGGACTCACAAGTGCAAGCTGCCCCTTCCCAGTTGGCCTCTGGTGCACAGCTGACCTCCTGCACTGCCTGTAGACAGGGTGCTGCTGCCTAGGCTGTTCAGATCCCGAAGCAGGCACCCGAAGGCTCCCGCTGGGGCCTGGTGGATTCACTGGAGCACACCGACTTCCCCTAGCTCGCCGCCCGGAAGCCCCTCTAGCCTCTTGCAGGACCTGGAGATGTGGTGCCACCGCCCAGGCTGATCTGGATCTCAGTCTGTCTGATGTCTCTGGAGTCCGAAACCAAGATGGAGGTTAGCCTCTCCTGACTGGCGGGAGGCCGAGTTCTGAAGTGGCTTCCGTGTAGCGAAAGGCGCTGCAAAACCGCAGCTGCTTGCAGCCCGGCTGGTCAGCGAAGGTCAGTGGTTGTGGGCGCAGGGCCTAACTGGACCCTGTGTCGCCTTGGTTCCACTGCTGATGGCTCTTCAGCTGGACCAGCCACTGCTGCACTTCCGCCGCCGCTGCCACCGCTCTATGCCCACTTTCTCTTCTATTAAATTAAGTGTATCTGGTTTTATGTGGAGGCCCTTGATCCACTTGGACTTGAGATTTGTACAGGGAGATAAGAATGAATCAATTTTCATTATTCTATATGTTGATTGCCAGTTGAATGAACACTGTTTGTTGAAAATACTGTCTTTTTTCCACTGGATGGTTTTAGCTCCTTTGTCAAAGATCAAGTGGCCATGGGTGTTTTGGTTAATTTCTGTGTCTTTAATTTCTTCAATTCCATTTCCATTTCATTGATCTACCTGACTGTCACTGTACTAATACCATGCTTTTTTTTTTTTATCACAATTGCTCTGTAATACAGCTTGAGTTCACAGATGCTGTTTTCCCTAGAAATTCTTTTATTGTTGAGAATAGGTTTCGCTATCGGGTTTTTTTTTTTTTCTGTTATTCCAAATGAATTTGAGAATTGCTATTTCTAACTCTATGAAGAACTGAGTTGGAATTTTGATGCGGATTGCATTGAATATGTAGATTGCTTATGGCAAGATGACCACTTTTATTATATTAATCCTGACAATCCATGAGCATGGGAGATCTTTCCATCTTCTGATGTCTTCTTCAATTTCTTTCTTCATAGACTTGAAGTTCTTGTCATACAGATCTTTCACTTGTTCGGTTAGAGTCATACCAAGATACTGTATATTGTTTGAGACTATTGTGAAGGGTGTCATTTCCCTAATTTCTTTCTCAGTCTGTTTATCCTTTGATTGTAGGAAGGTTTCTGATATTTTTTTGAGTTAATTTTATATCTGGCCACTTTGCTGAAATTGTTTATTAGCTATATGAGTTCTCTGGTTGAGTTTTTGGGGTCCCTTAAGTATATTATCATATCATCTGCAAATAGTGATATTTTGATGTGCAGAGCCATGTTGGGGTGTCATGCCATATTGTAGGAACTTGACATTGGCCAAGGACAGTTCCTGGCTTCGGGCAGGAATCTGATGTTAGGGCATAATAGGGAAGTAGGTTACAGCAGAGCCTATGTTGAGCATGGAATCCTGTGCTAGTCAGGATCCTGTTCAACCTAGGGTGGAGAAGCTGAGAGTGAATGTTAAGTTCATTGTTCCTCCAGGTCTACGAATTCCTGAATTAAGCAGGTGACTCACCCAGCTCCCTGAACAGTAGAGTCAAAGACTGCCAGAAGACTTCCCAGGAACTCAGCCCAGAGTCTAGGGGGAGGAGCTTGCCCAAGCTATTAAAAGGTCTGACCTCGATTAAAGTTGGGGCCTCGATCAGTAAACTATCATCCTGGCCTCATTCTTTTCACCCCTTCCTATCTATCCCTCAACTTCAGTTCCAGCAACCCAGTTTGTAGTAGCTGCAGGCAGCTGCAGAATACAGCATTTTGACTTCTTCCTTTCTGATTTGTATCCCTTTGACTTCTATTTGTTGTCTAATTGCTGTAGCTAGAACTTCAAGTACTAAATTGAATAGTTAAGGAGAGAGAGGGCAGCCTGACATAGGCTCTGATTTTAGTGGGATTGCTTCAAGTTTCTCTCCATTTAGTTTGATGTTGGCTACTGGTTTGTTGTATATTACTTTTATTATGCTTAGGTATGGGCCTTGAGTGCCTGATCTTTCTGAGACTTTTAACATGAAGGTATGCTAAATTTTGTCAAATAAATTTTTAGCATCTATTGAAAAGATCATGTGTTTTTTTTTCCCTTTGAGTTTATGTAGTGAATTACATTGATAGATTTATATATATCCATCCCTGCATCCCTGGGATGAAGCCTACTTGATCGTCATGAGTGATCATTTTGATGTGTTCTTGGAATGGTTTGCTAGAATTTTGTTGAATATTTTTGTATCAATATTCATAAAGGAAATTCGTCAGAAGTTCTCTTTCTTTGTTGGGTTTTTGTGAGCTTTGGTATCATTGTAACTGTGGCTCCATAGAATGAATTGGTTAATGTTCCTTCTGTTTCTGTTTTTTGGAAAAGTTTGAAGAGTATTTATATTAGGTATTCTTTGAAGACTGAAAGAATTTTGCACAAAACCCATCTGTTCTGGGCTTATTTTGAATGGGAGACTATTAACAATTGCTTATATTTCTGTAGGGGTTATTGGACTATTTAGATGGCTTATATGCTCCTGATTTAACTTTAGTGTTTGGTATCTATCTAGAAAATTCTCCATGTCATCCAGATTATCCAGTTGTTTTGAGTATAGGCTTTTGTAGTAGGATCTGGTAAATTTTCTTTTTATTTCTTCGGTTACTGTTGTTATGTCTCCCTTTACATTTCTGATTTGTTAATTTGGATACTGTCTCTATGCCCTCTGGTTAGTCTGGCTCAGGATTTATCTCTCTTGTTGATTTTCACAGAGAACCATCTCCTGGTTTTCTTAATTCTTTGTATAGTTCTTTTTGTTTCTACTTGGTTGATTTTATCCCTGAGTTTGATTATTTCCTGATGTTTAGTCCTCTTGGGTAAGTTTGCTTTTTTTGTTCTAGAGCCTTCAGCTATACTGATAAACTGGTAGTGTAAGCTCTCTCTAGTTCCTTTTTGCAGGCACTTAGAGCAATCAGTTTTAATTTTTGTACTCTTTTTATTGTGTTGAATTTTCCACTATTATTGTGTGAATTACAATGTGTGCTTGAACTTTAGTAATGTTTCTTTTATGAATGTGGGTGCCCTTGCACTTGGAGCAGAGATGTTCAGAATTGTGAATTATTCTTGGTAGATTTTTTTCCTTTGATGAGTATGAAGTTGCCTTCCATATATTTTTGATGACTTTTGGTTGAATGTCAATTAATCCAATATTAGAATGACTACTCCAGCTTGTTTCTTGGTACCATTTATTGGAAAATTATTTTCCAGCCCTTTACTCTGAGGTCCTGTTTGTCTTTGTTATTGGGGTGCCTGGGTCCTGTTTATGTATCCAGTCTGTAATTCTACATCTTCTTTTTTGGGAATCGAGTGCATTAATGTTAAGAGATATTCAGAAATAGTGATTGTTGCATCCTGTTAATTTTGATGTTATTTTTATGTTTGTGTGGCTATCTTCTATTGGGTTTGTTGAAAGAAAATTACTTTCTTGCTTTTTGTAGGGTGCAATTTCCCTCCTTGTGTTGGTGTTTTCCATCTACCAACAATGGCTGGATTTGTGGAAAGATGTTGTATAAATTTGGTTTTGTCATAGAATATCTTGTTTTTCTCCATCTATGGTAATTTAGTGTTTTGTTGGTTATAGTAGCCTGGGTTGGCATTGTGTTCTCTTAGGGTCTTTATAAAATCTTCTCTAGATTTTCTAGCTTTCATAATCTCTGTTGAGAAGTCTGGAGTAATTCTGATAGGTCTGCCCTTATGTGTTACTTAACCTTTTCTCTTACTACTTTTAATATTCTGTGTTTAGTGCATTTGGTGTTTTGTCTCTTATGTAACATGAGGATTTTTTTTTTTTTGGTCCAATCTATTTTCAGTGGTGTAGGCTTCTCATATGTTTATAGTCATCTCTTTCTTTAGTTTAGGGAAGTTTTCTGTAATTCTGTTGAAGATATTTACAGGCCCTTTAAGTTGGGAATCTTCACTTTCTTCTCTACCTATTACTGTTAGGTTTAGTTTTCTCATTTTGTTCTAGATTTCCTGGATGTTTTGGGTTATGAGCTTTTTGCATTTTGCATTTTCTTTGACTGTTGTGTCAATGTTTTTTATGGTATCTTTGGCACCTGATATTCTCTTTTCTTACATTCTGTTAGTGGTGTTTATCTATGACTCCTGATCTCTTTCAGAGGCTTTCTATCTCCAGGGTTGTCTCCTTTCGTGAGTTCTTTATTGTTTCTATTTCCATTTTCAGATCCTGGATGGTTTTGTTCAGTTCCTTCACCTGTTTATTTGTGTTTTCCTGTAATTCTTTAAGGGATTTGGGGGGGGGTCTTCTTTAAGGGATTCTACCAGTTTACCTGTGTTCTCTTGTATTTCTTTAAGGGAGTTACATATGTCCTTCTTAAAGTCCTCTATCATCATCATGAGATGTGATTTTAAATTAGAGTCTTGCTTTTCTGGTGTGTTGTGGTATTCAGGGTTCTCTGTGGTGGGAGAACTGGGCTCTGATGCCAAGTAGCTTTTGTTTCTGTTGCTTATGTTCTTGCCCTTGCATTTTGTCTTCTGGTTATCTCTTGTGTTAATTTTTCTTGCTCTTACTGTGGCTCCTGTAAGTCTTTGTGTTAGTACTCCTTGGAGACCATTTCTCTGGGAGTAATTTGGGTATGGTGAGTTGTTGTACAAGGTCAGCTCTGGGGTACTGACATAAACTAGATGTATCCTCTCCCCAGCTGTTCCTTGGTTCCTATGTCCTGATGCCTCTGGGAGGGTCCTTTTTGGGCTAGGAATTTGAAGAAAAGAAGTGGTGGTCTTACCTGTGCTTGCAGGTGTGTCATTACTCCTGGGAGACCAGCTCTTTCCTGGTGGTATTTTGTATGTAGCACTGTGGCAGAGGATCAGCTCTGGGAGCATTTGGAAACAGGAATGTTCCTGATCTTGGCCACTCCTCATTCCGTGTCCTGTAGGTTCCCTGGTAGGTTATTCTAGGTAGCAGTGGTAGTCTTATCTGTTCTCATAGGCTTGTCTGTACTCCTGGGAGACTAGCTCTCTCCTGGTGGTATTTGAGTATGGAGTCCTGTGTCACAGGTTATATTCTGGGGGCAATTGGAAACTGTAAGCTCAAACACTTGTATGATCCACCAAAAGATACTTGGAGATTCAAACATATTTTGTGATAATATTTTGCTTTATCTATGAATAAAATAATATTTTAGGGTATAATAATTGTTACTCTGTTGGCTTAAGACAAAATTTAATATATACCAGCTGTTCCTCTAACTTGCTAAGGCCTACTATGAGTCTGGAAATCTCTTGCTTTTATCTGCAGAATACATAAGCCTAAAAGCTTTGTGACTGCACTTGTTGCTTTTAGGTGGTACATACAAATGAATCTAGGGACTGTGGTAGGATAATCTGTTACTCTCAACCCTAAGCTACATCTTCAGAAACATTTTATTTGAAAATATATATACTTTAGTTCATTTATTGTTTCTTATTTATTTATTTATTTATTTATTTATTTATTTATTTTTGAGACAGTGTTTCTCTGTATAGCCCTGGCTGACCTGTAATTCACTCTGTAACCAGGCTGGTCTGAAACTCAGAAATTCACCTGCCACTGCCTCCTAAGTGCTGGGATCAAAGTCATATGCCACTACTGCCCAGTTTTGGTTATCATTTCTAATTAACTTTCAGTTATCAGAATAACAATGTTAAACCTAATACAAATTTTAGGGTACAATAAACAAAATGCTACATTTGTGAAAGGAAAACTATGACAGACTAATCAGGCTTATGTGATTTTATTTTCAAATTTTAAAGTAATATTTTTACTTTTGAAATTTTAGTATAATTAGTCAACATTCATTAATCATATCCATCCAAAACTACTTCTTTCTAACCTCCCTTAGTATCTATGTCACATTTCTATGTCAACTTCCTTTTGATTGATTTATTTGTTAAGAGTACTCTATCTGCATGTACAGATGCATGCCAGAATGGAGCAACAGATCACATTATAGATAGTTGTGAGCTGCAATGTGGTTGCTGAGAAATGAACTGAAGACCTTTCGAAGAGCAGCCAGTTCAAATGTCTTTTTTTTTAATTTTTTATCAAAAATTCCAGAGTCAAATTATTGTTACCAGTATGCACATGGTGTGTGAGTGTCCAGTAGAATATGAAAAAAAAAACATTCAATTATGACCTAGAAGGAGCATGATTCTCCCTACCTCAGCAGCCATTTGCTACCAATAGCTCCTTTGATAGGAGTGGTGCCTGGAGAGGCCTTCTTCATTAATGCTGGAACATAGATTGGCTTGATCTTGCATAGATGTTATGAAAGTGATCATAGCTGCTTAATGCAACTGTCATATCATATGCAGAGGTAAATATTTCACAGAAATATTCGACATCCTCTGATCTTATGTTTTTTTCAGCCAATGTCTCTTAATGTCTTTTTCAGCCCTGGGTCTTTCATGAGGGAAGGTTGATTTAGAAGACTCAAGCAAGGTTACGCACTTAGAGTTATTCATATTTCATATATTGGCAAGCAATAAGTTTCTGTATCAACTACTACATACTGCAAACAGAAGCTTCTCAGACAAAAATTAAGAGGACAGTCTATGAAGTTAAGCATAAATATTTAGAATGCAGTTTGACAGTTTTTATATTGCAGTATGCAATTAATGGTGCTAGGTAAGGTCATTGATGTCTTCTCTCCTATTGCAACCTGCACATCACCTTCCGGCACTTTGTAAGCTAGTCATCAAGAAGTAAGTTTCTTGGTTGATCTCTGTCCTTATACATCACTGTTTGAAACAAAAGTGAGTGAATATTTGTTTAGGTAACTTATCATAATCCAAGATATTTTTCTTTATTTTTCTAAACAGATGGCACAACTAAAAGAGAGTTTCAGCTATTTTTCTCTAATATAGCTAAATTCTGATTGAAATTCTTTTTCATGACATCTATGAACACTTCCAATTATGAATTTTTCTAAGGATAGAGTTTCTGAAAACATTTTAGAAGAGTATCAGACAAGAGATTTTTAGATGACAATATCCACTATTCTCCTATCATTTCACATTTAAAAAATAGATTTTGAAATGTGAACTGACAAGTGACTTTTACCAGATCCCTTGTGATTTAAATGACATATTTGGCTAAGAATCCAAGCATTCTGTCATTAAAATATTTAAACAACTTTTCAATATGTTAAAAATTCTTTCTGTGTGTTCATAATTTAAATGAATTATTTCTATGGTATATAATAATGTACTTTTCTCTTTCCCTCTCCATTTCTCTTCCCCATATTGTCTTTTTCTATGTGCATGTATGTGCACACACATATTTGTGTACTCACAAAATATCTCAGGTCAGTTTCACCAATTATTATATCAATCTCAGGTTAACTAATTAAACATTAGTTAAACAAAACTGTGTGGCATCTCACATGATATTGTTATTTTAAACAAAATATAATTACATCATTTCCTCCTTTCTCCTTTCCATCCTTCCAAGGATCTTTCCTTCTAGCCACTTTTATTTGCCTAAATTACTCTCTCTTCACTAACCCAATATCCAATAGACAGCTAATATCCAAAATATATAAAGAATTGAAGAAGGTAGACTCTAAAAAATGAAACAAACAAACAAATAACCTAATTAAACACAGGGTACAGAGATAAATGGAATTCTCAATAGAAGAATCTCAAATGGATGAGAAGTACTTAAAGAAATGTTCAACATTTAGTCATCAGGGAAATTCAAATCAAAATGATCCTGAGATTTCACCATATACTGATCAGAATGGCTAAAACTCAAGTAACAGTACATGCTGGCGAGAGCATGTAGAAAGAAGAACATTCCCTCATTAATGGTGAGATTGCAAAATGGTATAACCACTCTGGAAATAAATCTGGTTTTGTTTTTTTTTTCAGAAAATTAGAAATAGTTCCAATTGAAGAACCAGATATACCACTCCTGGGAATATACCCAAAAGATACTCTACCCCACAAGGACAAATGCTAAACTATCTTTATAGCAGCCTTATTTGTAATAGCTAGAACTTGGAAACAACCCACATGTCCCTCAACCAAAGAACGGATACAGAAAATTTGGTTCATTCACTTAATGGAATACTAGTTATTAACAATGAGGACATTATGAGATTCACAGGCAAATGGATGGAAATAGAAAATATCATTCTGAGTGATGTAACTCAGACCCAAAAGGACAGCATGGTATGTACTTATTAAGTGGATATTAGCCAGAAATGTACAGAATTCCCAGGATACAATCCACAGAATTCAAGAAGGCTAACAAGTCAAAGGGCCCAAGTGAGGATGCCTCAGTTCAACTTGGGAGGGATATGAAAGCAACAACAGATTGGGGGAGGAAAGGACTTGGGTGGCTAGAAATGGAGGAAAAGTGACATGGAGGGGAAGAGGAGAACATGATCAGGTATTGGGAGCGGGGCAAGACAGAAGTCCTGAGAGCTATCAGAAAGAATGGAAACAGGCAACCTCTGGAGGTAGGAGGTTGGGGGGATCCTCTAGAATATACCAGAGACCTGGAAGGTAAGAGACTATTAGGACTCAAGGGGAGGGACTTTAGATGAAATACCCTACAGTGGGGAGAGGGAAGTTATAAACTCTATCTCCAGTAAAAAGACAGGGCACCAAGTAGAGGGATGGAGTTGCCATCAAAAAATCTGACTCAGAATTGTTCCTGTCTGAAAGAACTGCAGAAAAAAAATGGAGAAGAGCCTGAGGAAAAGAAGGTTCAGTGACTGGCCCAAATTAAGATCCAACTCACAGGGAAGCCCTAAGGCCTGACACTATTACTGATATGATGGTGTGCTTTCAAACAGGGGCCTATAATGACTGCCCTTGGAAATACCCAACAAGCACTTGAAGGAGTCAGATGTAGATATTTACACCCAACCAATGGACAGAAACTGATGACCCATGTGGTTGAATTAGGGAAAACCTGTAAGAAGCTGAGGAGGAGGACAACCCTGTAGGAGGACTCACAGTCTTAACTAATTTTGATCCTCAGGATCTCTCAGACACTGAGCCACCAACCATGCAGCATACACAAGCTGATATGAGGTTCCCAACACACATACAGCAGAGGACTTTCGGGTCATGACTCAGTCAGAGAAGATGCACCTAACCCTCAAGAGACTTGGAGCCCCAGAGTGTGAGGAAGTTTGGTGGAGTGAGGAGGGTGGGGACATCGTCTTGGACTTAGGGATGAGGAGGAGGTATGGGATGTGGAACAGTCAGAGGTTGGACAGGGAGGGGGATAAAGTCTGAACTATAAAAAATATTAAAGAATAAAAAAAAAAATCCCAAAAGAAATGCAGATATCATAAATTTTGCAGACAAATGGACCTAGAGTATATTGTCCTCTGACAAATACAGAGGTGGATTCTCCCAGCCAACCATTGGACTGAGCAAAAGGTCCCCAATGGAGGAGATAGAGAAAGGAACAAAGGAGCCAAAGGAGCTGTCAGCCCCATAGGAGGAACAACATTATGAACCAACCAGTAACCCCTGATCTCCCAGGGACTAAACTACCAACCAAAGATTGCAGGCGGGAGCCTAACATGACTCTCCCTTCACAGTCTCTACCAGCATCTGATTGAGACAGATGAAGATACACTGAAGTATTCAACTGAGGTAGTGGACCTCTATGGAAGGGATATAGGAAAGACTGAAGGAGCTGAAGGGGATGACAACCCCATAGGGAAACAAACAGTGTCAACTAATCCAGACCCCTGGGAGATCTCAATGTCTAAGCCACCAACCAAAGAGCATACATGGGCTGGTCCCTGGTCCCTGGCACAGGAATGCCTTGTCAGACATCAGTGGGAGATGATCTGCCTAATTCTGTAGAGAATTAATGCCCCATGGAAGAGTGATACCCTGTGTTAAGTGGTAGGTATGTGGTTAAGCATCCTCCCAGAAGCAAAAGTGGAAATGGATGGGGTTAAGAACTCTGGGATGGGGTCAAGGGGGGGGAACACCCAGAATGCAAATAAATAAAATAATAATAAATAATTATATAAAATAATAGATTCTCAATATGCACTTACACCAAGAAACAAGAACAATTTTTTATTGAAATGTCCCGTTTATTTATTTATTAATTGTTTATCCATCAGAAAAGTTTTTTAGATTTTATGCATTTCTCATGAGGAACAATGAATAAGTACATACATACATACATACATATAAACTTGTTACTGAAAATTAATATTTTCTAAAATATGACTCTTAGCATATTTAAAAAAGTTCTACTCTCTGCTTTATACTACATAAAATATAAATGAAAAAAGAAAAAAGTAATACATAAAGGCAGCTTTTTTATTGTATTGACTATGTGTATTGTAAGTCTTTAATTTTCTTTTTGGATTTGAATTTTTCTGATTTACTTCTGTCTTATTCATCTCATAGTTCTACTTTGATCCATTATTTTCTTCATCCTTGTTATTATTTGGTCCATTCTTGCTTATATCTTTAATATAAGCATCTTTTGAAACAATTAAGATTTAATGAATTCCTGGAATTATTGAGGACTCAGAACCTATGATTATCAAACCCAAAACATTGAAACATTCTTAATTTCATGGAATTTTTATTTTGTTAATGGAAACTGATCACATAAAAAAAGAACTAACATCTTAAAGCCACGGTAAACACTATGAAGTATACTATGAAGTGGTATTAAAATAAAATATAAATAAGGATTAAAATAAAAAATAAAATTATAATTAGAAAAAGGATACTCAATGAGGAAGAAAAGAATAGTTTAAGAATTCATTTGCCACCTGGGAGATGAAAGTTAAAGAAGAACTTTAGCTCATATACACAAGCAGGAAGTCTGTCTTGTGCTGGCTGTAGAATAATGACTGCCATAGAGTGTAATTTGTATACTTAGTCACTCCATTTTAGAAATAAAATAAATAAGCATCTTAAAAATAACAAGAATAGACAACTTAAAAAGGGAAATATGTGCATAGAAAAAGTAACTTCAGAAATGTCCTAAACTCTTCACATATTTGTAGCCTAAAATGTTGGTTCATGAAATCAAAGAGAATTATATAGCAGTGGGGAATAGGGAATAGGGATTAGCTACTAGAATGTCAAGAATTCCAGAAAAGCTAGAAGTTCCAAAGACTCAATGGGGATGACTTTAGCTGAAATACCCAACAAAAGGGAAAAAGAACCTGTAGAGACCAGCTCCAGTAGACAGGCACAACCTCAAATTGAGTGATAGGGCCACCTGCCCATCTCAAAATTATTAACCCAGAAATGTGGCTGTTCAAAGGAAAGACAGGGACAAAAAGAATGGAACAAAGACTGAAGGAAAGGCCATCCAGAGACTGCTCCATCTTGGGATCCATCCCATATACAGACACCAAACCCAGAGGCTACTGCTGATGCCAAGAAGTACTTGCTGACAGAAGTCTGGTATGGCTGTTCCCTGAGAGGCTCTGCTAACACCTGACTAGTACAGATGCTGATACTCACAGCCCATGATCAGATTGAACCCAGGGACCCCAATGGAAGAGTTAGGTGAAGGGCTGAAGGAGCTGAAGGGGATTGCAACCCTATAGGATTCAACTAACCAGACCAGGCAGAATTCACATGACATAATTCACCAACCAGAGAATACATGAAGGAATCCATGGCTCCAGCTGTATATGTAGTAGAGGGTTGCCTTATCTGGTATCATTGGGAGGCGAGGCCCTTGGTCCTGTAGAGGCTTGATGCCCCAAGATAGGTAGATGCAAGAAGAACACAGTGAGGTGGGAGTGGGTAGGTGGGTGGGAGAGCACCCTCATAGAGGAAAACTGGAGGGGTAGAGGAGGGATAGGATGGGGGGGGTTGTAGAAGGAAAATAGGAAGGGGAATATCAGTTGAAATATAAATGAATAAAATGATTAATAAAAATAAAATTAGCTCTGCTCGGGATCCAGAACAGCCTGGGCTACAACACCACATCTCCAGGTCCTGCAAGAGTCCAGAGGGGCACCTGAGAGGCCGGCTGGGAGGAGTTGGTGTGCTCTGGTGAGTCCGGCAGGTCCAGGGCGGGAACCTTCAGGTATCTGCTTCTGGATCTGAACAGCCTGGGCCACAGCACTTAGTCTCCAGGAAGTGCAAGAGGCCTGGTGTGCACCCGGAGGCAGACTGGGAGCATACAGCTTGCTCCGCTGGGTCGGCACCACAGAGCTTAGGTTCCAGTCCTGAGGCCTCTGGCAGAAGCCTTCAGATCTCTGTTTCGGGATCCAGAACAGCCTGGGCTACAACACCACATCTCCAGACTCTGCAAGAGGTCAGAGGGGCACCCAGGAGACCAGCTGGGAGGAGTCAGTGTGCTCTGATGAGTCCAGCAGGCCCCAGGTGGGAGCCTTCAGGTGTCTGCTTTGGGATCTGAACAGCCTGGGCCACAGCACCCTGTCTCCAGGCAGTGCAGGAGGTCAGCTGTGCACCACAGGCCACCCGGGAAGAGGCAGCTTGCACTGGTGAGTCCAGCATTGACAAGACCAACTAACACCAGTGAGAACTAGATGGCAAAAGGCAAATACAGGAACGTCACTAACAGAAAGCAAGGCAATATGGCAGCATCTGAACCCAACTCTTCTTTATCAGCATGTCCTGGATACCCCATCACACCAGTAAAACAAGATTTGGATTTAAAATCACTGGTCATGATGCTGGTACAGGAACACATGAAGGACTTACTTAAAGAAATTCAGGAGAAAATGGATCAAAAGTTAGAAGCCCTTACAAGGGAAAAACAAAAATCATTGAAAGAAATCCAGGAGAATACAAAAGCCAATAAGGAGGAAACGGAAAAATCACTTAAAGAAATACAGGAGAACTTTGGTCAACAGGCGAGGTCATGAAAGAGGAAACACAAAAAGCTCTTAAAGAATTGCAGGAAAACACAAACAAGCAAGTGAAGGACCTAAGCAAAACCATTCAGGATCTAAAATCAGAAGTAGAAACAACTAAGAAAACTCAAACGGAGACAACTTTGGAGATAGAAAACCTTGGGAAGAAATCAGGGAACATAGATGCAAATATCAACAACAGAATACAAGAGATAGAAGAAAGAATTTCAGATGCTGAAGATACCATAGAAACCATGGACTCAACAGTTAAAGAAAATGCAAAATGCATAAAGCTTGTAAACCAAAACGTCCAGGAAATCCAGGACACAATGAGAAGATCAAACCTAAGGATTATAGGCATAGATGAGAGTGAAGATTTACAACTTAAAGGGCCAGCAAATATCTTCAATAAAATTATGGAAGAAAACTTCCCTTACCTAAGGAGAGATGCCCATGAATATACAAGAACCTACAGAACTCCAGCAGACTGGACCTGAGCAGAAATACCTCCTGTCACATAATCATCAAAACCCCAAATGTACTAAACAAAGAAAGAATATTAAAGGCAGCAAGAGCAAAAGGACAACTAACATATAAAGGAAGCCATATCAGAATCAGACCAGACTTCTCATCTGAGACTATGAAAGCTAGAAGATCCTGGGCAGATCTCATGCAGACTCTAAGAACACAAATGCCAGCCAAGACTACTATACCCAGCAAAACTCTCAATCACAGTAGATGGAGAAACCAAGATATTCCATGACAAAACCAAATTTACACAATATCTATTCACAAACCCAGCCCTATAAAGGATAATAGGAGGAAAACACCAATACAAGAAGGAAAACTTCACCCTGGAAAAAGCAAGATAGTAAACTTCTTTCATCAAACCCAAAGGAAGTTAACCAATCAAATTTAAAAAATAACATCAAAAATGACAGGAATAATCACTATTCTTTAATATCTCTTAACATCAATGGGCTCAATGTCCCCAAAAAAATACATAGACTAACCAATCAGGTACGTAATCAGGAGCCTACATTTTGCTGCATACAGGAAACACACCTCAGGGTCAAAGACAAACTCTACTTTAGAGTAAAAGGCTGGAAGACAATTTTACAAGCAAATGGTTTCCGGAAACAAGCTGGAGTAGCCATTCTAATATCAGATAAAATTGACTTTCAACCCAAAGTCATCAAAAGAGAATCTGAAGAACACTTCTTGCTGGTCAAAGGAAAAACACAACAAGAAGAACTCTCAATCCTGAACATCTATGCTCCAAATGCGAGGGCACCCTCATTCATAAAAGAAACTTTACTAAAGCTCAAAGCACACATTGCACCTAACACAATAGTTGTGGGTGAATTCAATCAACACTGCATGTTTCTCAATGGACTGATCAGGAAAACAGAAACTGAACAGGGACACAGTGAAACAAATTGAAGCTTTGGACAAATTAGTTTATATATATATATATATGTGTGTGTGTGTGTGTGTGTGTGTGTGTGTGTGTGTATGTGTGTGTATATATATATATGTTATATATTATATATATATATGTTATATATTATATATATATTATATAATAAAATTCTATCCTAAAGCAACAGAATATACCTTTTTCTCAGCACCTCATGGTACCTTCTCCAAAATCGACCATATAATTGGTCACAAGACAGAGCTCAACAAATATAAGAAGATGGAACTAGTCCCATGCCTCCTATCAGATAACTATGTAGTAGAAGTGGTCTTCAATAGCAACAAAAACAACAGAAAACCCACATACACGTGGAAACAGAACAATATTCTACTCAATGATACCTTGGTCAAGGAAGAAATAAAGAAAGAAATTAAAGACTTTTTAGAACTTAATGAAGATGAAGACACAAAATGGATAGAGCATACAGTAACAGCTTAATGACATACCTGAAAGCCCTGGAACAACAAGAAGCTATTTCACCCAGGAGGAGAAGAAGGCACAAAATCATCAAACTCAGCGCTAAATCAATCAAGTAGAAACAAAGAGAACCATACAAATAATCAACAAACCAGAACATGGTTCTTTGAGAAAATCAACAAGATAGATAAACCCTTAGCCAGACTAACCAAAGGGCACCTAGGCAGTATACATATTAACAAACTTAGAAATGAAAAGGGAGATATAACAACAGAAACTAAGGAAATTCAAAAAATCATTAGATCCTACTACAAAAGCCTATACTCAACACAACTGGAGAATCTGGAAGAACTGGACAATTTCCTAGACAGATATCCGACACCAAAATTAAATCAGGATCAAATAGATCATCTAAACAGTCCCATAACACCTGAAGAAATAAAAAGGGTCATAGAAAGTCTCCTAACCACAAAAAGCACAGGACCAGATGGTTTCAGTGCAGAATTCTATCAGACTTTCATAGAAGACCTAACACCAATACTCTTCAAACTATTACACAAAATAGAAACAGAAGGAACTCTACCCAACTGGTTCTATGAAGCCACAATTACACTGATACCAAAACCACACAAAGATCCAACAAAGAAAGAAACCTTCAGGCCAATTGCCCGTATGAATATTGATGCAAAAATACTTAATAAAATTCTTGCCAACCGACTCCAAGAACACATCAAAACGATCATCCACCATGATCAAGTAGGCATCATCCCAGGGACGCAGGGTTGGTTCAATATAAGGAAATCCATCAATGCAATCCACTACATAAACAAACTCAAGATAAACCCATATGATCTTCTCATTAGATGCAGAAAAAGCATTTGACAAAATTCAGCATCCTTTCATGCTAAATGTCTTGGAAAGAAAAGGAATTCAAGGCCCATACCTAAACATCATTAAAGCAATATACAGCAAACCGGGAGCCAACATCAAACTAAATGGAGAGAAACTTGAAGCAATCCCACTAAAATCAGGGAGTAGACAAGGCTGCCCCCTCTCTCCATATCTTTTCAATATAGTACTTGAAGTTCTAGCTAGAGCAATTAGACAGGTCAAGGTCAAGGGGATACAAACTGTAAAGGAAGAAGTCAAATTATCACTATTTGCAGATGACATGATAGTCTACTTAAGTGACCCGAAAACCTCCACCAGAGAACTCCTACAGCTAATAAACAACTTCAGCAAAGTGGCTGGTTATAAAATCAACTCCAGCAAATCAGTTGCCTTCCTATACTCAAAGGATAAGCAGGCTGAGAAAGAAGTTAGGGAAATGACACCCTTCACAATAGCCACAAACAGCATAAAGTATCTTGGTGTGACTCTAACCAAACAAGTGAAAGATCTATATAAGAAGAACTTCAGGTCTTTGAAGAAGGAAATTGAAGAAGACCTCAGAAAATGGAAAAATCTTCCATGCTCGTGGATTGGCAGGATTAATATAGTTAAAATGGCCATCTTGCCAAAAGCGATCTACAAATTCAGTGCAATCCCCATCAAAATCCCAACTCATTTCTTCACAGAGTTAGAAAAAGCAATTCTCAAATTCATCTGGAATAACAAAAAACCCAGGCTAGCTAAAACTATTCTCAACAACAGAAGAAATTCTGGGGGAATCAGTATCCCTGACTTCAAGCAATACTGCAGAGCAATAGTATTAAAAACTGCATGGTATTGGCACAGTGACAGACAAGTGGACCAATGGAATAGAATTGAAGATCCAGAAGTGAATCCACACACCTATGGACACTTGATCTTCGACAAAGGAGCTGAAACATCCAGTGGGAAAAAAAGATAGCCTTTTCAACAAATGGTGTTGGTTCAATTGGAGGTCAGCATGCAGAAGATTGCGAATTGATCCATTCTTATCTCCATGTACTAAACTTCACTCCAAGTGGATCAAGGACCTCCATGTAAAACCAGACACACTGGAACTAATAGAAAAGAAACTGGGGAAGACCCTTGAGGACATGGGCACAGGGGAAAAGTTCCTGAACAGATCACCAATAGCGTCTGCTCTAAGATCAAGCATTGACAAATGGGACGTCATAAAATTACAAAGTTTCTGTAAGGCAAAGGACACTGTTAAAAGGACAAAATAGTAACCATCAAATTGGGAAAGGATATTCACCAACCCTACATCGGAGAGAGGGCTAGTGTCCAATATATACTAAGAACTCAAGAAGTTAGACCCCAGGGAATCAAATAACCCTATTAAAAAATGGGGTACAGATCTAAACAAAGAATTTTCACCTGAAGAAATTCGGGTTGTTGAGTGGCACCTTAAGAAGTCCTCACCATCATTAGTCATTAGGGAATTGCAAATCAAAACAACCCTGAGATTTCACCTTACACCAGTCAGAATGGCTAAGATCAAAAACTTAGGAGATAGCAGGTGTTGGCAAGGATGTGGAGAAAGAGGAACCCTCCTCCACTGCTGGTGGGGCTGTAAGATGGTACAACCACTTTGGAAATCAGTCTGGCGGTTCCTCAGAAAACTGGGCATGACACTTCTGGAGGACCCTGCTATACCTCTCCTGGGCATATACCCAGAGGATTCCCCGGCATTCAATAAAGACACATGCTCCATTATGTGTCATAGTAGCCTTATTTATAATAATCAGAAGCTGTAAAGAACCCAGATGCCCCTCAAAGGAGGAATGGATACAGAAAATGTGGTATATTTACACAATGGAATACTACTCAGAAATTAGAAACAATGAATCCACAAAATTTTTAGGCAAATGGTTTGATCTGGAAAATATCATCCTAAGTGAGGTAACCCAGTCACAAAAGAATACACATGGAATGCAATCTCTGATACGTGGACATTAATTAGCCCAGAAGCCCTGAATACCCAAGGCACAAATAGCATAACAAATGACACCCATGAAGAAGTATGGAGAAGGTCCTGATCCTGGAAAGGATTGATCTAGTCTTGGAGGGGAATATAAGGACAGAGAAAAGGGAGCGAGGTGATTAGAGAATGGATGGAGTGAAGAAGGTTTATGGGACATATGGGGAAGGGGGATCTGGGAAAGGAGAAATCATTTGGAATGTAAACAAAGAATATAGAAAATAAAAATATTTTAAAAAGGAAAAAAAAAATAAAATTAATACAACAATTGTGCTTCTCCTTCCTCAAGTCCTGGGCTCAATTCCATGCATACACATAATGGCTGTCTAAGAGTATTTCCTGGCCTTCTGAGAGTACCAAGTATAACATAACCCCTTGCCACATAGACATAGATGCAAACAAAAGACCTATACACATAAGAAAAATAAGTAAACATTTAATAGACAAATATATCAATAAATAAACACTTAAATGACAAAACTATCATAGATATTTTTAAACAAAAAATAGGACTATGTTACACTAAATAAGCAATCATTAATAATTACTATTTATTAAAATCACAATATACACTATTTTTTTCTTTATTTTGGCATAAGCAGTTCTCTGCATGTATTACATGTTTTTTCAGCTATATGGAGAAAGTGTATGAGAGTTTACTTATCATATGAATGATTCTTTAAATTTAGTATGCATCAATGATACAATAAAGTATTCCATATACATTAATATATTTGTAAAAAACACAAGTACCATAATAATTTATTTAAAATATTTTTTCATTTATTTATTTTGCATTTGTATGCATCTGAATATCTGCATCTCTCTCTCTCTCTCTCTCTCTCTCTCTCTCTCTCCCTTTCTCTCTCTCTCTCTCTCTCTGTGTGTGTGTGTGTGTGTGTGCACATGCATGCATGCATGTGCAGTGGTGAGCTGGTGTGTAAAGATATGCCACAGTGAACATGTGAAGGTCAAAGAACAACTTATGGAATCATTTCTTTTCTACTGTGTATATCTTGGGTATTATAAACATCTTTTAGGCTTCATGGAAATTACCTTTGGCTGCCAAGCCATCTTATCTTCCTGTACTGTGAGAACTCTTGTGGATTTTCCATGTCAGTGAATTTATATCATGACACTTTAAAAATAAAATAATTCTGGTGGAGTTTTTTGGGTCACTTAATTAGACTATCATATCATCTGAAAATAGTGATAGTTTGACTTCTTCCTTTCCAATTTGTATCCCTTTGACCTCCTTATGTTTTCGAATTGCCTGAGCTAGTACCTCAAGTACAATATTGAAAAGATAAGGAGAAAGGGGGAAGCCCTGTCTAGTCCCTGATTTTAGTGGGATTGCTTCAAGTTTCCCTCCATTTAGTTTGATGCTGGCTACCGGTTTGCTGTATATTGCTTTTACTATGTTTAGGTATGGGCCTTGAATTCCTGTTCTTTCCAAGACTTTTAGCATGAAAGGATTCTGAATTTTGTCAAATGCTTTTTCAGCATCCAGTGAAATGACCTTGTGTTTTTTCTTTGAGTTTGTTTATGCAGTGGATTGCATTGGTGGATTTCCGTATAATGAACCATCCCTGAACTCCTGGGATGAAGCCTACTTGATCATGGTGAATGATTGTTTTGAAGTGTTCTTGGATTTGGTTGGCAAACTAAATGGAGAGGAAAAAAAGAGAAACATCAAAAAAATAAAATAAAATAATTCACTTGCCATTCCCACTAATAGCGTGACATAATTTCCAAATAATTTTAACGTAAGGACACTATATCTTTATGAAACTACACTTTTAGTGTTAGATCATTTCAGTTAGTAATTATCACTAAGTAATCATTTATTATTACTTGTTTTAAAAGAACAATTTTGACGTTGGTGAAGCAAAATATAAGCTTTTCCTCTCTCTTTTTAGGTATCTACAACTGTTCTTATCTAAGAAAGCTTCCTGTTACCGTTTTTAAAAGACTTTTATATTTTGAGTCTGTTTTGAGCAGTATTTGTTTTGACAAAATAAAGGAAGAAAAACCCAAAACTGATACTTTATCTCCTTAGAAATATTGCCTAGTTTATGACTGTGACAAGTAAGCTGGTGTTATCACTTGTAGTTCCTAAAATTCATAATCAAATATAACAAAATTTTTCTTTTACTTTACTATAGCTAGCAAGACATTATCTACTATGAAAAGTAACATTACCATTTGCAGAAAAAAGGGAGTTATCATGTGATTAGAAGTGCATTGTCTAGTTTAATGTAGACCATAAAATTATGAAATGACTCATTGATGCAATTACTCCCTTCCAGCATGCCTTATCTCTTTACTTTGAGGGTCTCTGTCTTGCCTCATTTTGAAGTCATTTGCGTTTCATTCTATTCATCTTTCCCCAACATTATAGCCTTAAGATAAATTTTAGACATATATCAAATTGACTGTTGAATAGCTGGCCTTGTCAAACTGATAGGCAGGGAACAAAAAATTGCTCACTTCTAAAGGCCCATTTACTTATTAATGACAGTATATGTTACTATTTTCTCTGAATGAATTACTTCAGCCAAAATAGACAGCCTGGTAGATAAAAAATACATTAGAAAGTAGGCCTTTGAAATGCCACTTCATAAGCCTTTCTATGACTTAAAACCCATTTTTCATTAGAAACTGTTTTGAGATATATGACTTCAGCTTTGCAAAGAGCTTAAGAAAATACAAAACAGTAGACTCAGTATACATACTTCCAATGGTTAGACATGGAACATTATAGGAAATCCAGTCTGCAATTTATTGCACATGTGTCTCACACAACACTGTTCATTTTCCTGAACCTAAGATTTTCATCCTGAATGTAGGGCTAAACACTACTTCCCACTAGTCTTATTATAAGGATAAAGTATCTGAAGTAGTTTAAATAGAAAACACAATTGACAATAATTGGATATTAATTATGTCATTATTAATATTTATTTTAATATTTAATATTAATTTAATAAACATCAGGTGAAGTTTGTCTTTCAATTTTTTCAAAGGATATTACATGTAGTCAAATTTTCAAGATATTTTCATTCTATTCTTTACAAATCACATAAATTATAAATTATAACTCTTCATGCTTTTTTTTTTCTAATTTTACATTTGTACAATGATTCACATTTTGTTCTAGGGCTCAAACTTGGGGTTTCACATACTCTGAGAAGTTCCTTGTCCCAGAGCAATACCCTTAGCTTTCCCCAAGCATTTTACTTACTAATTTACATGTTTTAAGGATTCCTCATTACATTTTTAACAATGTCCTTTTTGACAGAAACTGTAAAATTCTTTGTTGGTTTTAAGTCTCATCACCATAATGAAATGCAAACAAAAGTCAAATATAAATTTGAAGTAAGTAAGCACAGGATATCAACATATTGTGAACCCCAAGACTGTAAACTGGAAAAACATCATTGTGGTGTGAATTAATCCTAGAACACACCTTTATCTCAATAGCTTTCTATAACAAGAGCTAAATACCCCCAAAAAGAGATCAAGAGGAAGAACAAGCAATGAGCTGACAGGGAGTAGACATATGGAGGAAGAAAGGATATGGAATTGAAGGGTATTTAAAGTCAGTGTGGAGGAGGAGAAAGTTTTTCTTTTTCCTTCTGGGATGTCAGAAGAATAGAAAGGTCAAGTGGGTGCTTTAATTACCTCTTTGAGCTAGAAGATACTCACCCTGGCATCTGTATCCTGAGCGTTCATCAGAAAATTGAAAAGGTAAGACTTTTGAATTTGTAAAACAAAAATAATTTAGTTAAGGAAGTATAGCAAGTATAAAGTATAGTAAGGGACTGAAGTTAGGAACAATAATTTGTCTTGTAGAACACAAAATCTCTTTAAGAATATTACATATGGCAGAATAGTCCAAACTCCTGTGTGTTCATGTGTTTGTATGTGTTTGTATGTGTGTGTGTTTGATAAATAAGGGTGTACATCCTTATAAACCTTTAAGAAATATAAATCTCTATGTTCTGATAAAGGAGACAAGCTATAACATTTATATTTAATCCATTTAATATAATGCAATTAATTATTAAAAAAATGAATATAACCTTATGACACATAAAAAGGTGAAAAGAAGACTACATATTAAAAGGCAAAAAGCTGATTCCATTTGTACAAATTTTCTAGTAAAGAAAAATTCACAAAAAATGAGGGTAGTTGTTACCTAGTTCCAGGGATGATAATGAGATAATAACATAATAAAACTTAAAATAGTTTTAAAGAAAATTATAGCGGCATGACTAGAAAGTTCGAAAAGTAGTTTATAGAGATGATTGCAGCAATTGTAAAGTTATTTAAATCATTGAATAATTATAAAAACTTGAGAAACCAAGTTAGAAGAAAAATAGGAAACATTGCACTATATTTTGTACATAAGTTATAGAAAATGAAGTTGAATTAGCATTAACAGCATATCTTCAAATAATGTCACTGATCATCCATACATACCAACTTTACCTCAAATACCAATTATTTAATTAAAAATTTTTCACTCATCAAAGTGGGCTCGGCTCTCTTTACATGTAATTAAACTTACACCTGTTTTAAAATATAAAATAGCTGTGAGAAATACAAAAAATGAGATTTGCATTGTCTTGATGAAGAACACACCAGGCAACTATAGTAAAAATTATTATAATTGGAACTAGGAACTCATTTTGAATATAAATTCTCTTGAATACATATATAGAAACATATAGAATGGTATCTCTTCATTTATCCATGCACGAATCAACAATTCTTTTAATTTATTAGTGATACATGGCACTCTCAATAAAAATCTCTCATAATTATTATCTACTTCACCATGAGTGTAAACAGTTCTTGACTCTGAATTTTTGTTTTTACATTTTTTTTTATTTCTTATAGTCCAGGTGCTACTCCCCTCCACTTATTCTCTCCTACAATTACTCATTCCATTCTTCTCCCATGTCTCCAAGAGGATGTGTCCCGTCAGGCCTCCCCATTTCCTGGGACCCCAAGTTTCTCAAGGGTTAGGCATGTCTTCCTAATTGAGGGCAGACTAAGCACTCCTCTGCTGTGTATGTGTCCTTGGAGCTTTGGACCAAGTATGATACCCGAGTTGTATGATACCTGGTTGGTGGCTTAGTGTCTGAGAGATTTCAGGGGCCAGGGTTAGTTGAAACTGATGGTCTTCCTGTGGGGTTCCCCTACACTTAAACTTTTTCCAGCCTTTCCCTAACTAAACCACAGGGTTCCCTGACTTCAGTCCCAAGTGGTTGGGCATTTGCATCTGTCTCAGTCAACCACTGGTAGGGCCTTTTGGAGAATATCCATAGAAGGCTTCTGTCATGGTTGTCTTTTTGAGTCTTAGTTATCTCACTAAGGATGGTATTTTTTAGTTCCATCCATTTGCCAGAAAATGTGGTTCATTTACACAATGGGATACTATCCAGCTACTAAGACCACAATTTTTTTTACATTGTCTTTTTATCTTCCATGAGCTACATTTTAACCAACAGTTTCATGATTAAATATTAAATCAGTGTGCATGCCACTATTATTATTTCTTAGTAATTATTTTAAAATATTTCTTTCTCAAATACTATTCCCTCTAGTACAGCCAATTCAAAAGTTAAGTTTAATAAGAGTTAACTAAATAGCAACACAGTCAGTTTTATATATGCTTTTCATTCCTGATCCATGATCCCACATTTAACTTCCACTTTGTTGAAATTGGTCTCAATGGTGCAACATCATAACTTCCTTATATACTTTCACTTTTTAATACTTTATCCTTTCTCACTTTTTTCTGAGGTTGCCTGAAATCTGGAACAACAACATTTTTGAAGGATACAATGATGAAGATTTGAAATATACTGAAAATAATCAGTGAAATGGTAGAGGGATTATGATAATAGAGTTGGAAAAACAAAATCCAACTCAAAAAGGACTCAACTACAGGATGAGTTAGAAAAATCAGATGACAAACCCTAAATTTTGTTTTGTTTTATTTTATTTTATTTTATTTTCTATATTCTTTATTTACTTTCCAAATGATTTCCCCTTTCCTGGTTCCCCACTCCCCATAAGTCCCATAAGCCCTCTTCCCTCTGCCCATTCCTCAATCTACCCCTTCCCACTTCTCTGTCCTGGTAATCCCCTACAATGCTGCATCAAGTCTTTCCAGGACCAGGGCCCTCTCCTTCCTTCTTGGTAATCATTTGATATGCTAATTGTGTCTTGAGTATTCAGAGCTTCTGGGCTAATTAATATCCACTTTTCAGTAACTGCATTCCATGTGCAATCTTTTGTGATTGGGTTACCTCACTTAGGATGATATTTTCCAGTTCCAACCATTTGCCTAAGAATTTCATGAATTCATTGTTTTTAATTGCTGAGTAGTATTCCGTTGTATAAATATACCACATTTTCTGTATCCATTCCTCCATTGAGGGACATCTGGGTTCTTTCCAGCTTCTGGTTATTATAAATAAGGCTGCTATGAACATAAAGAACTTAAGAAGCTAGACTCCAGAGAGCCAAATAACCCTATTAAAAATTGGGTACAGAGCTAAACAAAGAATTGTCACCTGAAGAAATTCAGATGGCTGAGAAACACCTTAAGAAATGTTCAACATCCTTAGTCATTAGGGAAATGCAAATCAAAACAACCCTGAGATTTCACTTCACACCAGTCAGAATGGCTAAGATAAACATCTCAGGAGACAGCAGGTATTGGTGAGGATGTGGAGAAAGAGGAACACTCCTCCACTGCTGGTGGGGTTGTAAGCTGGTACAATCACTCTGGAAATCAGTCTGGTGGTACCTCAGGAACCTGGGAATGACACTTATGGAGGACCCTGTTATACTACTCCTGGGCATATACCCAGAGGATTTCCCAGCACGAAAAACCCTAAATTTTTAAACTACCTTTAGATTTTACACTTTGATCAGTCTATCATCCCCCAAATGGCTAGCAATTTAATGTATTACAGTAAGTTAATATCTTCTGATACATAACTTGAGAATGCTAAGTGCATTATGAAGAATTCACAAGTCATGGATAAAAGTTCAGTCTTTCTGTCTGTTGCACATTGTTGAAGATCACAATCTTCTAGTATGATTATGTTAAGTTATTGTTTCACCCAGAGCTTAAAAATACCATACACTAGTTTCTAGCTTTCATTTGATATGTATTATCTGAAAGCCTATCTAGCACTGCTGCCATTTACATATTTTCCTGAGATTTGGGCAGCCAGCTAAATATATTTGTTTCTTGACATCTAGTATACAGAGTTAGTTCCATCTGCTTTAGGCTTGTGCTTATAATGAATGTCAGTTGGTGACAACTTAATTCTGTTGTGCTGATTATCTCAAAGCTGAGTTTTATGGCAATGCAGACTCACTCTCTCGTTTACCTTTATATGCCTGATAGAATATATAATTACAGTTGGGGTTAGCATAATCCATTGTCTACTTAATGAGCTGCATGACTATTAAACTCAAAATGGAAAAGAATTTAGCATATTTTAACTTTTCTTCACTCTGCTGTGATTTTATTTTTACAGTGTCACTTACTTTGATCCATTATCACCCTCCTCTTCATTCTGGCAAATGCTCTGCATCTATTCATTTTCTAATCTCATGATTTGAAGTTAATGGCATTTGACCTGGAAATAAAATTTTTATGGTTATTAAACTACCACAAGGGAACTGGTAATTTGGATTTCAGTATTTGCATTATAATGCATGCAAAGAGAGACCATTTTGATAATGATTTACATGTGGATGGAATAGTTCCCCTAATAAGTTTGAATAAAAACTCTGAGATGAATGAAACAGATAACTTTTAATATCAACAAAGATAGATACAATATTATTCTGTGAGTTCACTGGTAAAAGGACCATATCGAAGACTGAATGCATATTATTTGGAGATGGGATACTTAAATTCTTTCTGAATACCCATCTCTTATGGAAAGTGAATATAACAGGTAAATACAATAGCAGGATTAGATATACAGGAAGCTTCCAAGTTATCGACATGAACTCTAAAATGTTTATTTAATGAATATACAATATGTACACATGGCTCATATACCCACCTACATAGAGAAATATACTTAGCTCCCATTTCACTTAAATTTGAGCTAATGTTTCAGATAGGACCATACAAAATTCTTCATAATATGATGGAATATATGGGAAGTAAACTCAAACAGAAAATAATGTATAATAAATGAAAATCTAATGCAATGATTTAAAGAAAAATAAACTTATAAATCAGTCATTCTACATTTAATCCAAATAATGGTTGAATATCTTCCTTCAGAACAACCTTGCTATAGAAATTTATTGTGAACCCCTTTGGAGAAATTACATGAAGACATTACTGAATTTCCCTACTAAACAAAATCTGGAAGAAAATTAAATATTCCATGTAAAATTTTTGAGAACTCTTTCCTGAGTGTTATCCTTGAATTTTGTGAAGCTTATTTATTCTATTAAAAAACCATTTTTTTTTATTTTACCAAGTTTAGGAGTCAAACCTCAGAGTTTGGAAGTTCCCAAACAGGCCGAATCAATGGGGAAAAACATCAAAGAACAAATAATATGAGAACTCCTCAAATATAGATGGAAATCCTGACTGTAGTCTTGGATGGTCGCTGAAGTTAACATGAAGAGCAGTTTTATTTGCTTGTCATCTTGGAAATTGGGGTCAAGAGGTATGCTGTGGAAACAAAATCTGTGGTTCATAGTCAAGAGATAAAACTCTATATGAACCAAAATTATGGCTAACCTTATACTGAATGTAGAATTAATTTTATTTTCCAACTAATACTGGCAAAAAGGTAGCTTGTTTTCCCTTTAGGTGTGTCCTGAATTTATCGTGCAAGAATGCGAGGGTAGGGGGAAAGACATGAAAGGTATAAATAATATAGAAGTAACTCCTTACTGATATGTAATATGATTATGCAGAAAATACTAAAGAATATTTGATCATATGCAAAAAGTGTGGTATATCTACACAATGGAGTACTATTCAGCCATTAGAAACAATGAATTCATAAAATTCTTAGGCAAATGGATGGAGCTAGAGAACATCATACTAAGTGAGATAACCCAGACTCAAAAGGTGAATCATGGTATGCACTCACTAATAAGTGGATATTAACCTAGAAAACTGGAATACCCAAAATATAATCCACACATCAAATGAGGTACAAGAAGAAAGGAGGAGTGGCCCCTGGTTCTGGAAAGACTCAGTGAAGCAGTATTCAGCAAAATCAGAACGGGGAAGTGGGAAGGGGTGGGTGGGAGGACAGGGGAAGAGAAGGGGGCTTTCGGGACTTTCGGGGAGTGGGGGGGCTAGAAAAGGGGAAATCATTTGAAATGTAAATAAATTATATCAAATAAAAAATTTTAAAAAAAAGAATATTTGATCATAAAGCAAATGATTTTATTAATGCCAAAAGCATCAATATACAAATGTAACTTGTCCTTTTATATAATAGTAATAAAATATTTAATTTATAATATAGATATACAAAAGTACTGATATATTATTGTATAAAATATATTCAATATCTCTTCCATAGAAACAAAAAAACACTGAAGAAAAATTAGTGAAGACTAGAACAATTTCAAAGAAATGTTATGAGTGAGAAAAAATCCCAAGGCTCCTCAGATTTGGCACTAGTCAGCAGAAGCAGCAAGAATTGCCCAGAATACCATGAGAAGTTCTTTGGCTCATTTCTTTCTATAAAATTAAAACCAGAGAACAGTGAATTATCATGAGCTGTAGCAATAAAAAGTGTCCTTTCACTGTTTATGGGGTTTATTTGTACTCTTTTTAAACAACACAAGCCCTCTCAAGCCTCCGGTTCAGCAAGATATCACATGCCCTCTCATATGTCTGCTACAGATTCCAGAAAAACATCACATGATACAGTTGAGTTTCCAAAGAAACCAGAAATTTTTATTTCATACAGTCTATTGTTATTTCCTTTGGTTATTACCTCCCTAGGAGGGAAAGCAATTCCCTACTGCTGAAGACACCAGGTACTTCATATACATGGCTTTAAGGCCCCCAAACAAGCTGAACTGAATGTTCCTTCATGAGAACTAGCATTCATTGTACAAAAAGGCACAATGATAGCTTACAAAGGATAGAAGCAAGCAAGACACCTATGAACCATAACTGTGGCCAGTGTGGCACAATGACCCTAAGAGTTAAGTAGTGGTACTTATGCCTTAGGGATAACCAACAGCTCTCTGATTGGCTTTAAGGGCCATTCAACAAGAGTGAAACCATAATTTTTACTGGAAACCTAGACAAATACCCAGAGGCATGTATATCTTAGTGGAAAACCTACAACTACCACTTTACTAAAACAGCGTAATCTCTAGCTACACTCTGTCTTTACACCCACAGATAATGAGCCTTTTATCAAGGAAACTACTATGCAACAGATGGAGACCATTACAGAAAACCACAACCAATCAAAATGGAGAGCTGGAGAGCCCAATCCCAAGGGATATACCTACATTACATCTTCTGCATTTGAGGCTCAGAAAACATTGTAAAAGAGGGAGATAGAAAAAAAGTAACAGCAAGAGGATCAGAGAGCTTGCGGTAACACTATGGTGTTTGGAATGTAAGAAGCTATTCTCATAAAATCTTAATATCAGAATGGCCAAAACATGAGCTGAACACGGTTAACAACAGACTGTCAAAGTAGATGAGAGAAAGCCCATGAGGCTTCAACACCACACAGAGAAGTGCACATAATCAAGGAATGTTGAGGATGAGAGAAATAGTCTTCCTTAGTGAAGAGCATACCAAATGGCTCTTCAATATCAAATGGTTAGCCCTGAAAATACATATAATGTAAATGTATACAGACTGAGGGGGTGATATTTATGTCTATCAATACCTATCTATGTATCTATGTATCTATCTACAGTCTATCTATCTATCTATCTATCTATCTTTCTATCTATCCATCTACCTATCAATCTATCCAGCTATCATGTGTGTGTGTGTGTGTGTGTGTTTGTGTAACAACAACTAGGAACACACATATATTATTACTTGTAAACCTTTATGATTTCAAATCTGTATGTGTGACTGTTTCTGAGATTCAAACTCCTAAGTATGATTTCTGGGTAGCTTACTTCTTAAAATATGTATTTGCTAGAAAATGATAGACAAGATCTATAATTAAGCTACTAATCATTTTTGATTTCAGCCTCAAAGTTTGAATAGTTATAGTAATTTTAGTTCTATAATTAATAATAATAGTAGTAATTTTCTTCTTGAATATCCATTCAGAGACATTTTTAACATTTTCAGACATATTTTTATATTTTAAAACAAAAATGTAATAATTATTCATTCTAGATTGCTTGTTTTCACTTAACATTAAATTATGTATGCCTTGTCATTTGTACTTATGAAGCACCTTATCTGCCATAAGATTTTTCTTAAGAAGCAGGTACATCAGTAACCAGTTACTTATGAATATTCATGTTATTTCCAATGTCTTCCTATTCTAAAATTGTAACAATAGTTAGCTTTGGTTCCTTAAACACTTCTATTAGTAACCTGTCTATGGTGTGAGTTCTTAGCTTTGATTTAGTTTTAACTCTAAAGATCAAGTCCTCATTTTTACCTAAGATTCCAGTCCACAGAAATTGAAATGATATCCATTTGTTTATGGTGTAGGATTTAGTTGTCTCACCATCCCTATAACAATCACTAGCACAAGAAAAATATTTTCAGGCTGGGGAAAGATGAAATTTCAAAGCAGTTTAATTTGCATTTCTCTGATGAAAGGATGTTGAACATTTTAAAAACTATTTTTCAGACATTTGTATCTCTTTCTTTTCTTTGAGAACACTTTGATTCAATGTCATAATTTTTAATTGGGTTCTTTGTTTTTTTAGTGCTCAAATTTTTAGTTATTTATATATTCAACACAACAACAATTAGATGTAAAGGTGGTTAATAGTTTTTCCTATATATGTTGCTTCCTCATTCGAATTATAATGTCCTTAGCTATACAGGTGCTTTTTAATTTAATAAGATCCCATTTGTCTGCTGCATTAAGTGTTGCTATTTTCAGTAGTTTTAGTGCTCTTAGACAATTTTGAAGGATAGGAACAAGAAATATTAGCTTTATAATATTACCTGTAAAACAGAATTTTCAATTACTATAATTTTCAACAATATATAATGATCTCATATTTATTACTTGCATTCTAGATAATGACTGATGATGTTCCATAAAAGAAGCTAATTAATGTCCCTGTGGAATTTGTACATCTTTCTTTTTTAACTTTCTTTTCATTAAAAAATACCAAATTATGGAACATAGAATCTTGGTAATTGGTATATAACCTGATAGTTGAAAATAATTGAGTAAATGTTAAAATATTGGCAAAGAAGTTTCAGTGTGGTCAAACTATGATCAATAAACTTTGCTGTGAGTATGGGAAAGAGGGAAGGAAAGAATAGAGACAGGAAGGGAAAATAAGTTTCTTATATGTGTAAAGGTAATGAGCAACCTTATTTCTGAATCTCAGCTTATTGCCATAGACATTTAGTGATTACCAAAGGCCTATAGAAACTGAAAATAACAAGGACCTGTTCCAGACATCTTCCCTGTTATTAAAATTGGTGGTGCTTTCATAATTAACTCTTTGGTCATCAATATTCTAGTTTCCTAAAATTTTTGGATGACAGTAACAAATTCTATTTTGAAACAATGTTACATAAATTACTTGGGAAACACTTACACTTATAGTTACTAGTTATGCTTATAGTTAACATGTTGCTTGTCAGTTGTGCAATATTTCATAGCTCCAAGTGCCTCCCAAAAGAAACTGGAAAGAGCTTACACTAGCAACTTGACAACACACCTTAAAGCTCCAGAACAAAAAGAAGCAAATACATCCAAGATGAGTAGATGGCAGGAAATCAACAAACTCAGGGCTGAAATCAACCAAATAGAAACAAAAGGAACCACACCAAGAATCAACATAACCAGGAACTGGTTCTTTGAGAAAATCAACAGGATAGTTAAACACTTAGCCAGACCAACAAGAAGGCTCAGAGGTACTAACCAAATTAATAAAATCAGAAATGAAGAGGGAGACATAACAACAGAAACTAAAAATTCAAAAAAATCATCAGATCCTACTACAAGAATTTATACTCAACAAAGTTTGAAAATCTGGACGAAATGGACAACTTTCTAGATACATACCAGGTGCCAATGTTAAAACAGGATCAGATAAACCATCTAAATAGCCCCATAAGTCCTGAGGAAATAGAAAAAGTCATTAATAGTCTTCCATCATAAAACAAAACAAAACAAAACAAAAAAAAAAAAAAAAAACCAGGATGAGATGGGTTTAGCAGGGACTTCTATCAGATCTTCAAAGAAGAGCTAATACTAATACTCTTCAAAATATTCCACAAAATAGAAACTCAAGAAACACTGCCCAACTCATTCTACGAAGCCACAATCATGCTTGTGCCTAAACAAAACAAAGACCAAATAAGGAAAGAGAACTTCAGACCAATCTCCCTCATGAACATCGATGCAAAAATACTCAACAAAATTCTGGCCAACTGAATCCAAGAATACATCAAGACTGTAATTCACCATGATCAGATAGGCTTCATTCTAGGGATGCAGGGATGGTTCAATATACAGAAATCCATCGACTATATAAACAAACTCAAGGAAAAAAAAAAAACACATGGTCATTTCATTAGATGCTGAAAAGGCTTTTTACAAAACCTAGCAACCCTTCATGATAAAAGCCTTGGACAGATCAAGAATTCAAGGCCCATACCTAAACATAGTGAAAGCAATATACTGTAAACCAGTAGCTAACATCGAACAAAATGGAGAGAAACTTGAAGCAATCCACTAAAACTGGGGACCAGACAAGGCTGCCAACTCTCTCCCTATCTATTAAATATAGTCCAAACCAGAGCAATTAGACAACAAAAGGAAGTCAAATGTATACAAATCGGAAGGGAAGAAGTCAAAGTATCACTATTTGCAGATTATATGATTGCATACTTAAGCAACCCAAAAAATTCCACCAGAGAACTCCTAAAGCTGATAAACAACTACAGCAAAATGACTGGATATAAAATTAACTCAAACAAATCAGTAGCCTTCCGATACTCAAAGGATAAACAAGCTGAGAAAGAAATTAGGGAAATTATACCCTTCACAATCATCACAAATAATATTACATACCTTGGTGTGACTCTAACCAAGCAAGTGAAAGATCTGTAGGACAAGAACTTCAAGCCTCAGAAGAAAGAAATCATAAATCTCATAAGATGGAAGGATCTCTCACGCTCATGGATTGGAAGGATTAATATAGTAAAAATGGACATCTTGCAAAAGTAAGTGACAGATTCAAAGCAATCCCCATGAGAATTCTAAATCAATTTTTTATAGAGCTAGAAAGAGTAATCTGCAAATTCATTTTGAATAACAAAAAATCCAGGATAGAAAAAACTCTTTTGCAAAACAAAAGTTCTCCTGGGGGAATCAACACCCTGACCTCAAGCTCTTCTAAAGAGCAGTAGTGATTAAAAAAAAAAAAACTGTATAGTATTGGCATGGAGACAGGCAGGAAGATCAATAGAATAGAATTTGAAGACCCAGATATGAACCCACCCACCTACCATCACTTGATCATTGGCAAAGGAGCTAAAAACATCCAGTGGAAAAAAGACAGCATTTTTACCAAATGGTGCTGGATCAACTGGAGGTCAGCATGCAGAAAAATCCAAATTAACCAATTCTTATCTCCTTGCTTGTATAAACCTCAAGTCCAAGTGGGTCAAGGACCTCCACATAAACCACTGAAGCTTATAGAGGAGAAAGTGAGGAAGATCCTTGAACACATGGACACAGGGAAAATTTTCCTGAATAGAACACTAATGGCCAATGCTCTAATAACAAGATTTGACAAATGGGACCTCATAAAACTGCAAACCTTCTGTAGGGCAAAGGATACTGTCAATATGACAAAACAACAACCAACAGATTGGGAAAAGATCTTTACCAATCCTACATCTCATGAGGACTAATATCTAATGTATATAAAGAACTCAAGAAGTGAGACTCCAGGGTGTCAAATAATACTGTTGAAAAAAGGGCTAAACAGGGATTTTTCAACTGAGGAAACTCGGGCTCTTAAGGACCTAAAGAAATGTTCAGCATTCTTAGTTATCAGGGAAATGTAAATCAAAATCACCCTGAGAATCCACCTCACACCAGTCAGAAGGGCAAAGATGAAAAACTCAGGGGATCTTAGTATAAGTAGATAAGAATGGATCAATTTCCATTCTTCTTCATGCTTCTTCATGCTTCATGAACCAGCACCATTTGTTCAAAAGGTTATTTTTTCCCCACTGTATAGCTTTACTTCCTTTGTTGAAGATCAAGTGACCATAGGAGTGTGGGTTCATTTCTAGGTCTTCAATTTTATTCCATTGATCTACCTGCCTGACACTGTACCAATGCCATGCAGTTTTTAGCACTATTGTTCTGTAGTACTGCTTGAGGTCCAGGATACTGATTTTCCCAGAAGTTCTTTAACTGTTGAGAAGAGTTTTACTTATCCTGTTTTTGTTTTGTTTTTGTTTTTGTTTTTTGGGTTTTTTTTTTTGTCATTTCAGATGAATTTCAGAATTGTTCTTTTTAACTCTATAAAGAACTGAGTTGAGATTTTGATGGGGATTGCATTGAAACTGTATATTGTTTTTGGCAAGATAGCTATCTTTAGTATATTAATCTCACCAATCTACGAGCATGGAAGATTTTTCCATTTTCCGCGGTCTTCTTCAATTTCCCTTTTTAGAGACCTGAAGTTCTTGTCATACAGATCTTTCACTTGTTTGGTTAGAGTCACACCAAGATACTTTACATAGTTTGTGGCTATTGTGAAGGGTGTCATTTTTCTAATTTCTTTCTCACCCTACTTATTCTTTGAGTATAGGAAGGCTACTGATTTGCAGGAGTTGATTTTATAACCAGCCACTTTGCTGAAGTTGTTTATCAGCTGTGGGAGTTCTCTGGTGGAGTTATTTGGGTCACTTAAGTAACATATCATCTGCAAATAATGATAGTTTGACTTCTACCTTTCCAATTTGTATCCCTTTGACCTCCTTATGTTGTCTAGTTGCTCTAGCTAGAACTTCAAATACTATATTGAAAACATATGGAGAGAGGGGGCAGCCCTTTCTAGTCCCCAATTTTGCTGGGAATGCTTCAATTTTCTGTCCATTTTGTTTGATGTTAGCTACCGGTTTACAGTATATTGTTTTCACTTTGTTTAGGTATGGGCCTTGAATTCCTGTACTTTCCAAGACTTTTAGCATGAAAGGATGTTGAAACACAAGCTAAACAGAGACACAGTTAAACTAACAGAAGTTTCAGAATAAATGGATTTAATAGATATCTATAGAACATTTCATCCTAAATCAAAAGAATATACCTTCTTCTCAGCACCTCATTCCCCCAAATTGACCCTACAATTGGTCACAAAACAGACCTCAAGAGATACTAGAAGATCGAACTAATTCCATGCCTCCTATCAGTTCACTATGGAGTAAGGGTGGTCTTCAAAAGCAACCAAAACAACAGAAAGCCCACATAAACGTGGAAGATGTACAATGCTCTACTGAATGATAACTTGGTCAAGTAAGAAATAGGGAAGAAATCAAAGACATTTTAGAATTTAATGAAAGTGAAGGCACATCATACCCAAATTTATGCGAATCAAAGAAAGCAGTGCTAAGAGGAAAACTCATAGCTCTAAGTGCCTGCAAAATGAAGCTGGAGAGAACATACACTAGCAGCTTAACAGTATCCCTGAAAGCTTTATAACAGAAAGAAGCTAATACATCCAAAAGGAATAGAAGGCAGGAAATCATCAAACTCAGGGCTGAAATCAGCAAAGTTGAAACAAAAAGAACTATACAACGTATCAACAAAACCAGGAGCTGGTTCTTTGAGAAAATCAACCAGATAGGTAAACCTTTAGCCAGACTAACCAGAGGGCACAGAGACAGTATAC
Source organism: Apodemus sylvaticus (assembly GCF_947179515.1). Lineage (NCBI taxonomy): Eukaryota > Metazoa > Chordata > Mammalia > Rodentia > Muridae > Apodemus > Apodemus sylvaticus. Next base: position 52,024,970 of record NC_067495.1, on the reverse strand, counting down.
AAATTAACAAAATCAGAAATGAAAAGGGAGAAATAACAACAGAAACTGAGGAAATTCAAAAAACTATCAGATCCTACTACAAAAGCATATACTCAAAACAATTGGATAATCTGGATGAAATGGACAATTTCCTAGATGGATACCAACTACCAAAGTTTAATCAGAATCAGATAGACCATCTAAATTGTCCCAAAACCCCTAAAGAAATCGAAGTAATCATTGACATTCTCCCAATGGAAAAGAATAACACAAAACACAGTACCAGATGGTTTTAGTGCAGAATTCTATCAGACCTTCAAAGAAGACCTAACACCAATACTCTTCAAATTATTCCACAAAATAGAAACAGAAGGAACACTACCCAACTCATTCTATGAAGCCACAATTTTGCTGATACCAAAACCACACAAAGATCCAACAAAGAAAGAGGACTTTAGACTAATTTCCCTTATGAATATCTACACAAAAATACTCAATAAAATTCTTGCCAACCAAATCCAAGTACACATCAAAACAATCACACACCACGATCATGTAGGCTTCATCCCAGGGATGCAGGGATGGTTCAATATCTGGAAATCCATCAATGTAATACACCTCATAGACAAACTCAAGGAAAAGCAAAAACACATGGCCATTTCATTACATGCTAAAAAAGCATTTGACAAAATTCAGCATCTTTCATGTTAAAGGACTTGGTAAGAACAGGATTTTAATTCCCATACCTAAACATAATTAAAGCAATATATAGCAAACCAGAAGCCAACATCAAACTATATGGAGAGAAACATAAAGTAATCCCACTAAAAGGACTAGACAAGATCTTTCAACACATCTATTCAATATAGTCCTTGAATTTCTAGCAAGAGCAATTAGAAAACAAAAAAGTCTCAAAGGGATGCAAATTGGAAAGGAAGGAGTCAAATTATCACTATTTGCAGATGATATAATAGTATAATTAAGCTACCCAAAAACTCCACAAGAGAAATCCTACAGCTGATAAACAACTTCAGCAATGTGACTGGATAAAAAATTAACTAAAGCAAATCCTATACTCAAAGAATAAACAGACTGAGAAAGAAATAATGGAAATGACACCATTAGCCAGAAACAATATAAAGTATCTTGGTGTAACTCTAACTAAACAGGTGAAAGATCTGTATGACAGGAACTTCAAGTCTTTGAAGAAAGAAATCCAAGAAGACCTCAGAAGATGGAAAAATCTTCCATGCTCATGGATTGACAGGATTAATATTGAAAAAATGACCATCTTACCAAAAGTAATCTATAGACTCAATGCAATCTCCATCAAAATCACAATTCTATTCTTTGTAGAGTTAGAAAGAGCAATTCTCAAATTCATCTGGAATAACAAAACAAAAACAAAAACAAAAAAAAAAAAAAAAACAAGGATAGCTAAAACTATTCTCAACAGTAAAAGACCTTCTGGGGGAATCAGTACCCCTGAACTCAAGCAGTACTACAGAGCAATAGTGTTAAAATTGCATGGTATGGTACCTTGACAGGCAGGTAGATCAATGGAATAGAATTGAAGACCCAGAAATGAAGCCACACACCTATTGTTATTTGATCTTTGACAAAGGAGCTACAGACATCCAGTGGAAAAAAGATAGCATTTTCAACAAATGGTGCTGGTTCAACTGGAGGTCTTACAAATTTTCTAAAGAATAATGTTTATCATAATATTGTATAACATTTACATTACCAATAACTATTAAAGAAATAGACAAATTAAAACGAAAAAGGCAATGGTTGTCAGACTTGTTTAGAAATCATAGAAACCTACCTTGCTTTTCATAATTAAAGCCAAACCTAACATAGTTCTAATATTGGAACAGAAACTGAGGTATGATAAGATAATGTCAACTCTTATCCCCAAAGTTGTCTATTAAGGATATGATATTACTGATACTCAAACTGCCATTATCATATTTTATACCTGTATTATAATTTTGATACAGGTGAAATTGGGAGACTTTCAAGCTACATGAGTAATGTTATTGTCTTAAGCCCTAACAAACCCTATACTAGGGGTAAAGATTCTTAGATAAAGAGATAGATAAT